>NC_091754.1:53009404-53382529 GCF_043380555.1 Nothobranchius furzeri
TATATACTTATATATAATATATATATAAGTATATATGTATATGTATATATATATATATATATATATATATATATATATATATATATAAATATATATATATAAGTATATATATATATATAAATATATATATATAAGTATATATATATATATATGTATATATATATATATACATACAGTTGTGGTCAGAAGTTTACATACACTTGTAAAAAATATAATATAATGGCTCTACTGAGTGTCCTGTTATTTCTAAAACTCTGATTTTTCTCTGATAGAGTGATTGGAACAGATACTTCTTTGTCACAAAAAACATTCATGAAGTTCGGTTCTTTAATGTCTTTATTATATATATATATATATATATATATATATATATATATATATATATATATATATATATATATATATATATATATATATATAAGTATATATGTATATATATATGTATATATATATATAAGTATATATGTATATATATATAAGTATATATATATATAAGTATATATGTATATATATATAAGTATATATATATATATATATAAATAAGTATATATATATATATATATATATATATATATATATATATATATATATATATATATATATATATAGATAGATAGATAGATAGATAGATAGATAGATAGATAGATAGATAGATATAGATATATATAGATAGATATAGATAGATATATTTGGAACTTTTTATTTTTGAATTAGAACAACAACATTTACATGGAGATGCATTTGAATTTCTTCTTCCCTTCTCCAGGGCAGTGTTTCCCTGAACAAAGTTCAAATTTCCTTGTGGCCATAAGATCTATCCAACTTAACCAAATCACCAATCAGTACATATAGTTCTGACAAGCTTTCTCTGTATTCATCTTATCTGCTCTCTACTACATTCTACATTTTATTTTGATCTAGCTAAATAACTCACCCAAAAGACAAAAAAACATAAATAAAAAAAAATAAAAATTAATAATAATAATTTTCACATGAGAGTACTATCTTTCTAACATTTGTTTTATTGGTTCCCAATTTTTTTCTAATTTCCCTAGTCCCAGTCATAGTCTTGCATTAATTTGTTCCATTTTGTAGACCTGTCTTACTCTGTCTCTCCACTGTGCCACCCTTGGGGGTTCTGTGTCCAGCCATAAAACTGTAATACACTTCTTGGCAGTCATAAGCAGAATTCTGATTACGTATGTCTCCATTATGTGTGTATGATTTTTGGTACAGCATTCCCAGTACAAACCATTTTAACTTAAATTGTAATTTCACCTTCAAGGTTCTTTCAATTTCTCCCTAACACCTTCCCAGAATGGTATGAATTTAGGGCAGTCCAAAAGTATATGTGAAAAGTCTCCCACTAGCCCGCATTTTCTCCAACATAAATTTGAAACATTACTATTTAGACATGATGAGTGGAGTTTTAAAGCATGCATCTTCACCTTCCATTCAAATTCCCTCCAAGACGGACTATTAGTAGTTTATGGCCTGCTTCAAATGTTTCCTCCCATTCCTCATCTGTTATCATTATGTTCACTTCCAGTTCCCATTTTTCTTTAATATCTATATTATTAACAATCAAATCCTGTTGTAAAGCTTTATATATTTTGAAATCAGTCCTTTTTGACATGTCCTTTCTGTTTAACATAATCACTTCCTCCATATTAAGTTTATCCTTGCTTGAAACTTTGCCTTATTTTGAAATAACTACTCTGTCTGTCTGTCCTAAATAACATATTAAGCATGAAATTACGAATTATTGTGAAATTACACGCACAGGAAGTGCTTTTATTTTGTAGCATTTGCTCAGTCAGCTCTCGAAGCTTCTCAGCAGACCGAGAAGATGAGCGAGGGTCGGAGGAGCATTAACCGTCGGAGGTCGCGCTTTTGTTCTGCATCTGCACTTGACAGTCTCTGGTTCTGCACCACTGAGCTAAATGTAAGTAGCCACCATAAAAGTTGCTTAAATGTTTTAAATGTTTTTAAGACGGACATGGTGAGTAATGTTGGCCACGTACGTAGCAAGCTAATATGCTAAGTCATTGCATGAGTTAGCTGTGTTATTAACTTTGTGTGTGACTAAAGTCCGTTTATTTAATGAAATGAGCAGCACTATCTCATTATTAAAGGTTAGCATTACTTTAGATACTTTTTTATTAGACTTCTAGAGACTTATTCCCTCCATTTTTGTCCCCTCCATCATAATTTTTTAAACGTGACGTTCTGAGAAAAAAATAAAAGATTACTACAGGAATGCGTAGCAACAATATTTGTCCACTAGATGGGGCTGTCTCGTGTATTACAATGACTAAAATTTTACATGACTCAGCGCCACCAAGTCAAACTTAAACGTCCACTTATTAAAAGTAAATGAGCAGTGATCTCTTGTACAGCGATGACAAAATCAGTCTGTGTTGTAAACTATTTCTCCGTAGCACCCGTGCAATAGCTTTGCAAGCAGCCTGCTTTTTTTTAACCGTAGAAGAGGATTGTGACCGCAAGAGATGAAGCGGTGCTGTATCTCGATGCTATGTTCCCTCCTTCCCTCCATTTTTGTCCCCTCCATAGTTTTTTAAAATAGTGCTCAGTTGCACATATCTTGAACCGCAGAACGCTGTTTCTATTAATTTCACAGTATTTTAGTGTTGTAATTTTGTCCTTACTGTACACTGTTACTCCAGATTCTTAAATGTTATGTTTTTAGCTTTGTGTGGATAAGTCAAATTACACTTGAATCTCCTCACACACACACACACACACACACACACACACACACACACACACACACACACACACACACACACACACACACACACACACACAATTTAGATGATTAATGATTTAGCTTCATATATATAGTGGAGGACTGCCTAAATTTTGCAGACTAACACAGATCTACCTTGTGATTCACAATGTTTTCTGTACTGATTATGCTTCCTGGTGTAGATGTGTAAATGTAGAGCGTCTGCGTTCCTATGAGCTGTCAGCCACACCGGGAAGCATGTCTATGAATCTGCGGTCAGACTTCAATGATCCAACCCCACTCTCTGCACACAAGATTGATGGCATGCTGCTGTTGACCCCCAAGAGGTTCATACAAGTGAGATCACTGGTGAGTAATTCTCACAATCTGCATTTTTGATGACACATCCTAAATGACATGACTATATATGTATGTATGTATATATGTATACAGATTTGTCTTTTAAAACTGGTGAATATACAATTTACAGGTAATGAGTATGCTATGAGTATTAGAGCCACTGATGGAAAAAAAAATATAGAATTCTGAGAAAATAAGTCATAAATCTGAGTTTAATCTCAGAGTTCTGACTGGTACCTAAAACAAAAAAAAAAAGGGAAATTGGGGAAGATTATGAGGGGGGATCAGAATTCTGACTTAAATCTTAAAATTCAGGCTTTTTTTTGTTTTGATTTTTTTTAACAAAACAATTCCTAAATAGTTTTTTGTTTGTTTGGCTTTAGGTTCATGAAAAAAGTCAGAATTCTGACTTTAATCCCAGAATTTTGAAATTATCTGACTTTTTTTTTCTCAATTCTTTTCTTTTTCTTCAGTGACTCTAATACTCTTAGGCAATAAGGCAGTATTAGGGCCACTGAAGGAAACAATTGAATACTGAGATAAATGTCAGAATTCTGACTTTATTAATTTTATTTATTTTCAGAATTTTTTCTTCTTCAGTGGCCCTAATACCCCTCCGTATTATGTAATGCTAAACACTTCAAATTAACTTTTGAATTCAGCAGTTTATCATTGGATTTAGATGCAGATATCACTGTCTTGGAAAAATGGTCAGAGCAATTTGGCATTAAGTTTGATTAGTAAACTTGACAGTATTTACACTCTTAATCTTCTTAGGAATTACATGATGTCCACACAAGGCGTACCACTGTTCTCCATGCCCTTCCTGTCTATCTACGTGAGGAAACCTCTGGGTTTTTGAGGACATGTGTGGTAAGTCCCAGTATTGTAAATTTGAACAAATCATTCTATTTATTTATGCATAAAGACAACGCACATGAACATTTTGGAAAAAGTGCCATTGTTTCAACTACAAACCTTTGGCAAGATGTTTAAGCCTGCCATACACGAGAGCAATCAGCTGAGCAAACGGCCTCGAAGGACTGTTTGCTCAGCAGATTGCTCGCCATGTGCGCCTGATTTTCACCGAGTTTTCCGCCTCACGAGACGCTGAGGTGAATATCTGACCAGTTAGATATTTTCTGCCTCACAGGGGTAAAAACTCGCTGTGTGTGCACTACTGAGCTGCTGGCTGAGCTGAAATATTCTAGTGGCCAATCAAAGCACTTTCTCCGCTCACATGACCCCAAGATGTATTCAGATGCAGCCCCTTACCCTGTCTGCGTGTCTGAAAAATAAACAAAATGGTACCTTGCGGATCGATGGGCCCACTGTTTCCATTACCCTTTCGGAAGGATTCTGGGTCTTCCAGGTGCATTTCTTGGAGTAAATTGGCATAAACTCCTTGCCTGGTCCATCTTTCCAGCTACTGTACCCATATTTTCCTAACCTTGAAATGCCGGTGGCGGCGATGTTTCAACAAAAAAGGATAGGCATTTCCTCCGTTTCCAGCTCTGTCTCTGTGTTGTTTCTTTTCTGACATGCAGACAGGGGGCTGCCATCTTGGGGTCATGTGAGCGGAGAACGTGCTTTGGTTGTCCACTAGAATATTTCAGCTCAACCAGCAGCTCGGTAATGCGCACACGGCGAGTTTTTACCCCTGTGAGGCGGAAAATATCTTAACTGGTCAGATATTCACCTCAGCGTCTCGTGAGGCGGAAAACTCTGTGAAAATCAGGCGCACATGGCAAGGTATCTGCTGAGCAAGCGGTCATTCGAGACCGTTTGCTCAGCAGATGGCACTCATGTGGCAGGCTTTAAGGCACTGAGAAAAATCAACAATCACTGCAAAGAATTCAAGCAGCTTTCATTAGCATAACACTGGCACACACTGAAGCCATCTCACTTTATTCATAAATGAGAGCACAAAGCAACAGAATGAACGGGAGTAGGGCTGGGCGATATGGCCTAAAATCAATATCACCATATATTGAAGATCTCACCTCGATAACGATAAGTAGACGATAACTACAGGAATGCGTAGCAACAATATTTGTCCACTAGATGGAGCTGTCTCGTGTATTACAATGACTAAAATTTTACATGACTCAAGATGCTACAGCTTCTTAAAGGGACATAAATGTGGCCAACTTACACATCTTTTCATTTTTTTATTATCAAATTTATTGACATGGGAAAAATGATCTGGATGAGAGACAAGAACTTGGATAACGATAAATCTTTGACATGTTGCCCAGCCCTAAACAGGAGTCTTATCAGACAGCATTTATTGTTATTTACATGAAAATCTACTGAAATAAAAATGTCCACAGTCAGAGTTTCAGTTCAGATGTGATTAGTGTATGATCTCCCTTTCATTTTTGTAAGGATGATACCAATGAGCCGGACCTCAGGGATGCAGCAGTTGTCCTCCTGACAACCATCACTGATGATGCCGAGAGTCCAGTTACGTACGACCCAGTGAGAATCTGTTATCCTAGAGGGTGATGTGATTGTCAACCTCTCCAGGCTTCCTGATGCCTTCCTGGTAATGTTCGGCCTCATCTATGCCTTACATCTAGATTATCCGAAGGGACTGACCAACACATTTGAGTTCACGCAGAAAATCTTACTTGGTCTTGATGAGTCTAAACTATCACCCACGCTGCAGAGTCAAAAATGACCTGATGTTACATGTGTAACTCAAAATCTGAAAGAGTGGTGGATTCAGATGGCTCACTCTGTTAGAGCACTGTCCACATCCACAATGTAATTTACTATTTGTCTGCTCTTTAATTGTTGATGTTAAAGTAACACACCACCATTTGGGCAAATATGTTCATTTTCCACTTCTCCTTGAGTTAACCCTCCCACTGTCCTAATGGGTAGGACCCCGCGAGGAAAGTTGACCATTGAGCAGGGTTGATGGTTCATCCTTTGGGTCCACGTGGCAGGGGTGAGCAGTGAGCACCACCTCCCCCCTGCCACGTGGACCTCAAGGGATAAACCATCAACCCTGCTCAATGGTCAACTTTCCTCGCGGGGTCACCCATAAAGACAGTGGGAGGAACAGTTGAGTTTTACATTTTCTCTGTTCGTCCAGCCGTTCTGAGTCTGGCAACTCCATTTGTGGCTTTAGTTTAGCGTGAATAATTGAATCGGATTAGCCCATAGGCTAATCCGATTCAATACTCAACTAGTTTTATGCCAAATGGCATAAAGTACTCACTGACTTACTTGATAGTGGTTAGTGTAATTCATATTTTGTTAATGTTGAATTGATGTGCATCCTGATGTTGCTTTAAACCACCTACTCAAAGAAAGACTACACACTGCTGTTGTCCAGTTTTCAAAAGTGTGCGTTTGTAATTGTTTCTTTCAAATTTTGTTTTATTTTCTGTTTGAGTTGGCTTAATCGGTAACTTTAATTTGATCATAATTTGAAAATATATTTAATATAAACTCCAAATATTTAAGTTTATTTATGGTCTGATATACTCAAATATCTGAGTTTATAAACTCAGAAAATATGAGGCAACTGATTGCCTTACATTTTTTGAGTTCTGCCTACTTATTCGGGTTTACAGTGTATGAACTGTAAAGATTTTGTGGTGTCAGAGTTCACCTAACAGTTCAAGTGTTCATTTTTTTTGCTTTGTGTGTTCACAGGGCATGCTCAGTTGAAGTTTCCATCTCTGCGTGTTCAAGATGTAAGAAAAATAACACGAAAGAAATGCAACAATGAAAACTTCAAAAAGGCATCAACAACCAAGCAAGTGGATCCATAAAATGGACTGATTTTTTTAAAGGCATTTTTAAAAAGTCTTTCAAAATGGACAGAAATAACGCGTTAAACATGTTCAGAACAGTTTGCGTTCTCATCTTTGATTAATCCTGGTAAACAGGTCTGTTTTTGTTCTGTTCTAATTCTCTCTGTTTAATAAATTTAAACAAAATGACTTAGCTATTTTATTTACTTTTTTTCTCTGCATAAAGACGAAGTATCAGTAAATAGTGGATATTAAATGTATTGGTAGTAAGCAAATAGCAGATGTTAAATGTTACTTGCAGTATGTGTTTATAGAAAAAATAGAGATACTTAAATGTACTAAAAGAATATTACGTCAAGTTTACTGTAAAGTGTACTTTCAAAACTGTAAGTATACTCAATTATATAAGAAGTACACTACAAGTAAACATACATTATTACTTTAAGTATAATTTTAAGTATACATTCAAAGAGAAAAGTATACTCAATTATTTCAGAAGTACACTACAAGTAAACTTATAATGTTACTTAAAGTTTATTTTTAAGTATACTTTCAAGGGCAAAAGTTTACTCAATTTTATTAGAAGTAAACTTATACTGTTACTTTTAAGTATACTTTCAATGAGAAAAGTATACTCAACTATATCAGGAGTACACTACAAGTAAACTTATATTGTTACTTTTAAGTATACTTCCAAGGAGAAAAGTATACTCAATTATTTCAGAAGTACACTACAAGTAAACTTATAAGTATACTTTCAAGGAGAAAAGTATACTCAACTATATCAGGAGTACACTACAAGTAAACTTATATTGTTACTTTTAAGTATACTTCCAAGGAGAAAAGTATACTCAATTATATCAGAAGTACACTACAAGTAAACTTATAAGTATACTTTCAAGGAGAAAAGTATACTCAACTATATCAGGAGTACACTACAAGTAAACTTATATTGTTACTTTTAAGTATACTTCCAAGGAGAAAAGTATACTCATTTATATCAGAAGTACGGTACAAGTAAACTTATAAGTATACTTTCAAGGAGAAAAGTATACTCAATTATATCTGAAGTACACTCCAAGTACACTTGTGAGGTTACTTTAAGTATACTTTCAAAGAGAAAAGTATACTCAATTATATCAGAAGTACACTACAAATAAACTTAAATTATTACTTTGAAGTATACTTGTAGTATACTTCAAGTATACTTTTAGCGGCCCAATTTAGTCCCAAGGAGTATACTTCTAAGTAAACTTTAAGAACAAGTATGCAAATAAACTTCTGTACACTTAAGTATACTTGAAATTAAATACTTAAAGTATACTTCTTTTTCGTAAGGGATGCTAAAGATCTTTGGAAGAATCCATGAAAAGGTTCCACTACATTGGTTTAACTCTTACTTAAAGCAGCTCCACGTAAATGATTAAGACATTTTTGTGGCCATGTGGAAAGCACATTCGCAACTGGTGAATGCCACGCTGCCCTAAGACTACCGAGCATGCAGTCGGCAGCTGGTATTTGTCTTTTTATTTCAGCATAAATCTGTCTGCTTGGAAATCAGCATATTGACACAAAGGGGCACTTTTCTTGTCATTGCCAAGGTTGGTTTGATGCCAGTCGTTTGTTTTCCAGGGGTATTTATAACCGTGAAATTAATCACTTCTTGGTGTGTGTGTGTGTGTGTGTGTGTGTGTGTGTGTGTGTGTGTGTGTGTGTGTGAGCCGGCATTTTCCTGCCGTATTTGTCCTAATTACAATAAAGCAGCACGGTTGTGAAAATGTTATCCCTCTATCATCTCTGAACTCGCTGTGGGCCTGAAAGAAAAACAAACCACACACGAAGCTAAAGTGATTTCCACACATGGGAAATATAAGGGAGATGATTACATTACTGATCATGCCCTTGCCTTCCCTTTAAGATTTTTGCTTTTTTTGGCAAAAATAACTTTATCTCACTTACGAGTCAACAAGGTCAACACAAATCAACAACTGAACATTTACTCTGTTCATATTTGTTTACTGTTCTTTAGAGTTCTTGACACTATCAAAAGTTAATGGTTTCTCTGAACTCTAGCAAATGAACTCTTTAAGTAATTATCATTTTACAGTTCATATGAGCCTGAGTGTTATCAGAACCAATAAGAGTCAAAAAGAACGCAGGTTTGAGTGTGTTTACGGCAGGAATGTGTGGGGCAGATGGCCGACAAACAAAACCGAGCATTTGGCACCGCGTCTCCGTCGGAGATTAGAACCATTCCTCCAACAGATATTCTCTCAATTAATGTTTTAGGGGAGACAGCGAAAAGAGATGCCTTACATGTCGGTCCAAAATATTATCCTCGCTCTGTATATGCGTCTATTTGGGTGTATTAGTCTCAAGAGTAAAGCCAAAAATACATTGTTTGAGCTTGTGTCAGCCTTCTTCTCCCTCTATGCGTTTGCTCTACTGTTACTATCAGTTTGACGTATTTGTGTTTAGAGCTGCCTGTTTGATAGAAAGCTGAAAAGAAAGAAAATGGGACAACCAGTGAGTGATAACCCCGTGACCAGTCCCTGATGTCTGCACACCGTCTCGGGCCTTTTGTGATTTTAGCCCATGGGAGCAGGACAAAATGCTTTTCCCCAACATTTTCACTACTCCAGCTGCAGTAAACTAAATGGATATCATTTCACTCTCATTTTAAAGACAGTCCAGGTGCATCTACCAGTTATGTTTTTTTTTCCATTGAAAAGTTACTTTTTTTTTTTTGCAAAACACATGGAGTTCTACTATTTGTTTGGAGAAAAACTAGCCAGGAGTCCCACATCATTGTAACTGCAGTAATGCCTAGCCATGAGACATGGTTTGTGATATATGTAAATCAATTATAAGCATAAACATTGGAGAGGGCATACAGTCATTACTCCAATAAATTTGCTAGGGTCTCTAGTGTGATTGAAAAACTTGAGTCATTCTCAGTGAGAGACAAAAATCTCTTGTGCTCCTGTTTCAGGAAGTAGAAGTTAGCTGGATGTGAGTGGGCAGAAAAATATCATTAGTCATGATATTCAAACATCTCACTTCTGATTGGCTAACAGAAGTGCAACTCTTCCACTGCCTCCATTCTCTCAACACTGGTTTTTTTTTATCACACAAATAACACAAGCCTGAAGAAGTTGTCCCATGTTGTGGAATTGCTAATGCTAACCGTTAGCTTTTAATAGCTGAAACAAGCTATGCTTTCTCCTGGGTGCTAAACCAACAACAGCCTTCCACAGTCGCAAGCCAGGATAAGTGAGTTTATGAAAGTGAATTTTCAGTATGATGTAAATCTGTGTCTGACTCGAGCACTTCATTATCTGTTTTATTTCAGCAGCTAATGCAGATAATGGGTAGCCTAGAAATCTAGACAGTAGCTAAAGGAAAATGATTTTGCTCTGCATGTCGATCAAGCCAGCCATTTTGGTGGCCTGATGATCGGGTCCATGCTTTTTGCCGATGATGTGCTCCAGTTGGCTTCATCAGAACTTGATCTCTGGCTTTCGCTGGAGCTGTTCACTGGGATGAGAATCAGCTCCTCTAAATCTGAGACCATGGCCTTTAGTCAAAAAAGGGTAGAATGCCTTCTCCGGGTCAGGGATGAGGTCCTGCCCTAAATGAGGAGTTAAAATATCTCAAGGTCTTGTTCACGGGTGAAGGAAAGCTGGAGCGCGAGATCGATAGGTGGATCAGTGCTGTGTCTGCAGTGATGTGGGCATTGTACCGTTCTGTTCTTGAAGAGAGAGCTGAACTGGAAGGAAAAGCTTTTGATTTTCCAGTCTATCTACGTTAGAACCCTCACCTATGGTCACAAGCTTTGGGTAGTGTCTGAAAGAATGAGATCACATATGTAAGCAGCCAAAATGAGTTTTCTTCCTCGGGGCTCTCCCTTAGCGATAGGGTGGGAAGCTCAGTCATCCAAGAGGGGCTCGGAGTAGATACTCAAGTCCTCCTCATTGAGAGGAGCCAGTTGAGGTGGCTTGGGCATCTGATTAGGTTGCCTCCTGGTCACCTGAGGTTTTCTGGGTCCAACCAGCTGAAGACCTAAAGGAAGACCCAGGACATGCTAGAGGGACTATGTTTCTCATCTGGCCAGGGAAAATCTTGGGATTCCCCTTGTAAAGCTTGGTTTATGCTTGACACATTCACTTTCCGCTTGGTGATGCGGCTTGTGGATGGAACGCGCTTCACAACTCGCAGCGTTTATGGTTCGTACGGCTCGTCTCTGCGGTGAGCCAGTATTCTCCCAAACTGAACGAGGCATTATGGAGCTCTACATGGCATGCATCCAACACTACACCATAGTAGAAGTAAAAACTGTTGTTTACAACATGGCATTCCAGCATTTTTAACAGCGTCCTCGTCTTTTCCGACAGTGCGAGCTATTTCTCTCCAAGAATTATTAACAACATGTTGATCACTGTGATCTCTGAGAGCTGAATCATAAAAATGTCTGTATTTACGAACCTCGTCCATACTAGTTCTTACCGGTCCGCCATGTTTTTCCGCGTCCGCGTGGTTAGAAATTTTCCTAGGTGCGCGTTGTGGAAATTTTGGGCCGTGCGGAGGCGCGGTGGAGGGGCATGGTTGTTAAAAAGACGCAATTTCGCCGCGCAGAGCCGTGCGGACCTCGCGGACACGTCAAGCATAAACCAACCTTAAGAGCTGGCTCAAGTGGCCGGGGGAAGGAATGTCGGGGCCTCTCTGTTTAGGCTACTGACCTCGCAACCCAACTCCGGATAAGCGGATGAAGTTGGATGAAAGAGCAGAGAGTTACTCAAGTCCTTTATTTAGAAAAATATGTGTTTGCGTCTTCTTCAGCAGTTTCAGGTGGACTGCCAAGTTGACTACCAATGGTAGCGGTGAGTATGTGATGTTTGATGGCCAGTAGCATGCGGAGACCGTCCAATAGGCAACCATAGATTCTGCTCCACAACTCATCTCTGTTTCTGGATGGTGACCATAGCTTGACCATCTAGGAAGGAGAGGTGGTAAACGACTTTCAAGTTCAGCCTGCATGTGAAACTCAGTGAGCAATCATATTTCAGACAGGACAAGTATTGCACGTTTCTCAGTGAATCATCTCCTTTGAATAATCCTATTTTGTTGATTTGTAGCACGTATTTTTTCTAGTTTCAAGCTTTGAAAGAAAAGAAAAAAGGGAAGTTTTTGCATCAAAACATGTTGAGGTAAGTCAAATGAATTTTACAAAGTTCCACAGAATAAACGAGGAAATTATTCATCGATAACAAATGTATGTTGGTGGGAAAAGTGGTTTCCGTGGCGACCTGACTTAATTAAACTTCTTCTCTATAGTTCTGATTTTGGTCCATATATATTTCTTTCCCCCATTTTTGTCTAATATAAAGTAGGTGACAGAATTTCAGACAGTAGCACCATAGACACCCATCTAATCTTTTGCAGAAATGTATTTGGTAAAAAAAAAAAATATATATATATATATATATATATATATATATATATATATATATATATATATATATATATACATGGACTTCATCTGATGCCCCCCCCCCCAACAAAAACAATGAAAAGTAACTCTCAGGTAATTCCACAAAACATCTGACTGCCAAAACCAGAACCTGACCAGAACAAAGTATTTTTCATGCCTAAAAATTGTGAAGTAGCATTTGTGCCAAAACCAAACCCAACTGGTATAGAAAAAATGACACCCAAATCAAGTATACATGAAATAACATTGTACTTGGAATTCTCGTTAAAATACAAAAAATAAAAAAGAACAAAAAAAAAAAACAATAATGCTAAAATTCTAATTTTAGACTAAAATCAATAAAAACATCAACAGGTAGTATAGCCATAAAGTCTTTTTTGAGAAGAACATGTTTAAAACACAAGCCATGGAAATGAAGGATAATCTTAATGTGTCAAATGTGTTCCACTGAATGTGAAAAACGTTTAGTGGTGGGTAGAAAGAGAATTTCTGATATTAGCTGACACAAATCAGCCGAGTAGCTAGGTTTAAGCAGATCCTGAGCTCTGTTTGAAAACCAACATCAGTTTTCATGCTGTGAGGCGATCAAAGGAAGAGGCACGTTTCCGTCTTAAGCAGTTAAGTAACCAAATACACAAATTTAGGAGATAAAATTTGAAAAGCACTCATTACCAATGTGTCTTAACTTTTTAATAACTTAGGGAACTCTGTTTTTCCCCTTCTTACTTGTGGCTCATTAGGAGAGCTTGGATTCCTGTGTTGAAGCCACTGACTATAAAACTGACTCAAAGCATTTGAGTCAAACGCTTCCCTGTGTTTGAACATCACTCCAATCATTTATTTGACCTCTTTCAGTAACTGTATATTGGACGTTTGTAGTTGTTTCTAAGTCCAGCTGTTTTGACCTTTTAATTAAGTACTGTCCATCAAAACCAAAACCATTCTTTAATTGCTGGTGTAGGATGACTAAATTTAAACTGACAGAAGTTTTATACCTAAACCTAACCATATAGTTTTTATTTTATTTTATGGCAAATCTGCAAAACAGGCAAGCTTAAGTTTTTTCTCATGCCTCCTAACAATGTTCTAACATAGTATAGATATGGATGTATTGTGAAGATTTAAAAAAAATATTGCATTTGTCTAAAAGCCTTAGCCAATAACACGGCTCGGTCCAGAACAAAACAAATGATTGGTCCATCTGGTTCTCTGTGTCACCAAACCACTGCACATCCACATTTACCTGGGTCACAACGTGCTAACGTATTTAGCAACAGAATAATATAAGTGAAGGAGAAACAGCCTACCAAACTACCTGAGTCCCAAAAAGTACAACACCATTTGAAGTCACAGACAATAAAAGATGTTTGTACCTAGAAAACGGAGACAGGTGTTTAGTGGTCTCTTGTTTACCCTGGTAACATGCATTCCCATATCAGAAGGGCATGGCCTAGGCCTTCGAGAGTCCTACAACCCCCCATTCATTCACCCATACACTTACACATTTAAACACTGGTGGTGATTTGTAGCTACAGTTGGTGTGCACCAACATAGCAGGGGCACCTCCAGAAAAATTTGATAGGGGTGGCCAGATGGGGCCAAAGAAATATTTGGGGTGGCGCACTAAATTGATCATTGTGATCTGGGAGAGCTTAGCCTGTGGCGATGTACTGTGTTGCTCTTTCATTCTTTTTTAAAAACAGTACGTATCCAAAACATTTAATATAAATTTTACAAACACAAACATTTCAGAAAAATACATTTCAGTTATTTAAAATGTTATTTCTAATTTTATTTAAAAAAATAATTGTTGCTGTTTTCACAAAAATTCTGGATATAAAAAAAATTGTTTTAATGGTGAGCAGCAAAAACATGTTCTTTTTTTTAAATTCTGACTAATTATTTACTCATGAATTGTATTTTTATTTTGTTTTACAATTTTGTCTTGAATAAATAAGATCAATTTATGGTTTGAGTGAAAATAAATATGATTTATTAACACTGGCTTTAGCTGGGGGGCCCTGCAATTTTCTTGGCCACACCTTGGGGGTGCCATTGCAGAGATGAGGCTGCCACACCATCTGCACCTAACATAAAACACTCTAGTGTTAACACTAGATATGACAGTTTAGTCATCGACTTATTACTGTGTTGTCTTTGCTTGGCATCTAGAATCTTCTGGCAGCAGACATGAAACTCACAAAATGGCAGTGAGACAGTAACTTTTTGTTTAGTAAAATGGGCTGCAGTAACTAAATTTCACCACTGGATGTATTTCTTACATATTCCATCTTTAACAGCTGTTTTGTATCCAAATATTCATTTACAGAACTTTCATTCTTTTAAAATAGTTAATCTATCTCTACACCTAAACAAGCAGCTTTAGTTCCCTATTCAAAGTATTTTCTAACATAAATCAAGCAGTCAGCTTTAATTCCATAACATAACAGTGCTGCTCTATACTTAAACCCAACCAGGAGTGTTACAGTGAGAAACACTTTGCGATTTTGCAAGTTTCCCCATTTAGATATCATGAAATTCACATTGTAGATGCATTCCAACTGTGAGAGACAGCATTTGAAAAAAATCAGGAAATCACATTTTATGATTTTTAAAGTATTTATTTGTATTGCACTGCTGCATACAAGTATTTGAACAGCTGGCAACCAGCAAGAATTATGACTCTCAAAGACCTGTTTCTCTGCCTTTGAAAGTCCACCTCTACTCCACCTATTCATCTAAATTAGTAGACACCTGTCCACCCCACAGTCAGTCAAACTCAAACTACGACCACAGGCAAGACCAAAGAGCTGCCAAGACACCAGAGACAAAATTGTGGACCTCCACAAGGCTAGAAAACGCTACGGGGCATTTGCCACGCAGCTAGAAAGTAGATCAATTGTCGGAGCACCCCGGGACGGGGGCTCCATACAAGATCTCACCTGGTGGGGTATCACTGATAAGAAAGGTGAGGAATTATCCCAGAACTACATGGGAGGAGCTTGCCAATAACATGAAGCAAGCAGGAACCACAGGTTTAAAGGTCACTGTCGATAGAACACCACGCCGTCATAGTTTAAAATGCAGCACAGAATGTCCCCTGCTAAAGTCATCACGTGTACAGGCTCGTCTGAAGTTTGCCAGTGACCATTTGGATGATCCACAAGAGGCATGGGAGAAAGTCATGTGGTCAGATGAGACCAAAATAGAACTTTTTGCTCTGAACTCAACTCGCCATGTTTAGATTAAAAAGGATGTTTTGCATACCAAGAACACCGGCCCTACTGTGAAGCATGGGGGTGGAAACATCATGCTTTGGGGGTGCTTTTCTGCCAAGGGGACAGGATGACTGCACTGTATTAAGGTGAGGATGACTGGAGCGGTGTATTGTGAGATTTGAAGCAACAACCGCCTTCCCTCAGTCAGAGCATTTAAGATGGGCCGTGGCTGGGCCTTCCAACATGACGATGACCCAAAGACCTGACAGGGTAACCTAGGAGTAGCTCTTTAATAAGCATAACACGGTTCTGGAGTGGTCTAGCCAGTCTCCAGACTTAAATCTAATAGAAAAACTTGGGAGGCAGCTGAAACTGTGTTGCTCTGCAGCCCTGAAACCTGACAGATGTAGAGGAGATCTGTGTGGGGGAATGGGCCAAAATACCTGTAATAGTATGTGCAAACCTTGTCAAGAACTACAGGAAATCTTTCACATCTTTATGACCAAATGTTAACACTGATTTACCCAGGTGTTCAAATACTTATGTGCAGCAGTGCAATATAAATATATATATTTTTAAATGTACAATGTGACTTCCTGACTTTCTTTTCTCACAATGTGAATTTCAGTCCCCTCCATGACTTCAAAGTGGGAGAACTTGCAAAATCGTATTGTGTTCAAACACTTAAATTCCTCACAGTGCCTAACTCAAGTGAGATAGTAGGAGTGATTAAAGATGGATGCTTCGGGCATCAGGGACACGGGTTGTCCAGTAATCGAAAGGTTGCAGATTAAATTCCAGCTCCCACCAGAGAATGCTGCTGTTGTGTCCTTAGGCAAGACACGTGAACCACACGTTTAAAAAACCAAGGCCAGTAAACAGGAGCAACCCAGAAGTATTTTCTTGTACCACTAAGAAGCCATGGCATTTTTTGTTTTATTCGGCACTGTGTTTAGCTTAGCATATGGGGCAGCATTGGCTCAGGGGGTAGTGGGTTGCCCAGTAATCAGAAGGTTGTAGGATCGATCCAGACACTTAACCCACATTACCTGCTGGTGGTGATCGGAGGGACTGGCTGTGCCTGTGTTTGGCAGCCCCACTTCCGTCAGCACACCGCAGGGCAGCTGTGGCAACATTGTAGCTCATCACCAGTGTGAATGGGTGGATGACTGTGTTGTGAAGCGCCTTGAGGGGTTGTAGAAACCTAAGAAGGTGCTATACAAATACAGACCATTTACAATTTAAATCAAATACATTCCATTCACATCCGTATGTTTGTTTCATTTTTATTAATGGTAAAACATTTTTGTTTTTTTAGTGTCAGCTGGTAAAAACGGGACACGTTTTTCCTCCTCATGCCACACCAAACAACCGCCAGTGAAGTCGCAAAGCTTTGTTATTTATGTTTTCTTAAGGCAGTTGGTAAAATTTGTCTCAAAAGCAGATATTCCAAGTTAATAGCCACCGCCTATGTGTGCACTGCTTTATTACTGTGACTCCTGCAGCTCAGGCTAGTTGGTAATGACACATAAATTTTATTCAGTCTGACCATGAATAAAAATTGCCACTGCAAAGCATTTCAGTAACGCAGCAGGGTGCTTTTTCAAAGGATGTCAGTTGTCATCAGTTAAATAAGAAGCACTGGATTTTCAAACACATGCTTTTCGAGTACAGCCTCCTTTTCAGCTCCAGAGCTTTATTTTGTATTGAAACCTTCTAGTTTAATCAAATATAATACTTAAAATTAAAAGCTATTTTAAGGATTGAAGCAGATATATCCAAAAAGCTCTGGTAAAGGAGAAAAAAAGCTGATGGGCACATATGGGTTTGTGTTTTTGGCTATTCTTTGCATTTAAAAAAATCAGATTTTTGGAATTGTGGGATATTTTTATTGAACCCCTAGTTCTAGATAATAGATGCCATGCTTTCACATCTGTGATCACTAGTTATTCATATTGGTTCACAAGAAAACTTGATTTTAACCTTTACTTTGCTGTCTATTCCATATTACACAGCCATTCCAATAATTATTTCCAAGAAAACCACTTCTGGAAATCGTAACTACCAGTGTAAAACACATAGAGATATCGACAATTTTACCTTTTACTATGAATTTAAAGGTTAAAGTGACTATCTCAGAAGGGTATCCATGAAAGGACTTCAAGTCTAACAAAGACGATGTGAAACAATAAAATGGCTTCAATTAAGAAAAGCCCTGTAGCAGTAATGGCATGACCTTGAGTCACTCTATATCATGTATATAATGGAGAGTCAGACATTTTCAATTGTGTATGGTTATTGGCATTTGATGTTAGGATTTCAGGTCTGAAACCACATTGGATACACTGTAAAGCATTTAAATGTGGCCCATCTTTGGTCCCAGTAATGGGTATTTTGTCCCTGATACTATTAGTCAATGTCTATATGACAGACAGAGAGATTGAGATTTCAAATGGTAAATGGCCAGAACAGGTCCCGGTACGCAAGAAAAAAAATCCCAGCACTGAGAGGTAAAAATGTAAAGCTGCCGATACTAGCCCACCTAAAGATATGGGCATGTCGGAAACGGGGCCTGGTTGCCATTCACGGGATTTTGTGCACCCTCAAATGCATTTTGAGAATGCTATTATTTTATTTCTTAAACAATCTGTTGATAAAGATCAGTACGTTTTAGACTCAGACTCAAATGAACTGGAAGCTTCCTCTGGGAAACGTTTTACAAGCAATAGCAGCAGTAACACATCTAGTAGCAGTAGCACATCTATCAGTCATATTAAGATTTTGATGTTCTATTATTAAACAACAATTATACATTTTCCCCAAATTAAAATATTTTAGTTTTGTGGCCCATGAGGACTTTTACTTTGGCGAATTTGCCCGTCATCTTGAAAAGTTTGGACAAGTTTGGCGGCGGCCATGGGTTGCTGCCTGGTGGCTGCATTGCCCCTGAGTCGGTCTGAGTGGGGGCCTGGGGGTTAGGGGTGTAGGGGTGGCAGGCCCCGTGTGGGGATCTGGGCAGGGACTTGGGGATGGGGTCCTGACTCATTAGCTGCCAAGAAGGCAGGAACAAGCGGCAGTGCATGGTACAGGCTCAGGGGCCTCAGGTGGACCTTGGCTCCTCTGAAATAATAACTCTGTCCCATCACGGGGGAGGGGGATGTTCAAGAGGGGGAGGACCCAACCTTACCTGGATGTCTCATGTCATATATTCTGGAAGTTGTGCAAATGCAGGGATGGGAGTAGATATTCTGGTGGAGTGGGGCTGGGTTAGTGCCCTCGGACTCTGTGGAGCTCTGCGATGCTGCTGCTTTGGGCCCTGGCGAGATGGGCTGGAGTCTCCGTGCCCTGGGGGACATTTTGGCAACGGAGGTGCCTATTGGGGCCAGTGGGGGAGCTGGCTTTCTGAAGGGCTTAGGCCAACCAGCCATTCCTCCCCCTTCCCATACATTTTTCTCCTCCTGCTCCTCACATAATCACACAATCATGCACATAGGACCTTGGGGGATGGGCAAGTCAGGGGTGCGGGTATGGATCCCATTTCCGCATTCCTGTGGCAGCCTGCCCTCCAATTTAATTTGCACATTAAACAATTCCACCAACGACATTCCAGGCAAACACACACTTAGGGCCCTGGGACTGCATTTGGCAAGGGGATCTTTCAGCCTCATCCTGAGAGCCAGTGTCCACTTCCAATTTTAAACTGCACTTAGATATAGAGGGCTGTGGGGGGAAGTAGGGTTGTGTGGTTGCATCAGCTGGCATATGCCAGACAATGCCTGCACTGCCCGCTCACCACAGCCATGGAATACACCTCATCAACACGCACTAACACTGTATTGGATCAGGCGGAGGTAGACTAGGGGTCTTAGCACACCTCTGTTGTTGCTTGGCTTCCTGGGGCTGGAGGCTAGGAGGAGGAGCTGGCTGTCTTGTTGGGGTCTGGGGTGGTGGGATGCTTTGCCCCCCGACCGTGGAGTCACACCTACCCCACCGGGGATGCGCCCAGGGTTTATTTATTTAATTTATTTACACTCCCCGTATCGGATCGTTGGGGTTGGTCGGACCCTGCCGGGGCTGCGCTTTTGTCCATCTCCGACCCTCGGGGTCCCACCTACTCCTCAGCGAACCGCTGAGCTCTCCCCTCAGGGGTCAGCTGGGACCCCTCTGCAGGGTCGGTTGGACCCTGCTGGGTCTACCTGTGTGACTGGTGATTAAGAACACATAAAACGTATTATTTGCGCTTATGTTCCATTGCTACTTTCACTCCTCTCAACTTGACTTAAATGAGGTAAAGTAGGAGTGAAACAAACTTAGAGATTTGAATCATTTGTATCGGTTGTTGGTCTCTTTTGGTCTACCTACAGCTCTTGAAAGCAGTGGTTGTTTCTTTTGGCCTGGGTAAGAGTTGGTGCCATGTTATATAAAACCAAAGAAAGAAGGTCAACAAAACGAGGGATGGGAGATGAGTTGTCCATACTGACATAATATAATCAATACAAAAATGCTTTGTAAACATTTCTGTTCCTGATCATTAGGGCATAACGGGAAATGGGTAACTCAGTTTAATACAACGGTACAGAGTATATGAAAATCTTATTTTCCTACATTCCTGTTCTTGTTTCCTCTTAGTTTATGCGAAGCAGCATCTTAGATTTGCTGAGTATTTGGGAATAGCGGGAGCTGTCACGTCTGTGGGATCACAAGGAGGTTTAAGCAGGAAAAGGGGTGCGTGCATGTTGGTGGAGCCAAGAGCTGAAATCAAACGCCTCATCTGACGTCTTCCACAGCTCCTTTAAACCAAGCAGACTTCTTACGGTATCAGAATGCAAATTAAGTCTGTACGGAAATTTACTAAACATAAAAAGCAGATGCATTTAAGAACTGATAATCAGAACATATAATGGGTGCTTAATGGGTTTTTATGAGCCGGGGATGAGAAATCCACTTGAAATGGGCCAAGTTTTGATGTGATGGGGATAAATGGTCGTGAAGAAAAGAAAAAGCGAAACAGTTGACTCATCAGCAGTGACCTGCTCTCAAAGCAATGCTGACACAGTTTGCCGCTGCTAATTGCTTCTGCATTTCCAAACCAGTGTTGGAGGCGGAGTTTGCTTGTGTCTAGCAGGTGTACGCTGTCCTAATAAAGGAGGGGAGAAAGTGTGACAACTCCCCTTCATGTGTCATAACAGAGGAGTGTCTGCGAAGGCACCTTTTGGCTCGTGTTTACAGGGACTGTCGCAATTTATAGCTCCTGTCCGGAAGAGTTTGACAAGCTGCCTGCACATTGTGAAATATTCTCCTCTCACAGGAGCAGCACGCTGCTAGGATGTCCACCCCATCTCCACTCTACATCCACGTGAACTTATGTGGACACAGAAGCTGCGACTGTTGTAGTTTATTTTTTATTTTATTTTATTTTTTGTTGCTGCTTGGACTACGGCTCGCCTTCTGATGCATTTGGAATGGAATGTTGACCCACTTAGTTCAGACACTAAGCACGGGGTCTAAAAGGAAGCACAAATACATGCAAGGAAAGTGTGTACGCACAGCTCAGCGAAGATCAAACGAGCCTTTTGCTGATAAAAAAGTTCTTGGGAAACAATAAAAATACCTTTATATGTATTCACAAACGGGGCATTGCAAGGCGACGTCTGTCTCCTTTCTCTGGCGATGAAACCACTGACACCTCAGGTTGTGGTTTTTGTGCTTTGCCGGTTGCTCAAACACCTCAAGGTGGTTTTGCACACGTAAAGGGTTAACTTTAAGGTGCTGCCTCTGAGCTTGTGACATCTTCTTGTTTTTGCTTTGCTTTGATGTGCTCTCTGATCCCTTTGAGTTCTTTAAACACACACCCCCACGGTTGTTACCGTGGCACAGCGGGGTGACTGGATACCGTGTGGTCAGATGCTCGCATAGATACCAAGCCACATTCATCCACCCACTGCTAACTCTTTAAATAGCATTTTCATGTTTTATCCAACAAGCAAATTAAAAATCCTGCCTTTCCAAATGCTTTGATTTATTTCGCGGCAGTACTTTTGTCATTTCTCGGAAAGAAAAACGGTTAAAAGTAGCTTTTGTACAGAGCCTTCCAGTGTGGGCTGATTTATTCTGATAAACATTGGAAGTTGTTGTTTGCTTTATCCATTTTTAATCTCCTCTTTCTTGCTGCAAACAGTCATCTGAGCCCACTTAAAATGTTCATATATTTCTAAACTAGAGTGAAAAACTTACACTTAAGAAGTTACTGTTAATTTATATTTTTTTGCTGATGAGATGAAATATGAACTTTGACTGTCAAGAAAAAAAAACAATCAGGAAATTATAATGAAACAAAAGAAAATGTGGAACTTCAGAATTTGGAAGACTATAATTTTGATATTGGCCTACTAGATTTTACATAATAAGTCAGATATGATGTCAAAAAATAATTTACATTTCCCTATTCTGCAAATGATGACCACAAGGTTTTAAATTTAGAAATATTCCAGTATGAGCTGTTTAAGGGCTCAGTCACTAAGAAAACAAGCAAAAGTTGACCACGCCCACCCACACCCTCCTCAGGCTGCCATAGGTCTCCTAAGTCTCCTCCTCTTCCGGTCAGCTCGTGGGTCCCCGGAACAACAGGGTTATGAAAGCTATTTTCTGACTTTAAACACCCCTAATCTATTCATTGATCATGTTGGCAGACCTTAGTCGGTTTCTTAGGAAGCAAAAAATCTACCAACTAGCAATTGATGCAGCTAGGATCAGCTCAGGGTGCACTTTAGTTTTGTGACATATTTAGTTTAGTTTAGTTTGTGATATATATTTTTTAGATATATTTTTACATATTCTTTTCAGCTGGTCTGCTATGAAACTACGTATTTATAGATTCTTTGCATTCATTTAATTTGTGTATGTTGTTGTTTTTATATTATTTTTTAAAGTAACTTTAAGCCCTATCAAGAAAAGTGTTGATGAAAATGAACAAATTCTAGAACAAATATACAAATAGGATAAAAATTTTAATTTCTGTTTTGATGTTTGGTAAATGAGTGTTGACCAGAAAAATCGTCCAAATTCTGGTAAACACTAAAAACCTGCTCAGTTGTACGTTCCACAAACTGAAACGCTGAAACGTTTGTGCAGAGTTTTAAAAAATTCTGTTTTTACATCAGAGCTTGCTACAGTTTTGCCTTTGGGGTTTGTCACATCACACACACATTGATGAATGAGTTGTTACACCCACAGAAATGTGATGTGTGATAAGATTTTAAAAATATTGACAATGTGAAATTGCTCATCTCTGGGTTCCAGTTTGCAAGCGAGGTATCTGAAGAAATATATCCCCCACATTGATAGATGGCTGACTGTTTAATCAGATTGTTTTTCCCTTTGAACCCAGATAATTTGCACCTGTTCTGAGATATATCAAAATCTCCTGTATTTAAATATATTTAAAAAAAATTTGTGTATTTAAACAAGGTATGGTCATGTTTTTGGGTTTTTGCAAAAGATTTCTGGTCAAAAAGAAAATCAACGAGGACTAGTTTAGGGTCAATACAGTTGTAACTCAGAAATCCAGTCCCCTTAGTTCAGGAATTCACACACCTAAGAGTTGTAAAAACATCACTTTTTTACAGTAGATACTTGCATAATGCATAGTTTTAAATGAAAGTTAAAATTTTATGCACCTTCATTCAAAATGTCACTGAACCTTTAAATTTAGTTTCAGACAGTGATTAAAACTGGGCATACTATGAGTTGGACATTTGGTGGATTTATCCTGGATTTCCCACTATGTTTGTGTTCTGAACAAGACACTGAACACCATATAGCCTCTGATGCACGCACTGAGTAGTCAGTAGGGTTAGGCTTTCCATTTTTCCATCTTGTGAGCATGCATTTGGTTGATCATGTGCCTGGCATTCTACAGACTATAATAAAATCCATGTGGATGCAAACTTGGCAAGAATTTAGCTTGACTTCTTGTTGCTAAACCTTCCTGATTCATTCATTTGTAGCTAGGCTTATGAATCAAAGTTGGCAACAGTTGGTTACCAGTTAATGCCTACAAAAGTTAAAGTCCCATTAGTGATCTTCACTTGCTGGTGAAATGACATCTCTACATTTGACCCATCCCCGTGGGGAGTGGGGAGCTGCAGTAGTGGCTGCGCTCGGGAACTATTTAGTTGTGAGGGGGGTTGGATTGGGAGGTTAAACCACTAAATGTCAAACGGGGAGGTATTGGATCCCATTTATTTTACCGATGTTGGACCCCAATCTCTGTCCCAGGCTGGACACTGAACAGGTCGCCTACGGAGACAAGGGATAGGAGAGTCCACTGAAAGACTATCAAAACCATTGGGATTACTGACGTAGGTCAGAGGAGGCACGAGAAGTACTGCCTACTTATATTTTTATATTAAAAAATCAGTGTGTCCACTTACTGGTCTGTATATTCATTTTCTGTATGATTTCCATGTTTATGCTCAAAATCACAAAAGGTACTTATTTCCTGATCATGGCAGCTGCACCACATTTAATACACAATCCGATGCAGGCATAGTTCATGTGCCAACTTCTTGTCTCAGTAGTGTGTACAGGCATTGTGCCTTGAAATTGGAGGCAAAGAGGAGCATTGCCTCTGTTATCATGGCGTAGCACTGTACACACTGACTAAAACAGGAAGTTGACCCATACCAAGAGCTGTCTCTCTTCATATTGTGAAAATACTTTTTTTTTCCACATGTTGAGATTTCATAGCCTGGCAAGCCTTCCTATAAACGTGAATATGCAGTCTGGCCATGTCCCATAGATTAAGCTCTGGGTTGGAATCTATGACTGTCTTTCAAACTGTCTCCACATGCTATTGGACAACAAAAAATTGTTGACTACTCACAGCTATGGATGTCAGTCAATTTTCTGTTGAAGAAAACAAAAATACATTATTTTTCTAAACAATGGACTTAACTACCTTTATTTGCTCTTGACTCAAAGAAGAGCCCAGATATAAATAAATGTCGTTTAAACCGTCTTCACATGCTACTGGATGACAAACAATGTGACGTACTCACCGCTATGGATGTCAGTCAAAGAGGCACTCCGCCATACTCCGTTAAAGATGCAAATACATCTTTTTCTATATAAAGGAGTACCTCTAGCTTCTCTGGACTCAAAGAAAAACCCAAGTCAAAATGGTCCAGAGTTGATGCCAAAGCCGTTTCAAGCGAGCCATCTCCAAATTTGTGCCAGAAACATCCCGCCCACCAACAGAGCGTGGCAGTTGGACCACTACGGAGCCGTGACCCTGTGAGTTTTGCTTAGTTGCACCCCACCCCCCCACCTGGCTGATAGGGCTGTGAATGTGTGTGTGAATGGGTGAATGACTGATTGTGTTGTAAAGCACCTTGGGGGGTTCCAGGACTCTAGAAAGTGCTAGGCTACATCAAATACAGGCCATTTACCATTTACCAATCAAACAGTAGAGAGCTGTGAATGGGCCACTACGGATGTCAGTCAACGAGGCAATCCACTATTATGTTGTGAAAGCAAATCTGCAAAACAACCTAATTTAAAATAGTATAGCTATAAATATATTGTGGAGATAAAAAAAGAATAATAATCAATTGGTTGTCTTGCATTTGTCTAAAAACCTCAGCCAATAACATAGCTTGGTCCGAAACCAACTACTGGACCATCCGGTTGTCTGTGGAACTGCAGTGGTTCAGTGAGACATTTTACCTGGGTCCTCAACTCATTACGCACTTGTATCCAACAACAGAACACCACTGGTGTGAGAGGTTCTCCGCTCAATAATGTCAGCGAAGGAGAAACAGCCGGATGCTACCACTTCAACTTTAGGACAAACTACCAGAGTTCCTAAAAGAAAAAAACAATTTAAGGTCATGGACAACAAAAGACATTTGGACCTAGAAAAAAACAACTGGTGTTTAGCATTACATAGTTTACTGTGGCAATACGTGTTTTGTTACTGGGCGAACATGGCGTAGGGATGATAGCCGATGCAGATTTG
The DNA here is from genome assembly GCF_043380555.1 of Nothobranchius furzeri. Classification (NCBI taxonomy): domain Eukaryota; kingdom Metazoa; phylum Chordata; class Actinopteri; order Cyprinodontiformes; family Nothobranchiidae; genus Nothobranchius; species Nothobranchius furzeri. Next base: position 53,035,011 of record NC_091754.1, read on the forward strand.
CTATACAGACTTTAGCCTTTAGTACTGTACTATTTGTACTTTTTACCAATGAAATCTAATGGAAAGTAGTTGCAACATTGTGATTTCGACTGTGATACATAAAGCTATGGTTTTATGTCCTTGGTGGTTTTGCTTTAGAATACCCCTGATGACAACCAAAACTAACTTTTTACAGTCAGTGTTCTTTGTACTGTCTGACAAATCTGTTCTCTGGGAAGTTATAAGACTTGCATACAAATGGGACTTATTCCCAGTACTTAAATCCTGGCAAAGATTGCTTCCTAAATGTGTGACAAACACTATCCTCATCACAATAGCCCTCAAAATAGTAACGTAATAACAGGGATGCCGTGTCATCTGGCATATGAAAGCTGTAAAATATTTCCTTCCTCAACGCCACACCTGCTCCACAGCTCCGTCAGCTGTACTTCTCTCTGAAGTGGGACTGGCTAATTAATGAAATGCTCAGTCATCACAGGCAATGTCTCTTGGGGAGAACCGGAAATTCATTAATACAGCAGGGTTACGGGTGGTCCATCATTGTTTAGACAATGAAATGACTGGAAATGAAGTGAACTCAGACAATTTTCCATTTAGTTTTTTTTTTTTTAATTGGTAGGGTTGATAACTCTATCAGTCAACTCGAGGTGCTTTTATGTTTAGGTGTAATCAAAGCGACACATATACAGTAAAAGCTTCATGAGACCATTGGAAATACTTAAAACCCACGTAAAGTGTCACCGAAAGTGGAGGAGAAATATGTCATAGCTCCACTGCTTCATGGCTCCATTGGCAACAATGGTTGAAGAGCTAAGTGCCTGCCCCATAACTGGAAGGTTGCAGGTTCAAGCCCTGTTTGTTGCAATCATTGTGTCCTTGGGCAAGACACTTACTAGGGATGAGTGAGTACACCACTATCTGTATCTGTATCTGTTCAACCAACTAAATTATCTGTATCGGTATCTGTACTCAGAATGGGCGTGGCATAACCCGGAAGTGGACGTGGTTTAACAGGAAGTGGGTGTGGTTTACAGCAATATATTATTTTAAGTCTGAAACTGATGGATTGATCAGAAGTTGCTATGTGTATTGTTTATTTGAAAACTATTTACAGAGCAGCCTCAGAATTGAGATTAAATATTTTTGATCACAATAGTAAAGAAACGATTACAGAACAAGTGTTTCAATAAAATCAGAACATTAATGTTTAAGTGCATGGATTAACACATCTGAACTCATGCAGTAGGAACTAGGAAATATGAAATGCTAGAACCAGACACAACTTTATGTATATTTTTTTTATTTTAGTTTGATTAAACAGATTTTTTTCTTAACGTTTGCCCCACACAAAGTAAAAAAAAAAAACAATGTTGATTAAGGTGTGTGTGTGTGTCTGAGAGAGATAGAGAGGGTGAGAGGGAGAAAGATGGAGTTAAAAAAAATAAACCCGACCAGAGCGGAGGTAGTGAGTGACTGACACAGCACGTCAGCTCTGTCTTGTCGAAAAAATGAAACTTTATGAAAAAAGTAACTTTAAATATTCAACCAAAAAAGAGGCGAGCTGAAGAAAACCAAGGGAAAACTGAAGAAACGTGAGCAACAGTGAAGCAATCACAACGAGATCCGTTACTGTCTGTGTGTGCGTGGATGAGCCGGACGGACTGCGCTCCCGGCCGGCTAGAGAGTTTTGTGTGTAGGGAGGGGCGGGCGCTCTATGTGACTGGCCAATCACAGAGCGTGAAGACAGTCCCAATGAGGATTTTCCTTCAGCACGATTACAGATATTTACGAGGTTTACTCGTTTCATGCTCGTATTCGTCAAAAATGCTTTATCCGGCTCATCCCTAACACTTACCCTGCCTTGCCTGATGGTAGAAGAAGAAGAAGAAAATATCATTTCTATAGCGCCTCTCAAGATAAAAATCACGAGGCGCTTCACAAAAACAAAACATGTAAAAATATAAAAAATAATTTAGAAAATGGTTAAAATATATTTCAAATGAGCAAAAAATAGACAATTGTGATTAAAAAAATGTTAAGAAAGAGAGAGAGTGAACAGGAAAGAGGGAAATCAGTGGATCCTGAGGAAGGTGGAATAGGTGGGGAGAGCAGAATAAAGAGAGAGTGGTGAAGAAGGTCATTTAAAAACCAGCTTGAACAAGTGAGTCTTCAGCTGCTTTTTAAAGGAGACCACTGAGTCCACTGATCTCAGGCTCAGGGGGAGAGAGTTCCAGAGTCTGGGGGCCACAGCAGCAAATGATCTGTCACCTTTGGTCTTTAGCCTGGTGCTGCACAACCAGTAGGCTTTGATCACTGGACCTCAGGGACCTGCTGGGGGTGTAGGGACTAAGAAGATCACCAACGTAAGATGGTGCATGTCCATGTAAGGCCCTATAGACCAGAACCAGGATCCTGAAATGAACCCTGACGTTGACTGGCAGCCAGTGAAGCTGGAGGAGAAGCGGGGTGATGTGGGTGTGTTTGGAGGACTTGGTCAGAAGCCGAGCACAGGCGTTCTGAACCACCTGTAGATGGTGGTGGTTTCGCTAGAGTAGTGGTGGTCTGCATCCCATACACGGTAGTGGTGGTCAGCATCCCATTCACGGAAGCCGAAACAGTAGTTTTCCGTCCTGTGAGATCCCAAGGTGTTTTATGAGAAAATAAACAGATAAACTGTGGAGAACTTCCGGTTTGGGGTGAACATCCTGATCTGATCTGATCTGATCCGCTTTCAGTCGCAATACCTCTGCGCCCAAAGGCTTTCCTGTTCTTTGCACAGGAGGGGGATCCAGCGTGCATGCACCAGTTATAGAGTGGGTCTAAAATAAAGATTGCTGCATCCAAAAGTAATAGGAAATGCATCAAGACAATTCGGTTGTGGTCCATCCATCCATTTTCTTCCCCTTATCTGGAGTTGGGTCGCAGGGGCAGTAGCCTAAGGCGAGAGGCCCAGACTTCCCTCTCCCCAGTCACTTGGGCCAGCTCCTCCGGGGAATCCCAAGGCGTTCCCAGGCCAGGTGAGAGACGTAATCCCAGCAACGTGCCCTGGCTCTCCCTTTAGACCTCCTCCTAGTTGGAGGTGCCTGTAAAACTCACCAGGGAGGCGTCCAGGAGGCATCCTGACCAGATGCCCGAGCCACCTCAACTGGCTCCTCTTGATGTGGAGGAGCAGCGGATCTACTCCGAGCCCCTCCCGGATGACCGAGCTTCTCACCCTATCTCTAAGGGAGAGCCCAGACACCCTGCAGAGAAAACTAATTTCGGCCGCTTGTATCCGCAATCTCGTTCTTTCGGTCACTACCCAAAGCTCGTGACCATAGGTGAGGGTAGGAACATAAACTGACCAGTTAATCAAGAGCTTTGCCTTCTGGTTCAGCTCTCACTTCACCATGACAGACCGGTATAACACCTGCATCACAGCAGATGCAGCACCAATCCACCTATCGGTCTTGCGCTCCCGCTTTCCCTCACTCATGAACAAGACCTCGAGATGCTTGAACACGAGATACTAAATTCTGTTGTGGTAAAAGTGTGAAACAGCATTTTAAAACTGCACCGAAATTCAGATTAAACTCAGCACTTATAGTCTGTATGATGCATTGATAGTTTACTTTAATTTTCATGTTTTTTTTAAATATTTTGTGATTCCTATCCTCTTCTCCTTGTGAGACTGGTGGGGCGGCACCCTAGCGCCCCCTATGGAAGAGCGACCATTGTTATGATTTCTATTCCAACTATGTTGAATTCAAGGATTAAACTATGTTCTAGGTCTCTCTAACCGCTCTTCTTATGTTCTCAGAGCCAAAAAATGTGGTTTATGCTTCAGAGTCGCACAGTTTTACTTTCTGTAACTTGTCTCTGAATTGGACCAGCAGTAAAGTCATGGCAGATGTGCTGCAGGTTACAGCTGGATAATGAAAAGTTCAGCAGTTGAGGGGAAACAAGGCCAATGTAAACTACAGCCCTATGCAAAGGGGAAGAGGTGCTAAAATGCCTAAAGCATTTTCTTGAATTACTTGACAAGTTACGAGTTGCATGCAGCAGAAAAACTAACTTGACTAAGATCTATTTGTATGTTTGTTCTCTAGTTCTGTGTTCAATCAGTTCAAGACCTGAGATGTGTCCACCCGTTGAACTTACTCCCCTAAATGACACCACTCATATCATAGCTCACAGTACCAAGAGGGTGGATCACGAAAAAGTGTCTCATCCTGTTCAAAACATCTTGTTTACCAAGGAGTCATGTCATGTCATGCAGACAGATGCGTGCAAACTGGTACTTATGTAATGGCTGGTGCCGAAACCGGGAATGCCTTAAGGCTGGTGGATCCGTAGATGTCGAGAGGAATGAGAATCAAACGATTTTTTAGAGCCAGATCTTGTTCCAGGTATCAAATCTTTGGGACTAACTTAGTCTCTAATAAACAAAACCAGTCCTGTGTGCATCTAAAACGTGGCTGCTCCATGCTAAATCATGGGATTCACGTAGGAATCACAAGAGTGTGACCAGGAGGCTCTTTTTAAAAAAGGCTTTTATTCTGCAAAATCATCTGGATGTTTCTAATGCAGATCACTAAAGATTATTCAATGTGTACTCCATTGTTTGTTATTATCTGATCATCAAAGAATTTGCCTCTTAAAAATACATCTTTTGGCAATGAGTCATCAGGCCTTGTCTTCCCCTCTGGTTTCAGTAGAAATAATAATTACTGTATTTTCTGCACCATAAGGCTCACCTGATTATAGGGCGCGCAGCCAATCAGCGTCCTAGTTAAAGGTTTGGTCCGCACATAAGGCTCCATAGCAGCTATAAAAATTATTCAGCAGCAATACTGACAAAAGCACTCACATTTTTTTCATTCCTCGTCTATAAATCCCTCAAAATCCTCATCCTCCGTGTCTGACATGAAGAACTGACCCAGCACTGAACCCAGCGCGCTCGGCTCTGACGCGCCCGGCTCATCGCCGTCAGAGTCAATGTAACTGTCGTTGCTCGGCTCTCCCGTTGTGATCCCGGCCTTGGTGAAAGCTCGAACAACAGTCTGGATGGAAACGTTGGCCCAGGCATCAGCGATCCACTCACAGATGGTGGCATAAGTCGATCAGCGCTGCCTGCCCGTCTTGGTGAACATGTGTTCGCCTTCAGTCATCCAACGCTCCCACGCTGCTCGGACTTTCACTTTGAAGGACCGGTTCACCCCGATGTCCAGCGGCTGGAGTTCTTTGGTTAATCCACCCGGTATGATGGTGAGCTCCATGTTCATCCTCTTCACCTGGATTTTAACGGCGTCGGTGAGATGGGCCCGCATGGAGTCGCAGATCAGCATGGCTGGAGAAGTGTGGAAGAAGCCATCCCGTCTTTTGGTGTACACCTCCCGCAACCATGCCACCATCATGTCCTCATCCATCCAGTCCTTCGGGTTCGCCTTGATGATCACGCTGGCGGGAAACTTTTCTTTGGGTAAAGTTTTCCGCTTGAAGATGACCATCGGCGGCAGCTTCTGGCCATCAGCCTAGCAGGCGAGCACGACGGTGAAGCAGGACTTCTCGTGACCGGTCGTCCGCACAGACACCGTGCTGGTCCCCATTTTCTCCACGGTCCGGTTCACCGGGATGTCGAAGGTAAGCGGGACCTCGTCCATGTTGGTGATGTGCTGGGGCCGGATGCTTTTGTCTGCCTTCTTCTTAGTGCAATAGGAGCGGAACAACTCTAGCTTCTCAGCCTCACCTTTTATTTGGTGAGGGTGGGCGGTACTACGGGCCGGCTCTTTGTTTTCCTGCGGACGGAGGTGTGGCTGGCTTCACTTACATCTTTAATACATGTATAAAAGGCACATCGCCGGTTCAGGGGAAGATGAAAGGTTTTTAATAGTGCCTTATGATGCGGAAAATACGGTATGTTAAAACACACCTAATCGCCTTTTGGACTCCTGACTATGATGTACCTCTAGTTGGGACAACTACAACTGTTGCAGGACTCTTTTCATTAGGATTGATGCAACAATGAACCTGCTGAAAGACTAAAAAAAAAAAGGTTGCCACCAAACAACCATTGCAAGATTAATGTCTTTGTGGATTTGTTGCACCATTTCATCACAAACATTTATTTAAATTGGGTTGGTTGCTTTTGAAAGCAAAATCGATATAAATACTTTATAAGCTGTAGGACTTTGAAGAGAAAATTGATGCAAATTCTCGTGCAGATTCATCACTTATTTGTAGGTCTCAAGCGGTGTGTGTGTAGATTTGGAGATGACGGGGAATAACTTATGTTTCACAGATCCCAAACGGAAAACTTCTCACTTATTGAGGCTCATGATTGTATTTTGAGACCGGATCTTCATCCTGACTACAAGTGCAACTGATTGGATCACCACTCCTGATGTTTGTTCCAGTCGTCAACATGGATGAAATAGATATAGTGACATGACACAGACCAAAAAAGTGAGATTTTTAACCAAGAATTGAACACATTAGGTAACCTTGCTGTTATATATTGAAACATTTATATACCCCTGGCTGTAGTTTTTTATGTTTAAATATGTGGTTTACTGAAAAAAAAACAATTTTAAAATGTTTTAAAAACATTTAAATGATTTAAAACATTTTTAAATGATTATAATTGATCACTCTACCTTTTTCATGCAGGCTGAACAAGAAAATAGTCTCCTACACCCATTTCCTGCATTAGCCTCTAGTAGAAAATAGACTCTAGGGTTTGAAAATCCTCACAGATCTACACCACACTGTGAATTAGCTCAATGGACTCATTGAACTTGAATCATGACAGGGAAGGCTGTTGTTTTAATGTTTGGGAATCAGCAGCGGACATCTTGGCTAGTTTAAGCAAACCGTTAGCATCAGCAACTTCACCTCAATGCAGAAGCTCCTAGAGGCTTTTGCTATTTGTGGAGATTAAACATTGAAGTCAATGGTAGAGTCGCGTTGCTGTCATCCAATCCGGGGCAAGATGTCCAAATATAAGGAAGTAAGATTCCAAATTCTGTTGTCTGAAGCTCAGCTGCGATGTCACAGACTTGGCCCTCTGAGAGAGGGGTTTGTGGGCAGGGCATTCAGTCCTACTAGAGACCACTGCAATGTATAGACTAAATGAGTAATCCAGTCCTTTAAAAGTTGGTTTCAGTTATTCTGTAGGTAGAAATGTGACCATCTTTACCTTGGACAGCACTCTGCAGCCCTCTGTTGATCAGAAACCTTGCTTAACAATTTTCTTAGACAGGTAGGTGGCCTAGGAGGAGCGATTTGCCTAATTAACAAATGTCAGCTGTTCACAGTGCAGGTAGCTAAGATGAAAGCTAACAAAACCAGATTGAACATCGGCGTGGCCTATACTAGTTTGACTGAGCTAAAGAAGGCTATGAAATCACGGATTGATGGTGACCTGGGTTTGTTGCTACTGAACTTGCAAGTTAGAATTATTTTTGTCCAACAGTGTGGATCTTTTTAGGAGGGAGAAGCAGGAAATTTAAAGTGTTTTAAAACACAACAATTGTATTGTAATGAGTAGGAGTGACTTTCAGCTCCATACCCAAAGAAGACATTCTCTGTTTCTAGAAATGCCCCCAAAAAGTGAAGCAGTAGTGTTTCTTAGCACCCCTTACCCCAGGTCCACAATCAACGTTACTTTGAAGTTACCAGTTTGCTACTTTGCCTCTGGTTTATAGTGGTCTGAATTAGTGGTAGCTTTCTGAAGGCTGTAAGAAGTACTCAATATTGACATGTTTACTTTGTCTCTGAAGGTTTTATGTTTGAGGAGTTTGATTACATTGCCTGGAAGGAGCTGGTCTGGGTAATTTTTCTTCACACTGTTTTTTTAATAAGAATTTTCGATCAGACATTCAATAACATCTACTTTGTTTTTGCCATGTTTGTTGTTTTCTCCCCCATGGGAAGTATTTTCCAGATGCACATCGTCTTTCCGTCAATTTTTCTTACCACTGAACAAGAATTACTTTTCCTTTAAATACGTTCATTTGGCTTAATGGTCCTTTGCTTGTCAATGGTTCTCAATGGAGCTGTTCGTCATGGCTGTATCGTAGAACTGTAGTAATGAAAGCCAGTTTCATTGGCATGTAGCACTATGTAGAATAAGTAGATAAACTTCTTTATCACTCCAACTTGTTGTAAATGAAAAAAAATAGGTTGCTTAAAGAAATTGCTCAACTTAACGTTTTAAAATTCATGACCTTTTTAAATGCTATGGTCGGCTGCATCGCACAGTCCATCGACAACCGGGCAACCATTACGAAACTATTCCTACGAGGCTTGTTGACAAGTCACATTACATCAGTAGCTTTCTTTTTGCCTTGTTTATTCTACTCAGACCCTACTTCTAAATCTTTTCAGAAAAAATCTAAAAAAATAGCTACTTTTTTCAGTGAGATTGTTGGATGGGACTTGTTATGAGTTTTTTTTTTAGTTAAAATACTTTTATGGTTGATTAAATAGTGTGTTTATGAAGTTCTTTGCACAAAATCATTCTCACACAAAGTCATTTCAGTAGTATTGTTCTTGACTTTTTCAGTACCTCCCAGAATGAGCCGTTTCAGGGCTCTGTCACTTTAAGAAAAGAGTATGGAGCTGGCCACGCCCACTAATTGCTCAGGCGGCTATATGTCTTTTAATAACATTTATCTGGGCCAGCACAGACCGGACTGTGAAGCTTTTAAAGTGTTCACATCTAGGAAGCCTTGTTTTTTTTTTTTTCTCCGTACTCAGCCGGTCGGTTTTTCAACCCAGATACCAGATACCCCAACCACAACCCCCCAGCTCCCATCTGAACACCTGGTACTTACTGTAAATACTCAGTTGTGCAAGTTGTCACTGAAGCTGCAATGTTTCATCTGCAAAACAAGCTAGCTAAACAACCATGATCATGGAACTCTCACCCCTCCTTTAGGCGATCAACTCTAGGTCTAGGTAAACATGAGTCGTCGTCTTCTAGGTCCAAACATCTTATGATTCAAATGATGTTTTTGTTTTCTTCTTCTTTTTTACAGACTTGCAAACATCCTCTCCAAGTCCTGCATATGGAACTTGAGTATTTCTGAGCTAAAACTGAATTTATCCACTGATTTAAAAGGCCAAGAGAGAAAGGATTTCAGCAATTCCTCAATTTAGTAATTTATTTTTACTCTGGAGGCTCAGTAGACCTTTGAAGGGCAAAGGTCATGCTTTTTCACACCTGGTCAGGCACAGCCCACCCAGCAACAGGTATCACAAGTGTCCATTTCTGACCTGCAGGTAGGTAAACATGACCCCTAACGCTATTGAAGAACCTAGATGGACCATGAAGGTTATCATCCACACCACAAGTTCCTGACCTTTTTGGGTAAAAGTTGCAGAGAAAAAAAGTGGATTTAGGTCGGCATACATCAACAGGCAAGATTCACCACTGGAGAGATGGTTTTATAGAAACAATATGTATCCAGCTTTTCTTCGCCTGGATTCCTGAGAGAAGCAATAAAGTGCAAGCAGTGAAGTGAAAATCTATATGAGCATAGCCACAGGTAACTGTAAAGGTTGGGGAAAAAAAACGGCAGGGAGGGAGGACACGAGTTTCAACATATATCAGCTTCTCAGGTACAGATGTATGAATCTTATCTCTGTTTCTAATAACCACAATACTTGAGGCAGTGAAGCAGGAATCTGGGGAATCTATCAACATACTGCAGTCACCGGTAACCGGAGAAGCCTCGGAGATGAGAGGAGTTTCTCAGGTGAACAACAGGGGATGCTCAATGTGGCATTTGGATCCACAGTGGAAGAATTGGCTTACCCACTGCACACCTGCTGTGCCCAAGTGCCCTGCAGAGATGTAATATTAGATCAGTGTAGCACTTCTGTTTTCCGTTCCATCAAGCTCACAATACATCCAATTGATGTCCTTTCTTCTTAATTGGTGCACCTCGCTGTCCCATCTGTGACTGCAGCTCATCTGAGTCCTGGCTGTGTTCGTTACAGATCCATGCTTAAGAGCACAGTGTGTCAAGGACGCGGCTTTTCTTACGGATATAAGAAAGAATAAATTACCGTTATAGAACAAATGTACAAAGGACCTCAATAACACTATAAAATGGTAACAAGTACCCTCGGAGGAGTAGATGTTCCACTGTGATGAATTGCTTCTTTGTTTGAGTGGGTGATTTCTGGTCTGATTAGAGATCATCTGCGACCCTTTATCCAGTCTTTACTTCAAGGAAGATTTGCACATTCCTTTCAGTTTAAACCCAGAAACATGAAATAGAACAGAAAATAGGATTGAAAGTGAAGAACAAATGAAATCAGGCAATGTAAAGCTGGTTTTACTGTTTTTATGTTCTGGGATGAGGATACAACTAATGTAATATAACTGAAGTCCTAATTAGTCTCTTGCAAAGACTCAGACACATAGACTATTAGAGGCCTCTGTTGTCCATTTAGACCCAGAAAATTGCTGTTAACAAAAAAATAAATTAATCTGTTAATGAACATACAAATTTTACAAGTGAGCCAAAGAAATTGGAGCACAATAATATTAAACAGCTCAAACAAGTAGTTTCCTGTTTTGTAATCCTCTTTTAAAAAGTTGACTATTTCTGGGGAGCATTTCATGGCCCAACCTTTAGTAATTCAGGACTCAAGTCAAATTTTGACCACAGCTGGGCAACCTCTAATTTAGGCAGTTTTTTATATTTTTCTTATCCTATTGCAGTAAAATAAGTCAAACCAAACACATTCATATTTTTTTCTACAACGTACTAAACTGAAGAAGACTAAGGAACTGACACACACTAGAATACCTATTTTAGCATGTCTCAAACACTGTTGTCTCTTTTACTTTCCCAGCCTGCATAAATAGGTGGTCCCCTATAGGTAAATATTGGCAAACTGAATCAGTGCCAACAGGGTTTGTCCATTGGTGCCATGGTAACTCAACTAGGAGCTGCCCACAAAGATATTAATAAGCCCATGGATGACACAAACTGTCAGGGTCCCTCTGAAAACCATGTAAGGACCTATAGGGAGCTTAAGTCACGCCCATCTACTTCCGGACCATGGGTCCCAGAGAGAACAAAAAACGAATGCAAGTCAATGGGGCTAAAAACGCTATTTTCTAATTCTGCTTGTTGTGATTATATATAAGATCTCCGTGAATTTTAAATACGCATTTTGATACCAAAAATGTGCTTCTTTTCGAATGGGGTGGAAACGTTATTTTAGGTTTGGTGTGAAAATAAGTCCAGACCTACAAATGTGCATCACGAAAGTGAAATCACGAACCAGACACAGAGAAAAACAGAGGGAAAATGGCTGTAAGTTAGACTAACTTAAAATCCTTCCTTCAGGAGGAAAAATACCACCATAAATCTGGCCATGTGGTAAGTAGCAGCTAAGCTAGGGGAGAGGAGATTCTGTGGTTGACGTCACATATGCAACGTGTCGATATCTAACTTGTAGTCATGCTAATTACGAACTGGGGACCCACCTATGTATTCTGGCTAGGTTTATATTGTTGTATTTAAAGTACTAGCATAGCCTCCAGTTGACCAGAATTTCTGCTTTGCTTCTTAATTTTTGTGTTAATTTTAAACTATATATTTTTTGAAAGTTTGTTTATATACTGATGTGGCAGAAATTGAGATCTCTCAGGGGCTGTGTGAATAGTTTTTGACATTTTTTATCGATAAAATTGTGAGCATTAGAGCTCAGATACCGGCATGTTCTCTCCAGGTTGCTGCAGGATGCTGCCCTTCAACTTTTTGTCAATTTGAACCACTGACTCTGGATTGCTTGTGGGAGATCGTGGAACCCTTAAAACCCCCAGGTTCTCCCACTGCTGTGATTCTTCCCCGCCTCTTTAAGGAGGTTTTTTCCTCCGTGGGTCCTTGGGTTTTTACCATGGTAAATAGTAGCCTTTCATCTGGTGTGGTTCCAGAATCTTGGAAACATGCTGTTGTTCAGCCACTACTTAAGAAGCCCAGTCTTGACCCCTCTACTGTGTCTAATTATAGGCCTATTTCAAAACTTCTATTCCTTTCAAAGGTTCTGGAAAAAGTGGTGTATTTGCAATTGACGGAGTTTTTGCATGCAAATGATATTTGTGAAAAATTCCAGTCAGGTTTTAAGAAGGAGAGAGACTGCACTGCTCAGGGTCTTAAACGACATTCTTTTAACTACTGACTCTGGTGATTTTGTGGCTCTGTTACAGTTGGATTTGTCTGCTGCCTTTGACATCGTGGATCACAGTCACCTGATTTCACGGTTACAAGAGTCTGTTGGGATTAAAGGAGTTGCTTTGGACTGGTTTAAGTCCTATTTGGCTGAGAGGTCGTTTTGTGTATCATTAGGTGGCTTCACGTCATCTCGCTCGCCTCTCGAATGCGGGGTTCCTCAAGGATCGGTGTTGTTCTCTCTTTATTTGCTACCTCTGGGTTCTATTTTTACGAAACATGGATTTTCTTTTCATCTATATGCAGATGACGCCCAGGTTTATATTCCCATTAAACGTGGCCTACCCAATTCTTTAGATCCTCTTCTAAACTGCCTTGATGAGATTAAAACCTGGATGTCTGCAAATTTTTTACATTTTAATAATGACAAGACTGAGGTCATGCTTTTTAGTCCTAGTGTGTCCAGTGGGCCATGTTCTGCTGACCTTGGTCCACTAGCCCTATTTTTGAAACCTATAGCGACCAGTCTGGGAGTCCGGTTTGACAGTGATCTGCTTCTGGAAAAGCAAATCAGCGCCGTCACCAAAGCCAGTTTTTCTCAGTTAAGGAGGATCGCCAAGGTTAAGCATCTGCTCTCAAGTCATGACTTTGAGACGGTGATTCACGCGTTTATTACATCACGCCTTGACTATTGCAACGCACTGTACCTTGGTCTTCCTCAGTCTCACCTCTCCCATCTTCAAATGGTACAAAAAGCAGCAGCACGCCTATTGACGGGTTCGAGAAAGAGGGAGCACATTACCCCAATTTTAGCTTCGCTGCACTGGCTGCCTGTCGATTTTAGGGTCCAGTACAAGGTTCTTTTATTGGCTTTTAAAGCTGTACATGGCCTTGCTCCAAAGTATCTGTGTGAACTTTTAGTTACTCCCCGTCTCGGTCACTGAGGTCAGCGAACCAGTTTCTCCTGGAGGTGCCAAGAACAAAGAGAAAGCTCAGGGGTGATAGAGCTTTCTCAGTAGCAGCTCCAAGGTTGTGGAATGCACTACCAATTCAGATTCGGATGGTTTCGTCACTGTCGGGTTTTAAATTGCTTTTAAAGACTCATCTGTTCTCAGTTGCTTTTCATTCAGTTTGAGAATGCATCTGTTTTTAGTAGCTTTTATGTCAGTTTGACATGTTTGTTTTTATCATGTTTTTACTTTGTGATGAACTTTTTATCTTGTTTTTAGAATTTTTAGGGAACTTCTGTTCTTTTTGGCTTGTTAAGCACTTTGGTCAGCTTTTATGCTGTTGTAAAGTGCTATATAAATAAAGTTGACTTGACTCATCTCTAATGCCAGTTCAAAGCATTCTAGAGAAGTTGTCGGAGTGGCCAATCCTTAACTTTCCTCTTCAGTCGAAATAACCAACGACAAGCTGGATAAAATCTTTTGCTGTTCCAACTGCTGCAACGGTTCATTTCAGAATAAAAGCTGAACCATCAAGACCCAGGTTTGGGTCTCACTAGATGCCAACAAAATTGTCGTGACCCGGGAGTATCTCAAGACAGGTGGTCAGCTGCCGTGGCTGCTTCTACAGGCTCTGGCTCCATAAGGTCAAGCTAGACCTTTACACCTCCTGATCTAGACGGGGACTTCCGCTCAGGGTATGTAGACCGACAAATGGCGTTGAATGTGTTTATGAATCTTCTAACCAAAGCTTAGCGCAAAGACATCACCTTCAGTTCCCATCAGAACTAATCACTTCTTCGGATTTGCTGGTTCTGAGCAACATTCCACATCACACCATTCTCCGTCTCACTCACCTTAGTTACACCATACATTTAGTGTTTAAAGTTAGTCTAGTTTAATTTGTTTAGTAATAAATCTTTAAACTTTTAAACTCGTCTCTCTCTTCTGTCGTTTCTGAGTGAATACAAAGCTGTTATCTAATCCCTGCATTAAAAAGTCCCAATCTTCTGGTTTAAAATAACCTCACAGATCCATAAGATTGATTTCATATTTCCTATGGAATCTTATGTCTTATGGCTTATTAAATAACATGTAATTTAAATCATTACAGAAGTTTGAGAACTTTGTAATGTATAAAATTCAATAGAGGGAGATACGTGGGCCCAGAGAATTGTGGAGATGGTCTACATTTAGCAAGGCTAAAGTTCAGGTAACAAACAAAAGTTGCTGCAGGGCTGTTTTCTGAGAAACAGTGAAACTGTTGTTTTTTCCTGTTCTAAACTTTGTTCAAACTCGTGTGCTGTTTGCTTTAGCCTCGTTCTGGTTGATTGAATGTTAACTTTTTACAGGATGCTTCAAACCCGATTGAATGAAAATTTGGCATGACCTTTTGGCATTGAGCACAGTAATACCATGGTCAGTAAACCATTTACCAGTGGTTTTGGAACTGTGAGCAGGTGCCAGGTCGTGCTGAAAAATTAAATCTTCATCTCTGTAAAGCTTTTCAGCAGATGGAAGCATGAAGTGCTCCAAAATCTCCTGATAGCTAGCTGCATTGACCCTGCCCTTGATAAAACACAGTGGACCAACACCGACTGTGGGTACTTGACACTGGACTTCAGGCCTTTTGGCATTTCCCTCTGCCCTGTCTTCCTCCAGACTCTGGCACCTTGATTTCCCAATGACATGCAAAATTTGCTTTTAACCAAAAAAAGTACTTTGGACCACTGAGCAACAGTCCAGTGCTGCTTCTCTGTAGCCCAGGTAAGGCGCTTCTGCTGCCGTTTCTGGTTCAAAAGTGGCTTTACCTGGGGAATGCAGCACCTGTAGCCCATTTCCTGCACACGCCTGTACATGGTGGCTCTGGATGTTTCTACTCCAGACTCAGTCCACTGCTTCTGCAGGTCCCTCAAGGTCTGGAATCGGTCTTTCACCACAATCTTCCTCAGGGTCGGGTCACCTCTTCTCATTGTGCAGCGTTTTCTGCCACACTTTTTCCTTCCCACAGACTTCCCACTGAGGTGCCTTGATACAGCACTCTGGGAACAGCCTATTCATTCAGAAATTTCTGTGTCTTACCCTCTTGCTTGAGGGTGTCAATGATGGCCTTCTGGACAGCAGTCAGGTCGGCAGTCTTACCCATGATTGCGGTTTTGACTAATGAACCAGGCTGGGAGTTTTTAAAAGTCTCAGGAATCTTTTGCAGGTGTCTAGAGTTAATTGATTCAGATAATTAGGTTAATAGCTCATTTAGAGAACCTTTTCATGATATGCAAATTTTTTGAGATAGGAATTTTGGGTTTTCATGAGCTGTATGCCCAATTCATCAATATTAGAAACAAATAAAGGCTTTAACTACTTCAGTTGTGTGTAATGAATCTAATATATATGAAAGTTTAATGTTTATCAGAACATTACAGAGAATAATTAACTTTATCACAATATGCTAATTATTTGAGAAGGACCTGTACATATGAAATTTTGGTTCTGTAGTTCAGGACCTCTGGGTTAATGTACTTTATTGTATTACTGGTTTTAGCTGTGTACTTTTTCCCTTTGATCTTGTCGTTTATTTGCTAAATGTTGACTCACGTCTATCACACATAAAGAAAACCCATAGAATCTGGCTTGCAGGATTGACTGCAATGACGAAACTCAGCTCAAAGAGGGAAACCACCTAAAAACTTGTCTTTTGTGCACTGGCTTCCAGTATATATTCACACTGCCTACATGGAATTATCACCAGCAAGGATCAATAATGCAACTTCAGACAGAATGGCATATTGAATGGACTTGATGGGTAACCTTAAGAGAATACTCGCCGACTAGAGTGGGATGTACTGACTGATGGACACAAGGGAAGGGGTGGAAAAGGCTGGTTTCAAGTTGATAATACAGTGGGATGTAAAAGTTTGGACAACCTTGTTAATCTTCATGATTTTTCTGTATAAACTGTTGTTAGGATAATAAAGTTCAGTTAAATATATCATAGTAGACACAGAGTGATATTTGAGAAGTGAAAGGAAGTTTATAGGATTCACAGACAGTGCATACATTTGGGCACCACAAAAATTAAATTAAGGCATTTAGTTGATCCTCCTTTTGTGTAAATAACATCCTCTAACACTTCCTAATGCTTGAAATGAGAGTCTGGACTTATGTTGAAGGTATTTTGGACCAAACATCTCTAGTTAATTCAGGTTTGATGGCTTCTGAGTATGGAAAGCTCTCTTTAACTCGCACCACAGATTTTTAATAATATTCAGGTCTGGGGACTGAGAAGAACACTCCAGAATGCTCTACTTGTTCCTCTGCATGAATGCCTTAGTAGATATTGAGCAGTGTTTAGAGTTGTCTTGTTGAAAGATCCAGCCGCGGTGCAGCTTCAGCTTTGTCACTGATTCCTGGACATTGGTCTCCAGAATCTGCTGATATTGAGTGGAATCCATGCATCCCTCAACTTTAACAAGATTCCCAGCTTCCTCTGCATCACTCTCACATGCAGCATCTCCTTGTGTAAAGTGCACCAAATAGTTGAACGATGCACAGTGACTCCATCTGCAGCAAGATGATGTTGTAGGTGCTGGTCTGTGTGTTGACTCTGACTGTTCTCACCATTCTTCACTTTTGTTTATCCCAGATTATCTCAGTCTGTCACCTTGACCCTTAACTTGAACTGTGCCTGTGGTCTTCAATTTCCTCAATATGTTCCTAACTGTGGAAACGAGCAGCTGAAAACTGAGACAGCTTTCTGCATCCTTACCCTAAACCCCGTTTTTAGGTAATTGGAGAGTTGTTTTGACACCCCCATGTTGTAACTTTTCAGAGTAGTGTAATGTCACGAAATGGCCTGAAATGAGACCCACAGGTCAAGATCTACAGCCAGGTCAACTTAACCTGGCTACGACTCCAACCTACATTATTTTCCCTCACAGGAGACTGAAAGTCTGGATGTAGTCCCTTTAAATCAGAGCCTGCCTTCCTCACACCAGCTGGAGTCAGCGCTAGTCAGAGATAATAAAAGATAAACAATAACATTCTCTCCTCCAAGGTCCATTACAGAGGAACTCATGAAATCAACTCCTCGATTCACAGAAGAAAAGAAGATTTTTATAATTAAAGACAATCATTAGATAAACGTTTGTTTATTGCTACTTATAATAATTATAAAACAATGAAATGTTCATTAATCTATGCTTAATGATATATGCTTAGCATGTTTACTGGACTTGGTCATCACCATTTGCACTCACTCAAGGACAGGTTAAAGTTAAGTTAACGCATGACACATAGTTAACCTTTTGCCCCGATTCAGAGTCTCCAGATCAAAGAGGGTGTGTCACTGAGATGCTGGTAACATCCTCAAACTTGTCAACTTTTGATTGGCTATTTATCCGTAACATCAATATATTAAAACTAGATTACTCTGGTCTTCCCTTCAGTTCTAGAGCAAGCTTCAGACCGGCCATCTTTAGCAAACCTCTTTAACCAGCAAAGATTTTGACACGTCATCAAAACCTTTTAAAACCTTTTTCGCACCTGCGAAGCTGATAACAAGATAGTTTCCTGCAGAATAAAGCTGATTAGTTCAACTCCTTAAGAGTTACTTCTGAGACGCAAACTTGTTTCAACCGTCGTTACCTGGAAGATGACCCTGGACTGACCTGGTCATATGAGGAGTTAGTCTACAGACTCCGGTACTGGGGTCTCTAGCCCCCTCCTGACATCTCGGATCCAAAGGGCGTCTCCGCTTGGGTACGTAGAACACAGTGAGATTGCGTTTGTATGTGGTTTTGATAAGAGTTAATTTAATAGCTTAAGGCAAACCAAATTCTTTATGTCCAGAACTCAGCTCTCTGAAATACGGAGATTCTGACTACATTACATTCACACATAGGTTCTACACCAACTTTAGGTCCATCCATTCACAGTAAATGCTTAGTTAATCTGTCAAGTTTTAAATTGTTTGTAAAATAAATTCTTACTTTTATAAACCTGACTGTTTCTTGAATCAAAACGAAGTGTGTACAATCCCTTAATGAATAAAAGAATCCTAGAATCTTCTGACTAATCGTCCTAAGACCAAGCAGGTGATATTCTATATTTATATAGAGTA
The DNA here is from genome assembly GCF_043380555.1 of Nothobranchius furzeri. NCBI lineage: Eukaryota > Metazoa > Chordata > Actinopteri > Cyprinodontiformes > Nothobranchiidae > Nothobranchius > Nothobranchius furzeri. The sequence goes on from NC_091754.1 coordinate 53,053,250, forward strand.
TCACAGCTTTTGGTCACAAGTTGTGTTAATATATTAAGCTCTTGAAGCAATTTACATAACCCAACATACTATTTATTAACATTACAGTAGCATCCCACTGAACGTTAAAAATGGGAAGACTGTAGCTTGTTTAATGTGCTGTGCTAATAAAAATGTAATGAAACTTTTAAAAAATCACATTTTAGCCCAAAATAAGTGTTGAATTTATTTTAAATTAGTTGCATATAAGCTACAAATTTATTTCTCACACCAATCTTGAGTTTGACGGTGGGTAACTGGTTATAATCAGTAACACATGAAACACGTGTGTTCCATCTGCAACTGACATCAACTTTTAATTTCAGCTCAAGGGGGTGACATAAATTAAAGTGACACTGTCGTCTCTGGCGGTGAATTCATAAACCCACAGTTATTAAAAAGATACTTTTTTTTGGGTTGAAAGAAGAATGTGCCAGCTGTAGCTGGATCTAAATCATTAAGTCAAAGTCAAATTTTAAAAGTGTTGATTTAATCAGTACATTTTAGATAGCTACAGTTTACAGACACTGCTGCTGTTTGCGAGGGAAAAAAAGCATAAGAAAGTCGATTTCCTTGGTATCACTTTAGTTTCATTTTCTTACAATAAATTCAGGTAAATGTTACATAACAAAAAAAAAGCTGTTTCACCCCAGGAGTTTCCTGTTTTAAAAGTTCTCAAGAAAAGATGCATGTAGAGTCATGGCTGAGTATTACTTCCTCCTCTGTTTTGGCTCTGAAGTTAAACTGCTGATTCCAATTTTGGGATGAAGTCCCAGATGAACACCAGCTGTCTGCAAAGCATTGGCCCACAGGTTTCAATAAACTCCTTCCTTTTGGGGGGGGGGGATCAAAAAGACATGATATGGCAGAAAAACAGTCTGGACCAACAGAGTCAGAAGATGATGCCATAGAATTAGCCATCATAAGAAAGTACTGCAACATGAGCTGGCCACTAACGCGGCTCATTCGCTTTCATAATGTTTTACCCAGTTTTGGCATTAAAGTTTAACATTAGCGGGTTGATTTATATCCTATTTCCAAACTGAAATACCAACATCAGTTATTGGCCCAATAGGTGCCATGGAATTTTAGACTGTAGGTCATAGTTCCCTGGAAGATTAAGCCTGCTGTCTTTGGTAACCTATTTTCTCTTTTAGGCAATACTGAACAGATCTGCTTTGAAATAAAACATCAATATCCCTTTCCCAAGGACAAATCTGGATTCTAGCAAAGCCAGTGAAAGAAGCAATGATTGGTTGGCATCATTTGTCCAAGCAAACAAAGCTGTTTTCATTTTAAGAAATCACAAACGATTACAATTTAATTATAAATTATTACAGTTGTAAGGTTTGACAAACTGGGTGAAGAAAAAAAATCTTTAAAACAGTCTAGAAGTCCAATCTGAATCAAAAATTTCCTGTGTTTGGTTGACTTGTAGAAGATTTAGGGTCATGTCCCTTATGTTGTCTTATGGGGCTACTTTGGGAGTTTCAAGGCCCCTGTTAGGGGGGCGTTTGGTATAACTGAAGTTAGGATTGGGTTCACATTACCAGTAATGAGTCTGACTCTCTTCCAGTGACTGACAGAAACCTACCGAGTTGCCTCTTGTTACAGATTATGTACACAACCTTTCCAGCCAGAGAGCATAGTGTCTGTGGTTCAGAGGGTTTCAAGATTGCATTATTGCCTTCTGCAAATGGCATGCTCCTGCTGGTGTCCAGCACTTTTAGTTGGTTTATGAAGCAGCTTGGATGAAGACACTCTTGTTTGGGAATGAGCTTCTGCCTCAGGTGAAGGGTTTGAAGTAGGGATGCTCGATATTGGCTTTTTTCCCGATATCCGATATTATCTACCTCTTAATTTCCGATACCGATATCGAAAGTGCACCTGTGAGGTCCCCCCATTAACAAAAGAAACAATTTATGTAACCAACATCACAAACCTCCTGTCATGCACACTTAAACTTTAAACATTATCTATGCAAAATGACTACTGCTTCATTTTCAAGTTAGATAATGAAAAAAAATTGCCATATTTATTTTTTCTCCAACAGCAGCTGAATCATAAAATGTAAACATAACTTTACAACTGTAAGGTAAAGTGCAAACAACTGCAAAAGGTAAAACAAAAAACTCCAGCATACATTTAAGCAGGGCCAGTAATTAGCCTACTTGGAGTAACATTTTTAAAATGAACTGGGCTCAAGCCCTGCTCTAATTGAGCTCCACATGAATCTGGCTAGTAGCCATACCTTGATTTTTACAATCAGTAAAGTAACTAAGCTCCATCAGCCCTACTCATTCAAGTAACCAAATGTGCTAATTAAAACAAATGTCCAGTAAACAAAAAATAGCACTCTCATGAAGTGCAAAAAAATTAAAGTGAAAGGAAGCATTAAGGTTGACTGGGCTAAGTGACAGGGTTGCTGTACTAGTTTTCATTCATCCTTGTGAGTGAGGTAGGTTTTTCTGAATGAAAATCAGCATTTCAGCATTATCGCTACAAATATGGTTCCGCTTCTCATCAGTGACTTGGGTGACAGCACTGAGGAGCCCTTCGCTGTCAACACTGGTGCAGGGTGCAGTTAAGTACTTGCGTGCTACACAGGAAACAGCAGGGAAGCGGGTCTGGTTGGAACTCCAGTACTTGAAAGTGCACAAATTCTTTAAAATGGTGGCCTTTCTCAGGTATGCTTGCACCTAGAGAGAGAAAAATGTACAAAACAAAAACAGAACTGTATTAGCTATTCTCAAAGCACTCACAGAGCAATGTTTATTAATTTCATAAAAATTTTCTTGTGAATTACCATACAGTCATTTTGTTACTACAATTTATAACTCACCCGGGAAGCCGTCTCCCCTGTAGCGGCTTGTTCATTGGGTTCATTCTCCTCAAGGATTTCTTGGTACATGTCCTGCAGTTTTGGGCTTCCAGTTCAGGCTTTCTTTTGTGGGGGGTTCTGGTCCTCCTGTATTTGTTTTTTTTTTTGTTTTTTTTTTTGGGGGGGGGGGGGTGTCTGGTGTGTTGTTTCTTTTAATTGTTTTGCTGCAGAAACGTTGCGTGTAGCTCCGGATGATTCTTCTTGAGGTGGGCGATTAAATTCTACGTATTAAAAGAAGACGTCTTGATTCCACCTCGCATAACCTCCGATTTACAGTTATCACAAATGGCAATTTTATTGTCCAGAGACACTTTGAAATAATTCCAAATCAAAGACATGCTGGCGAATCCTCTTCTCACATGCCACATGCTACACGTTATGCAGCAAGTAAAGACGCGGTTTGATGATGTAATCAAGTGTGCGCCGACAGATGGTGAGTTCAGGGTTAGCTGGCAAATGCTGGAGCCACAGCTTTTTAATGCACTTTGTGCCAGAGAAATTATAATATCATCAAAATTATACATCAGATTTTAAATATTTTGACATTTTTAGAGAGAGGAGAAATAGCCGAAGAGTTTGATATATAATATGCATGGTTTGCATGCATGGTATGTAAAGTTGTGTTTGTGTCATTCAAAAACCGATACCGATATTTTCCGATATCACATTTTTATGCAAATATCGGACATCCCTAGTTTGAAGTAAATGAGGGTCCAACAGTAGGGTAGAAATCTTGAAAGACCAAAACAAGCACATGAATTTTGCTTTGCAGGTTAGTGTAGCCCCACTCTATTGGATCCTCAACAGGCCTGAAAAGTCTTGCCAGTCACAGCATTTTATTGGTTTAGTGGGCACGCTATATATTCACTTATATAGTATGGCTTGCTAAGTTAGTCAAACTGCAGCGTCCAATTCTAAGCTGCAAGTTTACCAACTAATCAACCCAACCCAACCTGAGGCTTTTGCGTAATTTCCTGAAAGCAAAAAAATAAAAAAACATTTCAAAAAAATATTTCAACCTTTTAGAAACATTTTAAAATAATTACAATATTTCTATAACTTTTTTTGCATTAACATTGAGGCAGTTTAGCAAATTTTTATTATAGCGATTTATTTACGTTCTCAAAATTGCTGCAACTTAAACAAGAAAATCCTAAACATTTTGAGACATTGTTGAAAATCTCTTGCAAAAGTTTACAATCTACACCCTACAGGGCCACTTTGTGACAATAAAACATACATTTAAAAAAGTGGAAGTCGAAAATGTACTTTTACATTTTGGCTTAGAGAATGGATCTACGTCAGTTTGTTGAGTATTATACAGTATTTTACCACCTAATAAAAACATTTAATTGTTCCAGTTAAAGCATTTGAGCCAGTTTGGTGCAGAAGACCTTGACTTGCCTGTGTGCCCAAAACCAAAAAATTTACCGGTGGAACCCCATCAGATTCCTAGTCATTCTGCTCATTTGTTCTTGGGTATGACTCTTAACCATGTTGTTGGTTTGGGGGGCTGATGGCCCAAAATGGCAGCCTAAAATCTGAGTCCAACTCAGGGCAGCTGTGGCTAGGATTTAGCTAAAGAATGTATGAGTGAAGAATGTATGCTCTTTGGGTGCTTTGAAAAGTGTTATGTACATCTAATCCGTCATTATTTTCCGAACCTGCTTGGGATAAATGGGAACACAAACTAAAACCCAGACTTCCTCGCCCAACATCCGTTACTGACTTGAGAACAGTGCTTTTGGAAAAACATTGGTTAAAAATTCCCAGAAACCCAGTCCTAAACCTTGCGGAAAGCCTTCCTGGAACAGGTTCCCAAAGGTGAGCCAGCTCCGTTGTATACCCTACAAAGTAAAACATTGGACGCCAATAAAGTCCATGTGCCTATAAAAGATGTCCCCATCCTTTTGGTGATATAGCGAATACTGTAAAGGTAAACTAGCATAAAGGCTTCCTTTTTGGATAATGCTCACAATCACTTTGGGAAATCAAATCTTTATCACAAATAAGTGTTTCTTGGCAGAGGTGTGACATTGTGGCATCATCAAGTCATCTCCACATCATGTTTTTGTTTTGCTCAGCAATTAAACCAGGTGATTTCAATCAGCACAGTGAATTAACCTGGTTCAGTTGCTGAGCAGAACAAAAACATGACATGGAGATGACCTGATGATGCCACAATATCACACCTCTGTTTCTTGGCCTGTGAAACATTATGAGCTCGAGACTTGGCAGGTGCAACAGCGACTCAAATGTTCAGGAACAGAGACAACGGGTTTAGAATGAATGGCTTGTTTCTTTTGGCAATAATCAGTCTAGTTTTTGTCATCGTGCCACAGTTGGGCACAGCTTTACACTTCTGTAATTTTCCTTGACTAAAAATGTCACGATGCTGCTTTGCATATTAAGTCATGACGAGTCAATTTAAGGACAAGCAGGTCACATTTATCATGGTTGAAGCACCTGCCGAGGTACATGTCTGTGGGTGTTGTTATCTCTACACGTGTCTCCTTTGAATTCCTATTAACCTGAGCTAATCCATGTCATGGGACCATATGGAGATGATTACCCACTCTCTGTATAGTCTAATCCTGCAGACTCGGAACGATTGTTTAGGAAAGATTAAACTATGTCAGCCTCAACTATCAATGAGGTGTGGTGTTCCTAAATTTAAAGATGTGCAATGTCTGTGAAACTTTTACAATTACAAGAAAATCAAATGGTTAAAAATGAGCTAAACAAAACTATTGTCATGCCTGTAAATAAGCTATGTCACCATTAGACATGTAATCAAAGCCAATCTTCTGATTAGCCACCAACTGATGTGATAAATGACTAAATATTTGTTTTTTAATCACTTGGTTCAAGACGATGCTCATTCTTCCCCTGTCATTGTCAGCAGTTTGACTTTTTCGTTATTTGTTGCTGCTCATCTACTCATAAATGCTTTTCCTTCCTAGAAATCTGCCAAGCATCAATCATCTTTCCTCTCTCACTGCTGAAAGCTGTCGATTGAGAAGATTACAAAACATGTGGCAGTTTGAAAACTTGGGTTTTTGTATCCACCACGATACAGGGGTGTTTGTCGAAACTGTAATCTCAAATGTGACCTTTCAGATAGATTTGGCAAAGGGGTAGGGTGTCAGTATGTTGTGTTTCAAAGGCAAGCAGGTTTCATCGGTCGCCATCATCATCTGGGGATGTTTTTGGATTGTATGGTGTTTTTCTCTAGGATTATCCATCCTCTGTCAAAGCTGCAATATGAAAACTCCTCACTAGGGTTAAAGCAGATTAGCAAATGTGTTAGTTCAAGCTCAGGGTAAGCCCAGATGCTTGGGTTGCTTACCTTATCATCAGGATATTGTGTTTTTTTTCTATCCCAGCAACCCTCATGGGTTCATAGTATTACAGATGCAGTTCCTCAACAATGCTGTGAATGCGTTGTTGCAAGTTTATATGGCCATACGCTTAAAACACAAGGTGATGTTTTGCTTCATCCTTGACTTTGCCCACCCTGCCTTCTGTGGTCATGAAATTCAAAAATCATTTATTCATATCAAAGCAGGATGCAAAAAAGATGCATATCTGTATATATATATATATATATATATATATATATATATATATATAAATTTTTTTGTTTTGTTTTTGTTTTATCTGATGTATACAACAGCTTAATAATGAAGCCAAGTTGCATATTAGAGAAACACTCACTGGTAATTTATGTATACCTATTCAATTACTAAGCGCAAATAGCTAATCAGTCAATCAAAAGTCTCTAGACATGAAGTCCAACTGAAGTCACCAGACCTCAGTCCTGTCTATCTTAAATTCTGTTTTCAATAGAGTCAGCAGTGGCCTTTCCCCACTAGTGCTTGCTCAGTGTGGCTAAGCTCTACTCTACTTTATTCGGGTGGTTTTTCATTACAATCGGGGTCATTGTCGCTAGGTGGCCCCATCGACATATAAATATTGGACAGTGGGTTTTCATAGGTTACAATAACACGTTTTTGAAGAAAAATGTGAGGTGGCCACCACCGCCATTTTGACCGTGTCACAGGTTCCGTCAAGCCTAGATAATTCCACAAAAGGGAAGAGAGGTGGAGCTGAGGGTGGGGCTGTAAGGCTGGGATCAACTGACGACACCCGGTCGAACTAGCTAAGCTAACCTGAAGCTAACCCTGGCTAACCCAAAGCTAACGCGGAGGTGGGAGCTAAGCTAACAGAGGTAGCAACCTAGCTACAACCGGAGTTAACTGTGTACAACACCAGAGCTTCTGAGTCAGAGATACACTGGGCTGACCACTGGGTAAAACCGGGTGGAACACAGAGGTCTCCAAGAGCTTCACAAGCCAGCAGCCGCACAGCAGACAAGCGCCGCTGCGATCTGAGATGCGCAGAGCTGCTGCTGGGGAGAACCGGGTGGAAAGGTTTCCATCCTAGAGCTCCACAAGCCGGCAGCCCGTGCAGCAGACAGAAGCCGCGATCAGACAGAGATGCACCGACCTGCAGGGAGGGGAGAACCGGGTGGAAAACAGAGGTCTCCCAAGAGCTCCACAAGCCGATAGTCGGAACCCAGCTCCACCAACATGTTATATTTCAACCCATTTTCTAAAGTGCAGCATTGTTAAATGCACTGGGTTTTACCCTATTACATTTAAATTTCATGGTTAAACCGTACATGTTCAAATCTAAGCTCAGCTAGTGCAAGAGCGGCAGTGACCTAAAATACATACAGTGGGGCAAAAAAGTATTTAGTCAGCCACCGATTGTGCAAGTTCTCCCACTTAAAATGATGACAGAGGTCAGTAATTTACATCATAGGAACACTTCAACTGTGAGAGACAGAATGTGAAAAAAAATCCATGGATTCACATGGCAGGATTTTTAAAGAATTTATTTGTAAATCAGGGTGGAAAATAAGTATTTGGTCACTTCAAACAAGGAAAATCTCTGGCTCTCACAGACCTGTAATGTCTTCTTTAAGAAGCTTTTCTGTCCTCCACCTGTATTAATGGCACCTGTTTGAACACATTATCTGTATAAAAGACATCTGTCCACAGCCTCTGTCAAGTGTTTCTTCTTTCTGTGAGGCGTCTACAAACAGTCAGACTCCAAACTCCACTATGGCCAAGACCAAAGAGCTTTCAAAGGACACCAGGAAAAGAATTGTAGACCTGCACCAGACTGGGAAGAGTGAATCTACAATAGGCAAGCAGCTTGGTGTGGAAAAAATCAACTGTGGGAGCAATTATCAGAAAATGGAAGACATACAAGACCACTGATAATCTCCCTCGATCTGGGGCTCCACGCAAGATCTCATCCCGTGGGGTCAAAATGATCATGAGAACGGTGAGCAAGAATCCCAGAACCACACGGAGGGACCTGGTGAATGACCTGCAGAGAGCTGGGACCACAGTAACAAAGGTCACCATCAGTAACACACTACAACGGCAGGGAATCAAATCCTGCAGTGCCAGACGTGTTCCGCTGCTGAAGCCAGTGCATGTCCAGGCCCGTCTGAAGTTTGCCAGAGAGCACATGGATGATACAGCAGAGGACTGGGAGAATGTCATGTGTTCAGATGAAACCAAAGTAGAACTTTTTGGTATAAACTCAACTCGTCGTGTTTGGAGGAAGAAGAATACTGAGTTGCATCCCAAGAACACCATACCTACTGTGAAGCATCGAGGTGGGAACATCATGCTTTGGGGCTGTTTTTCTGCTAAGGGGACAGGACGACTGATCCGTGTTAAGGACAGAATGAATAGGTCCATGTATCGTGAGATTCTGAGCCAAAACCTCCTTCCATCAGTGAGAGCTTTGAAGATGAAACGTGGCTGGGTCTTCCAACACGACAATGATCCCACACACACCACCCGGGCAACAAAGAAGTGGCTCTGTAAGAAGCATTTGAAAGTCCTGGAGTGGCCTAGCCAGTCTCCAGACCTCAACCCCATAGAAAATCTATGGAGGGAGTTGAAAGTCCGTGTTGCTTGGTGACAGTCCCAAAACATCACTGCTCTCGAGAAGATCTGCATAGAGGAATGGGCGAAAATACCAGCTACTGTGTGTGCAAACCTGGTAAAGACCTATAGTAATCGTTTGACCTCTGTTATTGCCGACAAAGTTTATGTTACAAAGTATTGAGTTGAATTTTTGTTATTGACCAAATACTTATTTTCCACCCTGATTTACAAATAAATCCTTTAAAAATCCTGCCATGTGAATTCATGGATTTTTTTTCACATTCTGTCTCTCACAGTTGAAGTGTACCTATGATGAAAATTACTGACCTCTGTCATCATTTTAAGTGGGAGAACGTGCACAATCGGTGGCTGACTAAATACTTTTTTGCCCCACTGTACCGTAAATCCTCTAATACAGGCCCGGGCCTGTATTTTACTCAAGCTCATCAAGCTCCAGGCCTTTATTGGAAGGAGGACCAGAATTAGAGGCAGGCCTCAATTTCTATTTGAGCAAAATGAACTAATGGTTCGCTGGAGTTTTTGACACTTAAAATTGCGCCCACATTTTCAAAGTTACACACATTTATTTTAACAACGGTAGTTTCTGCTTCAGCCCTCCCCTCCCCCTCCCCCTGCGCAGCAGCCACAAACTCACTGATGCGCCTGCAGCCTCTCAGAGTTGCTGCTGCTCTAAACATTAAAATAATTATTTCATTATCTGTTCCTCACTTCTGATTACCTTCAATGGTGTATGTTTGTTGCAACCACCAGGTACAAAAACTAACTTGTTTTTATTTGACTATTTTTCTGCCCTGTATCTGTTTATTATCTTCCTGCATCTCCTCTCAATCCTAAAGAAAAACTGCTACCTGGGTTCATATATATTCACCTTATGAGTTACCTTTGAACTGCGGTTCTCAAAGATCTACTGACTGCAAAAACAGCGGAGTGTGCGCTGCTTGCCGGCCACATCAGTTAGGTGCGTCACCGAGGACAAAACAGGTGATGCGCCCCGATCCACAGCAGCGAAACGCATCAGGCACAAATAAAAGAATAAAAGACAGAAAACATAAAAGGAAATGAGCCGACATGACCGATCGCGTGTTAAATTAGTTTTTGAGGTGGCGACACCTGATTTGATAGTGTTACTGTGGCCGTGCTCAGGACGCAGATGTCTGGAGCGCGTCAACAATCAGAGCTTTGCATGCGCAAGCTGGTTAAGGTTAGGATGGGGGTGAGGGGAAGGTTAAATTGCAAGAGGGTAAACATCACAATTTGGTTATATGTCCGTTTTACGGCGGGTGTCAGTACCGACGCTCTGGCACAGCGCGTTGCCTCCCGACGCGCAGGAGCTTGTCACCTGCTGACAGCAGGCTGCTGTCTTTTCCGAGGACTGCATCTTGCCGGTCATTATCACGTGACAGCGACTAGTCGATGACAGGCATAAAAAGTCACTATAGAGCGGTGAAGTCGACTAGTGACTAGTTCATACAACCCCTACTGCTCCCCAGAGTGTTCTGCAGCATAATCAGCACGTTCTCTTTGAACTTGATATCAAATTTTCGCCTCCTCTTCGTCTCCGCATGGTTAAAGTTACCCTCGCGGTCTATCACTGGCAAATCAAAAGTGAGACGGATGACACAACCGCCCCCCGTACTTGCTTGTTACCACATTCCACCCGGCCACAGTAAAAAAAACGGCGATTATTCACCTCTACCGACTCCGACACCGGCCAAAATATGATACCCGGCAGTTAATTGAATACAGGCTAATATTAGAGGATTTATGGTAAATATAATTTGACTTACTAAAAAAATGAAGTGGAGACTCATTGGACGCTCCATTAGTGCAATTAATGCCAAAGCAAGTCATTTTGTCCAAAAATTGGACAAATAATATCCCAAAAAGAATACACAAACGCTACAACTAATGGTCTAAGTTGAGAGACTGAAAATGACCGAACAGTTTTCAGGCGAGGCCGAGGCTCAGACTGAGGCCTTTCCCCGGAGCTAGCTCTGCAGTCACATTGGTCTGATGCTCATTAATTATACAGAATTTTAGGCTTTTAATACACTTAAACAGAAGGGTGAGAAAAAATTCACCCCCCTTCGGAGTTGTCATGAGTGTAAACTAGATAATTTAAACAAAAAACATGTTTTGGTACCAGGCTGTAAACATGTTTATTTCTGCTGTGAAATTGGTATTTTTAACATGGGAGTCAATGAGGATTTGCTCGCTTCTGACACCAGCCCCCAGTGGATGAGGTTGGAACTGCAATTTATTTCATTTCCTCATTGGCTTCAATTTTTCACACGCATTGTGGGGGCTTGGGTGGCCCCCAGAGTTTGAAAACTAGCAACACATAGTTGAGATGTTTAACCTTCTGCTTACTGTAGGTGGCAGTATCTGCGGTAAGGCATTTCCTGTTTTCAGTGTTGCACTGCGTGTAGCTGTTCGGTGTTTGTGGCTCGCTAAAATTAATGAAAGTTCTCTGTACTGGGATATCTCTGAGTTATTGATGCACATAAGCACGCTAAAACACATTTCTGTTGTTCCACCTAGCTTTTAGGGAACCATTTGAGTTTGCACGCAGTTTATTTGGTGTTGAACGAGTTGCTCGTCCAGTTAGCTTATCCTCAGCACAACTATGGCTGCTTTTGTCTCTGCTTCTCCGTCTCCTATCTCTTGCTCTCTGTGTCAGATGTTTAGTTACTCCTCTGCCTCCTTTAGTGTTAATGGTACGTGTAATAAATGTAGCATTTTTGTAGCTTTGGAGGCGAGGGTGTCGTAATTGGAGGCCCGGCTCCACGCTGTTGAAAAGCCTGTAGATAGCCATAGCTACTTAGCTAGCGTGGAGCTAACTAGCTCAGAACCACCCCGTAGCGGTCCTCCAGCAGAACCCGAGCAGCCGGGACTGCAGGCCAGCTGGGTGATGGTACGCAGGAAGCATAGAACTCAGCCCGTGGTCCAGCACCAACACGTCCACGTTTCTAACAGCTTTTCCCAGCTCAGTGACGCACCCAGTGACAAGCCACTCTCATCATTGGCAGCTCCATCGTCAGAAACGTGGCATTAGAGACTCCAGCAACCATAGTTAAATGTTTACCTCGGGCCCAGAGCGGGCAACATTAAATCTTACCTGAAACTGCTGGCTAAGGATAAGTGTAAATACAGTAAGACTGTTATTCACGCTGGCTGTAGTGACACCCAGTTACGCCAATTGGAGGTCACTAAAACTAATGTTGCTTCGGTGTGTAAGTTTGCCAAAACAATGTCGGACTCCGTAATTTTCTCTGACCCCCTGCTTGATCGGACCAGTATGCTGTCCTTCAACCGCGGGTTGTCTAGGTAGTGTCCTGAAAACAACGTGGGCTACATTGATAATTGGAAAACTTTTTGGGGAAAACCTGATCTGATGCGTAGAGACGGCATCCATCCCTCTTTGGATGGAGCAGCTCTTCTTTCTAGGAACATGGCCAGTTTTATTAGTCCTCCATGACAACCTAGGGTCCAGCCCAGGAAGCAGAGTCGTAGTTTAACACACCCCTCTGCAGCTTCTGTACTGTTACCCACCCAGTACCCCACTGAGTGTCCTGCCCACGGCCAAAATAAAAAAGCAAATCATGGAAATCTCATAAATATTAGAACAAATTCAACTGAGCAGAAAACTAGAAAAATTAAATGTGAGTTATTGAACATTAGGTCTATTTTTTCTAAGTCTTTGTTAGTTAATGACTTGATTTGTGATAATAAGATTTCTTTGCTCTCTCTCACAGAATCCTGGCTGCAGCAAGAGGACTATGTTAGTTTAAATGAGTCGGCTCCTTCTAATTATTTAAATCATCATATTGCTCGAAGTACAGGGCGAGGAGGAGGAGTAGCAACCATTTTTCATTCAGACTTATTAATCAGTCCCCTACAAATTAATAGTTACAGTTCGTTTGAAAATCTTTTTCTTAGTTTTCCTAATCCAGATTGCTAAACTGTAAAACCACTCTTGTTTGTAGTCTTTTATCATCCACCAGGCCCTTACTCTGAGTTTTTAGATCAGATCTCTGGTTTTTTATCTGATTTGGTGCTAAATACTGATAAGGTCATTGTAGTGGGGGATTTTAACATTCATATGGACATTGAAAATGATAGCCTCAATGTAGCCTTTAGTGATATCTTAGACTCAATTGGTTTTACCCAAAGAATACATAGCTCCACCTACTCCTGCCATCATACATTAGACCTTGTGCTGACTTATGGCATAGAGTGTGAGGAAATAACAATCTTTCCACATAATCCAGTCCTCTCGGACCACTTTCTGATAACCTTTGAGTTTTTTAATAACTGAGTTCTCGAGACATGAAAATAAATTTCACTATATAGTCGGTCTCTGACAACGCTGTTGCATCTTTTAAATCAACTGTTCCATCTTTACTATCTTCAGCATCTCAGAGGAACGTAACAGAGGGCAATATTTTTATTTCTAGCCCTTCACAAATTGATGCTTTATTTCATAATGTTACTTCCTCTTTTCGTGTGGCATTAGATGATGTTGCCCCTTTAAAAAAGAAGGTAATTAGGGATAGGAAGTTGGCTCCCTGGTTTAATTCTCATTTACGAACTTTAAAACAAAACTAGAAAATTGGAGAAGACATGCCACTCTACACACCAGGAGAAGTCCTACTTATCCTGGAAAAATACTCTTGTGCTTTAAAAAAAATAAGCTTCGACAAGCTAGAACTGCTTATTTTTCATCGCTAATTGAAGAAAATAAGAATAATCCAAAATTTCTTTTTATTACAGTTGCCAAACTTACACAGAATCATAGCTCTGAACCATCTATTCCCTTAGCCCTCAGCAGCAATGACTTCATGGGATTTTTTACAAGTGAAATTAATTTGATTAGAAACAAAACCATTTGCATCCTCCCTAATGCGATTTCTTCTTCCTCAGTAAGTGAGGCAGCGTCTGAGGTAACTGTCGAATCTCATCTGTTTGAACCGTTTTGATCCAGTTGAGCTTTCAGAGTTATCAAAAATATTAGCTTCATCTAAACCTTCAACTTGCATTTTCGATCCAATCCCAACTAAATTATTTAAAGATACATTTCCTTTGGTTACTGCCCCATTCTAGATATAATCGATCTATCCTTAGTTAATGGATACATACCACAGGATTTTAAAGTTGCTGTAATCAAACCTTTACTTAAGAAGCTTTCTCTGGATCCAGATGACCCAATGAATTATAGACCAATATCCAACCTTCCATTTTTATCCAAAGTCCTTGAGAAAGTAGTGGCCATCATAGCACATGAGCATTTAAACACTAATGATCTGTTTGAGGAATTTCAGTCTGGTTTTAGAGAGTATCACAGCACTGAAACTGCATTAGTGAAAGTTACAAATGATATTCTCATGGCCTCAGATAAGAATCTTGTGTCTGTTCTAGTCTTGTTCGATCTCAGTGCTGCTTTTGACACAGTTGATCACAATTTTATTTTAGAAAGGCTTGAACATGTTGTAGGGATCAAAGGAACAGCGCTAGGCTGGTTTAAATCCTACCTGTCTGATAGATATAATTTTGTAAACGTACATGACAAATCTTCTTCAGACTCCAGGGTTACTTGTGGAGTACCACAGGGTTCAGTGCTTGGACCAATTCTTTTTATTAAAAAAAATGCTCCCAATTGGTAAAATCCTTAGACAGCATGGGATAAACTTCCACTGTTATGCTGACGATACTCAGTTATATCTATCCATTAACCCTGATTAACCTACTCGGTTAGATTACAGACTTGTCTTGAAGACATAAAAAATTGGAAAACTCTAAACTTTTTGCTTTTAAATCAAGACAAGATGGAAGTTCTCATCTTTGGACCAGAAATCCAGAAAAGGAAATTGCTTAGTCAATAACCTGACCTGAATGGCATTACATTAATCTCAGAGAACAAAGTAAGAATACATTTACAGGTTTGAAATGTACCTCAGAGCAGTTTTAATACATTTATAATTACTGTTTTCATCCTCAGTGTTCTTTATAGTTTATGAACGTTAATTTCTTTTTTTCTCATATGGAAATCTGCTTCATAAAAAGAGTACTGGGAAATAATAGACTTTTGGATGGGAGCCTTCACTGCCGGTTTCATTTTGGCTGTATTTCTTAAAGCTCTTAAACCCTGGGCATATCCAAGCACTCAACTGAATCACTCAAACTGTCTCTCATTCAGTGCCTCCCTCCCTTCCTTGCTCCTATAATCAGATGCAAGCTTTTTTTTCAGCCCTCTTGAAAATGTCACTTTGCAGCTCCTGAAGGGGGAAAAAAATAATAAAACTTAACATAATAAGAGGAGCATTGTCAGTGTTTCGGCGGTGGTTTCCCTTTTCTGACATGGCAGTGAAGAAAAAATAATTAGGCTTTTGTTGACAAGAGTCAATGTGGTGGAATCATACTGGCTGTGGATCAAAACGATCCATTCATTAATTTAATTGGCTGCTATGAGATGGCGTTTGTCTTCCTATGACTGTGTGAACAGTAATACTTGTGGCACATGGGAAATTAGATATGACCATTCTTTGTGATGGAATACAATGGAATGGGGAACCCTAATCAGCTGTAGAGATCTACTGAGGGTCTCCCCCCTTTTTTGCCCACCATATAGAATGTTGCCTGCTAGAATCTGTGGGAGAGTGACTCTGAATGAACCCTGGCTATTATAGGGCCTCGGTCTGCATTAGTGTGCAGGCTAGCAAACCATGCTAATGCGCTCCTGCCGCTGCACTCTCTTGTACTCACTGCACACACCGCTGCATATACACACAAAAGCCCCCTGTGTTTGCCAGAGCACAGAGGGGGCTCACATCTCATTTTACCAGAGTGGGGGAATATCAGGAGGCAATTCCAGACTGTGCCTCAGAGGGCAGGACAATAGCCACGTCTGATCAAAGTGGAAGGAGATGCATGACACTTGGAGTGATGTCAAGTTCACGGGCTGTCCACAACATTATGTGCATGAAGGCAGAATGAGGAAGGGGTAGTGTTACAGAGAAAAGTGACAGAAAGGGTAGGGATGGCAAAGGAGGAATGGGGCTAAGGAAGGGAAGAGGTGTTCATAGCGAGGCAAAATATCCAAGTGAAAAGGAACGGAACCAAAGTCGAAGAAGAGCTGCCTGATGTGCAGTGACAGAGCCACAGAAAGGCATTCCTGTTGAGTGACATAAATGCCGTCCAAGTCAAAGACGAGTCCTGTCTTTCCAGTTGCGTGACAGATAGAGTCTCAAGATTGCTGATAAGGACTCTTTGCAAGTGACCAGGCTTGACCTCCTTCAAATTCCTCTTCTATATTCTCCACATGGGCAGTTTTTAATATTCTAAACCTCTATAGGTTTACGAACACCCTCCTTTACCCCCGTACGGTGAAACATATCCGCTACTCTCAGCGCATTGTTTGCCCCTGGTCCTCTTATGCTGCAGTACAAAAGGGATCAAATGTGCAACAGGCGCCGCTTTGGGATTTAGTGAAAAAGGAGATTCAGGGACTTTTACTTGCTCAGTGGCTGTGAATAGAGCCAAAAAAGGGAGTTGGGGTTGTGAAATAGAGGCTTGCCTCTTAAAAGTGTGACTTGAAACTAAATTACTTGAATATTTGTTCAAAAGTTTCATTGAAGTGGTAAACCCAAAGAATTTTGCCGTTTTTTCTTTTGGCGATTTCAGCTCAATGCTGTGGTGTTTGTGCGCCACTCTATAAAAGATTGGTCCTAGTTACAAGACTTGCAAGACTCTTTTTGTTGTCTGTTATTGACTTTCAAGACATGTATTTAACTACAAGTAGTCAATGCAAATATAGCAGTCAGCAACTGTGAAGAGGCTGCATTCCTCCAAGGCTTTTCTAGTCTTGTTGACAGCTTAAAGGGCTTTACAGTACAATACACATTCATACACTGCTTTTTGTTCCTCTACACTGAGTGCACATCCCTACTCACACAGATGAGCATATCTAAAGCAATGATAAGGTTGAAGACATTTGGCGTTCGGAGGGAACAAGTCAAGATTTGAAAATGCAACACTTCAACTAGTGAAGAGGTGCCCTTCAAAACCACAAAAATAGTTGCCCCATTCATAGTTAACGATACTACGAACAATTATATTCTGTTTGACTTACATGTCTACAGCATACAGGATAATTCAGTTTTTAGCAGCGAATCAAAGCTGTAGATTAGATTAACTGTCTCTTGAGTAAAAAATGTATTGAATACACAGGTTGTAGTTGAACTTTAGCTGTAGTTCCCCTATAAGAATCCTGGTAAGTTTCTTGTAGCGATAATTGACTATTCCCTAAAGATCAAGTTTACTCATATTTTTAATTTGCAGTGGTCTCTTGTTGGAATTAATGTCCTGTAAGTAGGAATGCTCGATATTGGCTTTTTTTTTTACCAGTATCTGGTATTGTCTAATTCTTAATTCATTCACTGCCATTGACAACTAAAGTCTTCATTTTAAAGCCAACTCGTTCCACGTGGACGTCGTTACTATAACACACTTTTCACATGTTTTAAAGGGCTTGTGTCATGCCATTTTACATATCTACATATGTTGTAGAAAAGCAGATGTTTTAACAGGAAGAAACCTCCAGAGGATCCTGGCTCAGTATAAGCAGCCATCCACCATGACTCACTGGGGATCGAGAAGACAGAGCAGACACACTCATGCACCAACATACACCAAGTAGTGTTTCTATGGTTACATTGTGATTTCTTAGTAAATAGTCCATTTAGTGAGAGATAAACTTTATTGTATTATTCATAGTGAATCTATAATTAAACGGGTACACTAGTAGTAGCACATTCAATGTCAAAGAAAGTAAATTGTTATCAGGAGAGGGAGAATGTTTAAGTGGTTAGACATGTTGATTTGATGAAACCTCTGTGTGAATTCCACAATAGTATACAGCTGCAGACCCGGAGACTGCACCTTCACGCTTTCTGCAGATTCACCGGCATGTCTCACTCAACCCTTTGGAATAGATTTTAGAATCCTGACTATAACTTTCAGTGCTGTGTATGGTCAAGCTCCTCCTTAACTGAACTGTTAAAGCCTTATGCTCCCACATCCCCCATGGGTGAGACGTGGTGCGATGGAGCGAAGGTGCGAAGCTCAACATTTCAGATTTATTAGGCATATAAATATATTTTATTACTCAGTAACAGCCATGACAAAAAATATCGTGAAGTACATTTTGTAGTGAATACTTTAAAAAACATACTCAAGTAAAAGTACATACTTAATGAATGACTTGAAGTATAAATAGACAGAAAAAACTACTCAATTACAGTAGCACAAGTAAATGGAAGTCATTACTTCCCACCTCTGCACTTAGGTCTTTACTTTCCAAAAATAAATACGAACATGGATACCATTAAATCTAGTGTTGGGGAAAACTCTACCCAAGCTTTTAACATCATTACAATGTCACAAACGATTTTATATCCTGCATGGGCAGACGCAGTCGTAAAATGAATCCAGATCGTTTGCATGATAATACAAGTCCATCATACAAACTAAGGCAGCACTGTTCTCTTCTTGTTCAGATGAGACCGAATGTCACATAAAATTGCATGCAGAGATTGGGTGATTAAATGTCACCTGTCTGTCTGATATCCATGCATACATCAGCAGATCAAAAACAACTTTAGAGAAAGAAAATGTGTCACCGGCTCTTCATTTTGTTGTTTCCCAACTTCTACTAAAAGTTACAGCGTGAGACATCAGTGAAGATTTGACAAGTAGAACCTGTCTTTGTGTAGCCCATTGAAATGAGGAAGTGACCTTTGTGTGTGTTTGAGTGTGTGTGTGGATTGTCGTTTGACACAGAGACGTCTGCAAGCTAATGAGGCTCCATCCACCTGACAAAAATCAGATTTCTAAAATCTATTCATGCTACTTTTATAAATACTTTCCACATGACTGGTTTTCTGAGTCGAACATACTGTGCTAGTAACCAAATCACGACCAACTGGGACTTTTTAGGCAACATGAACCAGTGTGGCACGGGAAGCCTTACATTTTAGGTCAAAAGGGGGAATGGCAGTGTAGTCACTGAAGTCTTTAAACATCAGTTCATAGTGTGTTAACTGAGAACTAAAGACTCATTTAAACCTCCATCTCGATACGGAGACTTGGAACACCAATATGTGTAGCTCTGCAACAGACCCGAAGAGGTTGACAGAGACATGGCCAAGCTTCCAATTGGTCAGGACGCTGCTTCCATTAAATTTGTCAACAGCACAGAATAAAGAAAGAAAGCCCCCAAGATATTTAGTGGTAGATGGGAAAGCTATCCTATATATGTGATAGTCTAGCCATGACTCGTAGAGAGAGCTCAGTCGTGGGACGGAGTCTATGATAGTCTTTCTGTATCCACATATTACTGAACAATGAACAATGTGACATGCTCACCGCTGCGGATGTCCGTCAACGGGGCAGTCCGCTATACACTGTTAAAGAAAATAAAAATACATCTTTTTTCTAAATAAAGAAATCGAGTACCTCTATCTCAGTTCGTCCAGTTAAAATCCTTTTCCTCAGAACCCTCCCCAGTCAAGTCAGGTGTGACCCAGGGCTCTGTCCTGGAGCCCCTCCTCTTCATAGTATATCTCCTCCCTATCGGCAAAATCTTCTGCAATCTCAATATCCAGTTTCACTGCTTTGCGGATGACACCCAACTCTACATTTCCAGTAAGCCCAACTCAACTCTGCCACCATCCTCCCTTACACTCTGCCTCTCTGAAATCAAATCATGGTTCACCTCTAATTTCCTCAAACTCAATGGCAATAAAACTGAACTTCTTCTAGTTGGCACTAAATCCACCATCTCAAAATCTGACAGCTTTTCTTTAACTATTGACAACGCCATAGTCTCCCCCTCCCCTCACGTCAAGAGTCTGGATGTCATCCTCGACAGCTCACTTTCTTTTCAAGCTCACATTAATAACATAATTCGGTCAGCATACTTCCATCTACGTTCCATAAACCGTCTCCGCCCCTCCCTTACCCCTCTCACTGCCGCCATTCTCGTCAACAGCCTCGTCACCTCCTGTCTCGACACTTCTTTATGGTCTCCCCAACAAACTCCTTCATAAACTGCAACTGGTCCAGAATTCAGCAGCCCGTATTTTCACCAGAACCCCTTCCTTTCACCACATCACCCGGGTTCTCCAACAGCTTCACTGGCTCCCAGTTCAATTCAGGTCCATCTTCAAAATTCTCCTCCATACCTTCAAAGCAATCCATAACCTCTCTCCTCCATATATCTCAGACCTTATAAGTATTCACACCCCATCCCGTTCTCTCAGATCTTCTTCTTCCATCCATCTTGCGGTTCCTTCTGCCCATCTCGCTACCATGGGGAGCAGAGCTTTCAGCCGCTCTGCTCCTCGTCTCTGGAACTCACTTCCCCCAGACATCAGGAACATCGACAGTTTTACCCTTTTCAAAACAAAACTCAAAACACACATGTTTAAATCTGCCTACAACCTCTGATTTTATTGAACTGTTTCTCTCTTTGTTTTTTTCTTGTTTGGGTTTTATTATTGTTTTATTGTATTTTATTAAGTGTTTTTGGTCAAGTGACCTTGGGTGTCCTGAAAGGCGCTTTTAAATAAAATGTATTATTATTATTATTATTATTATCTGCTCTTGACTCAAAGAAAAGCCCAAGTCTAAATAGTCTAAAGCTGAAGCCAGAGCCATTGCAAACAAACCATCTCCAATCAGTCTGGCAGAGCACTGTGATTGGTAAGACTGTTTTGTCCTGATGAGGCTCTAATGGAGTGTGGCTAGACTGATCTGCAGAGCAAAATCCTTTTGTATCTGCTACTGTCGGTCTAGATTTCTAGGCTAAGCTAGCAACAGACATGGAGAAGATTGGATTGTGGAAAAAGTCCAACATTAAGAACGTTTATTCTTGCATGTGTGGGTTTGCTACGGTTACTCCAGTTTTCTCCCACAGGGAAAAACATGCCTACGAGTTAAAAGGTTTGGACCACTTGTTTGATCAGTACTTTGGCATCCCTGCTACTACTGCGTAACTAGATTGATCAGAGGTCCAAAAGTCAGTTAATTAAGGGGGACGATTTATGGACCTCTCTGGGTTAAAGCAAGCGATATAATCAAAAATCATCAGCATAAAGTGAAAGCATCACTGAGCTGCTTGGTTTTCTGATCTAAAAGTTGATTCCCAGAACAGAGCCATGAGGAACTCCATGTGAAAGCTCCATAGATTCAGATATTATCTGGTCTGCAAGCACACTAAAACTCCAACCATATACCACTCCACTCACTGTAACGGAGCACGATGTCAGAC
Organism: Nothobranchius furzeri; assembly: GCF_043380555.1. Classification (NCBI taxonomy): domain Eukaryota; kingdom Metazoa; phylum Chordata; class Actinopteri; order Cyprinodontiformes; family Nothobranchiidae; genus Nothobranchius; species Nothobranchius furzeri. The sequence goes on from NC_091754.1 coordinate 53,074,470, forward strand.
GTGTGATCCTAGCAGTGAACCCCAGGAAGGCGGCCGGTCCAGATGGAGTACCTGGTAAAGTACTAAGAGCATGCGCACACCAGCTCAGCCTCATCTTCACCAGACTCTTCAACCTCTCACTGGAACAGGCAGCCATCCCGTCCTGTCTAAAATCAGCCACAATCATCCCAGTACCGAAGAAGTCTCCCATCTCCAGCTTAAATGATTACCACCCTGTGGCCCTCAAACCAGTAATCATGAAATGCTTTGAGAGACTACTCCTTCAGCACATAAAGGATCACCTCCCCCCAGAATTCGACCCCCACCAGTTTGCATACCGTACAAATAGATCAACAGAAGACGCCATTGCCACAGCCCTTCACGCTGTGCTGAGTCCCCTAGAGCAGCGGCAGAGCTACGTCCGAATGCTCTTTGTGGACTACAGCTCAGCCTTTAATACAATCATCCCGGACATCCTCATCAACAAACTGGTCACTCTTGGCCTCCCTCCTCTCACATGTGCCTGGATAAAGGATTTCCTCACAAACCGGCCCCAGACTGTGAGACTCGGCCCTCATCTCTCCTCCGCTCGCACACTGAGCACCGGCTCCCCACAGGGCTGTGTGCTGAACCCCCTCCTGTATTCTCTGTACACCCACGACTGCAGTCCGACCCACAATAACACTCTCATCATCAAGTTTGCTGATGACACCACGGTGGTCGGACTCATTTCGAAGGGAGACGAGGCAGAGTACAGAGAGGAAGTCCTGAAGTTGGCAGCATGGTGTTCAGAAAACAACCTGTCCCTGAACACCAAGAAAACGAAAGAGCTTATTGTCGACTTCAGGAGACACAGCACCGACTTGGCCCCCCTCTACATCAACGGGGAGTGTGTGGAGAGGGTCCACACCTTCCGGTTCCTTGGTGTCCTCATCTCTGCTGACATCTCCTGGGCGGAAAACATCTCAGCGGTCATCAAGAAGGCCCAACAGCGGCTGCACTTCCTGAGAGTCCTCAGGAAGTACAAACTGAACACCGACCTGCTGCTGACCTTCTACCGCTCGTCCATTGAGAGCCTGCTAACCTACTGCATCACGGTATGGTACGGCAGCTGCACCAAGGCGGATAGAGTGAGGCTTCAGAGTGTGGTCAAGACAGCACAGAAGATCATCAGCTGTCCTCTCCCCTCCATGATGGACATTTATTCCTCCCGCTGTCTCAGTAGGGCAGCAAACATCATCAAGGACAGCTCCCACCCTGGCTTCGACATGTTCAGACTGCTTCCCTCAGGGAAGCGCTACAGGTGCATTAATACAAAAACCCACAGACTCAAAAACTGTTTCTTCCCCAAAGCAATAACCATCCTGAACTCACACATGCACCGATAACACAGCCCCCCACTTCCCACTTCCTCCATTGACCACCATTATCTGTTGATACCAAATTCCATATGCAATAATTGTATATACATAACATTACTGCCCATATGTAAATAGCGCTGAATAACTGTAACAATACTGTGCAATAATTTGTATATAACACTCACTGTCCATATGTATATAGTGCTGCAGAAGTGTGCCCCCCCCCCCCCCCCCAAGTATGTTTGTGTTACACTGAGTAGGAGATGCTCTGTATCTCACTTTACACCTGTATAGTGACAATAAAGGCATTCTATTCTATTCTATTCTATTCTAAAAACCAGATCTGGACATTTCAGCCCTCAATCTACCCCTCACCCCACCCTCTTAATTTGAATACTGCAAATAAGGTCAAAAGTGGAGTAAAATCTTTTTTTTCTTTATAAGCAAGGTTGTTTTTTTTTTTTGTCTGACCAATAGGAAGGCTGACTTTTGGGATATCGTTGCCAACATTTGTATTTTTGATTAATAAGAGGTGCTCATCTAGCAGCCAAGACAAAACAGACTGAACATATTTTCAGTACCAAAACAAGAGTACACACATTTTTATTTATGAAGGAACGGTTCAGGGCATTTCTTTCCATTTGACCTTCATACACAGCTGACTGACAGCTTGTACAAATCAATGGAGACAGAAAGGTTTCTACACTGCAACAGGTTAAAATAAGATTCTAAAACCAAGGTGTGACTTTTTGTATTTATTGTGGGCTCTATCATATTATTGGAGCCTATAACCACACTCTGTGTCTAAATAAAAAAAGCTGTAAACATTAGTGCATTTGTGCTACTGCTGTCATCTATCAGTAAGAAATGTTTTGGTCTGAAACTTGGCTAAATGATTTTCTGTGTGAAGTTGGGGAATTTGTGTATTTTACTTAAAGGTCTGGTTTCTTCTTATATTTTCAAAACATGGACCTTATTGGCTAAAACAAGGCATAAGAGTGTAGTTCAGTGATCTCCAACTCCCCTCCCCAGCATATTTTATTTATTTCCCCAATCCAACACACTGGATTCACACGTTCAGAAGCACATCAAGCTCTGCAGAAGCCTGCTGATTAAAATCAGGTGTGTTGAAGCAAGGACAAAAGTAAAACATGCTGGAAACTGGCCCTCTGGGAAAGAGTTTGTGATCACTGGTGAAGAGTTTTTCTTTATCCTCTCAGTCAGACTTGTGACGGACTGGGACCCTGTCCAGGATATTCCCCTCACTTTTTCCTTATTTACAGCTGAACGGGCACTATTGATCCTGAATCGCTAACATCCCAAAGACTCATGTTTCTGTACCCTAAAAATATCCAGACTGGTGCCTATCTCCAGCGGTCAATGGGCAATCAGGCGGGGTACACCCTGGACAGAGTCCATCGCAGGGAAAGCAAGTACCTTTAACCTAAACTTTTAATTAGGGCATTGAATGGATTTTCCAACTCTAAGTGAAACTTATTCTGTTGCCATATTCCCTAGAGTTAGATAAGTGGGAAAAGGCATTTTGTACCTAGCCCATCTGGCAGTATTCTGTTAGCTTTAGCTTAGCATAAACAATGTAAGTGAATGGCAACAACTAGCATTTAAATCATTTCAATTCAAAAAGACACCTACTCCTCTAAACTCAAATGTGTGGCTACAAGGCTTGCACCCAGTACAGTTCTTTGAACGAACAGTAAGTTGCACTAAAAAAGGCAGAGTATGTAACAGATGAAGTAGGTATATTTTAGGGTCACTGCATCTTGTCCTTGCATGTTGCAGCAGCTGCTTTAATTCTTTGTGCACTTTATTGTTTTCATTTGCAGTCAATATGATTATTAAAGTCACAAACAGAAATTAAGGTCATTGCTAGCTGTTACCATACACTTAAATTGTTTATGCTAAGCTAAAGCTAACTGAATACTGCTAATCAAGGGCATATATAGGAACTTCAGTAATTTATTTCAAAAAAGGTTGTATTTGCTTCTTCAGTGGTGTTTGGCGGACTGCTCCGTTAACTGGTTTCCGTATCGATTAATTTGTCACTTTGTTAATTGTTCTCATGCGTGCGAAGAAAGTTTGAAGGACATCCGTAGATTTCGCCGCACGAAAGAGTGGTTTCAATGGGTCGTTGCCTGATTATGCATATGTAGGACCCTGGATTAGATATTAACAGTGCTCAGAGTTTTAAAAAATCAGCTCAGTTTGGGTCAGTATTGACTGATGTCAGCTAAGATTTTATGTTTCCTCGAGATATCCTGAGGTATAGCCTAAAGCATTGCTTTTTTTTCTATAATTTAACTTTGTGGTGAATAATCCCAGCCAGGCAGCAGATTTGTAGACGCATTTTAGCTAAGTTCATTAAGTATTAAATAAGTAATGACAAAGAAAACAATCATTTAATGTGTAAGACATTTTAAAATTGTTAAAGATAAAGGTCACTAATTTTTAATAGATTTAGTGGTCTCCAGTGATGATTTCAAAAATAATAGGTAAAAACTGGTTTCTCAGTGACCTTGTTATTTAACTGATAATCTTAAAGGCCTACATGAAAAATGTCAACGTCATATCGTTACGCGTTTATCTTGTGGGATCAATTTTAGGATTGAGTCCTAAAAAGTTGGGAATTCACTTACGTAAGTGGTCAGTTGGCCACATTTCTCCCTTGGATAGCTCTAAGATAGTTCTTCAATGATTTGCTGTTACTCTGCTTCTCTTTTGAAAGTCGTTTTCTGCTAGCTCAACTCGAACGTTGCCGTTGGTATCTCTGTGAAGTTTTGAGTTCATACTTCTTGGGGAAATTTCATACTCAATAGTCCTTTGCATTGCAGTCTAGACATTTTGGATGCGACTCATCCTTCGGAATAAATGCAGGAACCACATAATCCGATCGTTTATGTTGGATTGTAGCTGTAAGTCATGCTTTATGGCACTTAATTATTTACCACCAATAGAGGATTTTTAAAAAACATTTGTTAGTATTACTTTATAAAAAAGTATTTGCTTTTTTGTTGTTGTTGTTCATTTTTAAAAGTATCTTGATTTTCCGTCCCCAGGCTAAAGAAGACAAAACTGCCATTTGATTTGGCTTAAATATAAAAATCTCTACCTGAATAAAGAAAACCAAAAGTAATCCTGTGTAAATAAATGTAGAAAACAAAAGTTAAAAGTTGTAACAGGATCAAATGGGAAAATGTAGTTGTTCCTTTGGTTTACGGTTGATGTGTTCGTCCGAACTGCGTTGCATCTATAATGATTCAAAATGAAATAATTAAAAATGCCGTTAGCGGTACTTTTTGTTTTTGTTTTTCCAATAAAACCGTGTTGAAAACACATGATTAAGAGGCCTCCAAGGTCGTCAACAAAAAGTGTGTGATGCATGCTCAGGCTCAAGCAGGGCTGTATTTCTTCAATTATACTTGCCTGTAGGGGTCTGAAGTGATTGGAGTTTTGAAAAGGGGAGAGCACGGTGTCAGCAATCTGTCTTCATTTGATGAAATGAAAGTGTAGCTCCGGTGCCAAAAAGTGCCACCATGTGTCACCACCTGCAACTGCCGGATGCCGACCATTCATCAATGATTCATGGGTAAAATTACAGCTTCGGGAACATGTGCCATTTTGCTCTCTCTTTTCATCTTCAACAAAATGTTAAAAAAAGAAGGGACAATATTACTCTGGGGAGCAGTTGAGCTGAAACCTGCCTGAAGGTGATGTCAGTTTCTGAGAACACTTTATCACCTTGCTGTATTTTCTCCTTCGGTAAACAAGCGGCAGTCATGCATTTATGAGTGTTTGTCCCTGTGCTATTTTTAATATGGCGAAACATTTCCAGGCTAATTACGCAGAGTTAATCATCTAATATCATCCCTCAGCAGAGAGATATCCGACTTTAGAGAAGGATCTTATTTCTGGCAACGAGGGACCGATGCCGGTTTTCCCAGATGAATCAGCAAACAGGAGGATTAAAAATTCAATCTGGAGAGACGGAACACACACAGTCAGACAGGCAGACTCGCCGTGCGTTATGTTCCCAGGGCCTTAGACCAAACTTGATCTTACGAGATGTACTCATGATTTATGAAAGTAACGACTCCATCAGCTGGAGTGCAGCCATGTTATTGTCCTTCACTTCACTCGTACATAAAGATGCTTCTGAGAACTCGGAACGTAGTAGCGGGGATTAAAATAAAGAAACAGTCATTAAAATCCAGTATGGCTGGACGGGACATATTCAAATATTCAACTCAAGCATATTCAGAGCTGTTTAGTGCGAAGGACTCCCTAAGTTGACCCCCGTCTATCAATATCAATGCTGGCGACGACTGCAGAATTACAAAGGCTCACGTTTTCCCCAAATAAAGCAACTAACAGCATTCTAATGAAAATGCAGATAAATAAAAATAGAAGCAATGAGTGAAAGTGACCAAAGACTCAGTTATGTCAGTGTTCCTTTGAAACTGATAAAAACAGATATGCTCTTAAGTCTGATAAAATCGATTTTCCAGCTTGAAGCAATTGTTTACTTGGTTGGAAAAAAGCTCTAAAAGACGAATAAAACTCACTAATAAGATTTAATGATTGCTAATGGTATGTACTTATCTAACCTTAAGGATTAGTTTGGATTATTTAAAGTGGAGTCACAAGAGGTACTTATCTAAGTTTATTGTGTTAACTCTAAGTGGCAGCCGTTCATAACTTGGGGAGACAGTAGGACTGGCTATTTATATTGAGTTTGTCTAAGTTTTACATCATCTTAAGAATATTGGACCTGAGTTCATTCCAATAACAAATCCTCCTATGCATACATTGCTATGTATACTTTTAAAGGGACAATGTGTAGTTTTTATCGTTCATCTCTGGAAATACCCATCAAAATAAAGGTTGAAAATGAATTAAATGATGCCAGATTGTAGAAAAATATTGGTGATTTCTTAACATATAACCACAAAAATCTGGTCTACAATACATGGGAGTGGGTCTAAGTCCCAGTCTCAATACTCGCACTGCACCCTGCGTTCTTCAGCAAAGTGCACTTGGAGAACGTGTGCAGTAGGGTTCGAGTGCGTAGTGCACAAGTGTGCAAATAATTGCCGAATTGAGACAGGGAACATTGCGTCATCGATCGCAACGCATGCCGGGATGCTGGTACCTGTGAAACTTTTTTCAAAAACCTTTATTAACAACTTTCAAACAATAAAGCAATTAATTTAATTAATGTAACTTCATTGCTGCTTTGTCAAAAACATTCAGAGCATCAAATAATTGTCCTACAATGAACTAATTTCATTAGAAAATACATATTTTCAGAAAAGGAACGTGAGCCTTTTCTCCCTCAGCAATGACTTGTGGGTAATACCCGAGGTCCGTATTGCTGCGGACTTGGGTGAAGCGCAGATTAAGGGTGTAACGGGAGCAAGGTCGACTTCCACACATGAGAATCGGGACACCCTACGCACTCGCACCCCTGGCCGGTAATGCGCAAATGAAGGGCGCAAGTGCGAGTATTGAGATTGGGCCTAAGTCTCTGGGCGGCACCATATTAGATGCCATGTTTCCTTCTATGGGAGCCCTTGAGGAGAAAATTTACTGATTGGTAACAAACGATTGCACAACTTTCACCATTCACAAACATTGTTTTACACATTTACCTCTTCACTAGTTGCCAGTGATGAAAGGGAGTCTGATGTGCTTGTTTAATTTTCAGAAGTTTGCACTCCCTAGGGCTTTTTGACCCTAATTGGTATACGTTGCAAGGTCTCACTCCAACACAAAAATACTGCTTACTTGCAACAATTTAGGTACCGTAAATCCTCTAATACAGGCCGGTATTCCGATTAAAGGCCGGGTCTCCAATTTTGGCCGGTACCGGAGTTGGCAGAGGTGAATAATGGCCGGTCTCTTATTGTGGCTGGGTGGAATGTGGTAACAAGCAAGTACGGGGGCGATCGTTCATGTCAGTTCATTTCCTTTAATGTTTTCTGTCTTTTATTTGCGCCTGATGTGTTTCGCTGCTGTGGAGCGGGTCACATCACCTTGTCCTCCGACGCACTGATCACTGATGCGGCCGGCAAGCAGCAAGCACGCCGCTGTTTTTGCGGTCGGTAATCTGCCTCCTGAGCACGGCCACAGTAACAATCAGGTGTTGCCAAATTATTTAACAGGCGATCGTTCATGTCGGTTCATTTCCTTTGATGTTTTCTGTCTTTTATTTGCGCCTGATGCGTTTCGCTGTGGAGCAGGGCGCATCAACTTGTCATCCGGTGATGCACCAATCACTGATGCGGCCGGCAAGCAGCGAGCGCTCCGCTGTTTTTGCGGTCGGTAGATCTTTTAGAACTGCAGTTCAAAGGTAACTCATAAGGTGAATATATATGAACCCAGGTAGCAGTTTTTTTTTTAGGATTGAGAGGAGATGCAGTAAGATGATAAACAGGCAGGACAGAAAAATAGTCAAATAAAAACAAGTTAGTTTTTGTACCTGGTGGTTGCAACAAACAGACACCATTGAAGGTAATCAGAAGTGAGGAACAGAAAATGAAATAATTATTTTAATGTTTAGAGCAGCAGGAACTCTGAGAGGCTGCAGGCGCATCAGTGAGTTTGCGGTGCTGCGCAGGGGGAGGGGGAGAGGACTGAAGCAGAAACTACCGTTGTTAAAAGAAATGTGTTTAACTTTGAAAATGTGGGAGCAATTTTAATTGTCAAAAACTCCAGCGAACCATTAGTTCATTTTGCTCAAATAGAAATAGAGGCCTGCCTCTAATACTGGCCCTCCTTCCAATAAAGGCCTGGAGCTTGATGAGCTTGAGTCAAATACAGGCCCGGGCCTGTATTAGAGGATTTACGGTATCTACTGCCCCCTATCGCCAGGAAAAATACACACTGTCACTTTAACAAAAGCAAGAGCTATGTTTACACGCTTTTCCATCAAAGGATTGTTCCAGTTGACCACTAACGATACTAACGATAATTGATGAAGACCAAGGCCGTTAGTGGGATTTGAATCCCACATCGTCCAGTTCAAAGGCTGGCCACAGCACAGAACCAGTGGAGGTAGGGATGTACCACAAAAGGGTCCAACTGATCATCTCTGTTGAAATTCAGGAAAGGGGGGTCCAATTGAACTCCCCCTGGTTGTGTCAGTTAAGGGATTCCAGGGGAACCAGCCCATCTCCCTTTTGGGAGAGCCAGGCTCCTCCAAGCTCCCCCCATTTCAAACTGTCTATTGCCTTCTGGTGGAGAATCTACATGTGGCAAGGTCCAATTTTATTTCTTTTTACATGCGCTCCCCTTTTTAGCCACTGGATGGCCTCAGCTACTCCCTCTTCTCCTGGCTTCATCCCCAGCTGTGCGTAATAGCTCATCAGAGCTCAGCTGTTAAAAGGCTCCCCTGAGCCTTCTGTCGGTGAGAAGGTACAGGGAAGTGTGGGCACGGAAGTGTTCAGGCTTCTCTCTTCTCCTCGTGTGCTAGGTTTGTTAGCTTAGTGGTACTTTCTGTGATTAAGACTCTTGTTTGGATTGACTTTTGGGTAAACTTTGACTTTAGACTGGCCTTGGACTCTGAGTTTGGATTTTCCCCGAGCGTCTCTGCTTCCCAGGACGACTCTCGTTTTATATAGGATTTTGTAAGAGTATTTCAGTTAATTAGTTCCCCTCCTCCCAGCCCTTTTGGCCTGGCACTATTTGTTAGTGGTTTCCTTGTTATATATAGTGATTCTTTGTGTTTGTTTTAGTAAAATCCTTTGTTTTGCGACACAATTACACTGTTATTATTTACCCTTCACACTACATCTTTTACTCCCTACACCACATCTCTCCTAGCAAGCTGAGGGGTTAGTGTTAGTTATTTCACAAACAGGAAAACATCAAAGGGAGGAGGTGTTGCCTTATATGTCCATGAAAGGTATAAAAGCCGATGTGGTGAAAAAATGTCATTTGTAATGGACAATATTATGGAGTCCATTGCAGTGGAGGTTGATATGTGGAAGTCAAAAAACACTATTTGTTGTGTGTATAGAAAACCTGGATCATGTGTAGAAATTTTCAAGGACAGGTTGTCTGAATTAATTAACAGTAATGGTACTAAGCAAGTCTTTATTTGTGGCGATTTTAACATTGATTTGTTGAACCCCAAGAAACATAATGCAACAGCTGAGTTTATGGATGAAATGTACAGTCTGGGACTATATCCTACAATAACTCAGCCAAGCAGGATAACAAGGCATAGTGCCACCCTTATTGATAACATATTTACAAATGTTGTAGACAGGACAGTTTGGAGTGGGTTAATGATAAGCGACGTAAGCGACCATCTTCCAGTTTTAATAATTATCCAGAACTATAGTATGATACAGAGGAGAAACGAGAAGTATATGGCAAGATATGTAACACGGATGGCAATACATAATTTTAAAGAGGAACTTAAGAAGCACGGTTGGATTATGTCGACAATGTAAATGCAGCCTATGAAGTTTTTTTTTGTCGACTTTGTTAAAGATGTTTGAGAAGCAATGTCCATTAAAAATAAAAACTGTGAAACAAAATCAGAGGGAAAAACCATGGGTAACAAAAGGAATACTCCAAGCATGTAAGAAGAAAAATATGTTATATAGAAAATTTCTTAAGGAAAAACTCTAGAGAGCGAGTTAAAAAAAATACAAAAATAAATTAATTACAATATTGAGAAACAGTAAAAAAGCTCATTACAGTAAGATTTTGGAGGAAAATAAAAGTAATGTAAAGGAATCTTGGAAAATACTGAACACTATTATTACACATAGAAGCAGTGACAAGAATTATCCGACAGAATTTTTGGACAACAACAACACAGTGACCGGTGATGCAAATATAATAGCAAGTGAATTTAATAAATTTTTTGTGAATGTGGGTCCTGAATTAGCAAGGGATATTGTTGTCTCCGAGCAAAATGGGAACATAGAGAGTAAGACCATAAATATTGAGGAGACCAAATTTATAAAAGAAACAGATGAAAGAGAAATTGTTGATATTAAAAGTAAGAAATCCACTGATTGTCATGGACTCCAAATGTTTCTAATTAAAGGCATAATAGATTGTATTTCAAAACCTATTGCTCACATTTGTAATCTGTCACTGCAAACAGGTGTATTTCCCCAGAAGATGAAAATAGCTAAAGTTATACCTATATTTAAATCTGGCAATAAACAGCTACTTTCAATTATAGGCTGGTCTCATTACTACCACAATTTTCCAAAATATTAGAAAAATTATTCCTTATAAGGCTGGAAAACTTTATTACAAAACACAACTATTGTATGAACAACAATATGGATTTCGGAGATAAAGGACAGCAACACATTCACTCATCAACTTTACAGAGAAGATAGTAACAGCAATAGAGAAGAAAGAATATTCGATAGGAGTTTTTCCTGACTTAAAAAAAGCATTTGATACCGTGGATCATAACTAGTTACTGAAGAAACTAAATAGTTATGGAATTAGAGGCGTTGCAAATCTATGGATAAAGAGTTATGTGGAAAATAGGGAACAGTATGTGCAAATGCAGCAAGTTAAATCCCACACACAGAGAATCAAGTGTGGAGTTCCCCAGGGGTCAGTGTTGGGGCCCTTTTTGTTTATCTTGTATATAAATAATTTAAGGGAGGCATACACGGAGCTTAAACCCATTTTGTTTGCAGACGATGCTACCTTAGTTTGTGGTGGGGAGAATTTGAATCAGATTCTGGACACTGTACATAAGGAGCTCTCAATATTGAAGACCTGGTTTGATGATAATAAACTCATTAAATTTGCCAAAATCAAAGTTTATTATCTTTGGAAATAAACACAATGATCTAAATGCTAAACTCAGGATAAATAATATTGAAAGTTTCTTGGAGTGATAATAGACGATAAATTAAATTGGAAGCCACATATAACTTATATTAAGACAAAAATATTGAACTCAATAGCGATAATGTATAGAGTTATAAAGGTTATCAATACGTCTTCTCTGCTAACCCTATATTCTTCTTTTATTGTCCCTTACTTAATATATGGCATAGAAGTATGGGGCGATACTGTCACGGTCTGAGGTGTATTCCTGTTAAATGTTATGGTATGAACACATAGTGGCAATATCTTGCTCACATCACATGAGTGCTAGAATTTTAATTGAATATTAATTGACTCAATTTTTTTTTCCTGTGGCATGTATGGTTTGATTTGACTAATTGTTTTCTTTTTTTTCCTGATGATTTTCTAATAAAAATCCGGTTTTTGAGAATGCATTATTTTAATCTAATCATCATGGGATATAAGATAGGATAGAAATAAGCTGTTTCAGCTTCTTGGAGTCCCTTTCACAGATCTTATTTATGTAGTAGAGTGATATTGTGCATATTGTGTACAGGAATGTTAAGAAAATGGTCTGTGAAGAAAGAAAGAAAGAAAGAAAGAAAGAAAGAAAGAAAGAAAGAAAGAAAGAAAGAAAGAAAGAAAGAAAGAAAGAAAGAAAGAAAGAAAGAAAGAAAGAAAGAAAGAAAGAAAGAAAGAAAGAAAGAAAGAAAGAAAGAAAGAAAGAAAGAAAGAAAGAAAGAAAGAGAATGAATTACATGCAGATTGTTTTAGAGGTGTTAGTTGTATAAAGCCGGGCTTAGCTGACTGTGCAAGTGAAATCTTAACACTGAACTGTGCTTCTTAATCTACATGACCGCTACACACAGTAACATGAGGGAAATCAGTGACGGTATTTATCTGTAATAAACGACTCTTTAAAGTGACAGCTGTAATCCAAAGAAATTTTACAGCAGGTCTCCGAGAAGAGTTAATCCTATCTTAGCGAGGCCTTGTGTCATTTTAAATAGCGTTGCATTCAGTGGGATATCTTAGAGCTCGAAGGGAAGTTAGCTGGCCTTAGGAGCTGCTTTCACTGTAGCTACGTGCAGTGAAGAAAATACTGTGAATAGCTCTAGGCGCTCTGTCTGAGAAGAGACCTAATTAGTGCGCTAAATGGAAAAGAGGCTGTCCAATGCTGGAGAATTCCTAGAAAGAACTCTAGCATTTCAAACTCTGAGGGGATTGTGCTTCCTTTAAACAGCTAGTTTGAGGGAAAAGCCATTTTAAAATAGACATGTTCCTTCCAGGTTTGTTAAAAATCAAGTCTGCAAAGATCTCCCCACCCGCCTACGTGCACATGCACTTTCAAAGGCGAGAAAACGCCCGTGTGCCCATATTAACAGCCAGCCAAACAACAGAAGCAGATCTAAACAGATGCACATGCTCGCCCACTCGCACATTCACCCCCACACTCACATGTGCGTCCGCACGTGAGCACGCACGGGCAGTCAATGGGAATGATGTGCGCTGCTCTTCTTTCAGGTGGATTTCTGTAAATTCAAACAAAACACGCTGGCAGCAGACGTTTTATATCATCGCCGCGTTTTCAGCTTTCAACCTTCGGAACTAGATCATCGAAAACTTTCATCTCCGGTCCCGCATGTGGAGCCGGCTATAGAGCGGTCCTCATTTTCATAACAAAGAGGTGGGGATTTGATGTGGACAGAAGTGAGAAAGGGGATTTCTTCTGGAGTTGCAATCACAGGTGAAGGATGAAGGGGAGGCAGGATGAAGAAGATGGAAATGAAGAAAGGCAGCAGTGGAAGTGACAAACTGCTTGATTCCCCCCCTAGTCTAATTGATTTCTCTCTCTTGGTGTATTTATCTTCCAGCTGCACGCTGACATTTACTCAAAAGCATACTTACACACATTTATTATCAGCATGGCCCTTTTGGACCACCCCCTGAGGCTTGTTTAAAGCTTGGCCGCTAAATACCTTAGCCAAAAGGGATGGACGGTTTGTTATAATGCCCAACAGCAGCAGGCACTGTAAAATAATCTAAATATGGGAGCACTGCTTAAAGTCACGTTTTAAAAAGTTGGAGAAATGCAGGAAGTGGCTTCAAAGCAAAAATATACCCCAGAATAACATTAAAAGATGAGTTATAGGAGGCATACTAAGACTTTATTTTTAAAAGATGCTGCTTATATCCTCCTGGATGCATTGCTGGAAACATCTAGAAGAAAATATTCTTTATGGATTTTTATCCATATTAGGTGAATGTAATTCAGATGATCTGGTTCTTCATTTTCATTGCAGGACCGCTTGTATCCGTTATCTCGTTCTTTCGGTCACTACCCAAAGCTCATGACCATAGGTCAGGGTCACCTTCTGACTCAGCTCTCTCTTCACCACGACAGACTGGTACAATGCCCGCATCACTGCAGATGCAGCACCAATCCACATATCGATCTCATGCTTCAATTTCCCCTCACTCGTGAACAAGACCCCGAGATACTTCAACTCCTCCACTTTGGGCAGGACCTCATCCCTGACCCGGAGAAGGCATTCTACCGTTTTCCAAATCAAGACCATGGTCTCAGATTTAGAAGAAGTGATTCTCATCCCAGCTGCTTCACACTTGGCTGCAAACCACTCCAGCGAAAGCTGAAGATCACGTTCTGATGAAGCCAACAGGACCACATCATCTGCATAAAGCAGAGACCTGATCCTCAGGCCATCAAAACGGGTGCCCTTAACACCTGGGCTGTGTGTAGAAATCCTGTCCATAAAGGTTATGAACAAAATCAGTGACAAAGGGCAGCCTTGGTGGAGTCCAACTCTCACTAGGAATGAACCTGACTTTCTGCCGGCATTGTGGACAAGCTCTGACACCGGTTATAGAGGGGTCTAACAGCCCATATCAGAGAGCCTGGTACCTCATACTCCCGGAGTACCCCCCCCACAGGGTCCCCTGAGGGATGCGGTCAAACGCCTTCTCCAAATCCACAAAACACATGTAGATTGGTTGGGCAAATTCCCACAGACCCTCCAGTATCCCCTTAATGGTATAGAGCTGGTCCAGTGTTTCATGGCCAGGACCGCATTCAGCTTGGACTGCAGGTACACTTTAGCTGCCTCTGGAGTCCCACAGGCCAAAATAACCTGATAGGACTCTTTCTTCAGCTTGACAGCATCCCTTGCTGCCGGTGTCCACCAGCGGGTTCGGGGATTGCCACCACGACAGGCACCGACAATCCTGCGACCACAGTTCCAGTTGGCCACCTCAACAATGGAGGCATGGAACAGGGTCCATTCAGACTCAATGTCCCCCGCCTCCCCCAGAACATTTTGGAAGTTCTGTTGGAGGTGGGAATTGAAGCTCCTTCAGACGTTCCCAGCAGACCCTCGCAATACGTTTGGGCCTGCCTGGTCTGACCGGCATCCTCCCCCACCATCTGAGCCAATTCACCACCAGGTCAGTTGACAGCTCCGCCCCTCGCTTCACCCGAGTGTCCAAGACACGTGTCAGATGAAACAACAACTAAGTCGATCATCGAGCTGTGGGCTAAGATATCCTGGTGCCAAGAGCACATATGAACACCTTCATTTTGGAACATAGTGTTCATTATGGACAATCCATGACTAGCCCAGAAGTCCATTAACAAAACACCACTCGAATTCAGATCAGGGGGGCCGTTGAGGTTATTTTGGATGTGTGGGCCTCGATAGATGGTGCAGCCTTGAATGTGTATGATATGTTAAAAAGAAAATGAACAAGTAAAGGCAGTCAGTGGGAAAAGCAGACTCAGCAGAAAGAGCAGAACAAAGCTAACTCAGGTGTTTGATAACCATCAAAATTAAGTGCCGTCCACCTCGGGGGTGGGCATCTAACCTATGAGAACCCACCTAATTGGCCAAATGGGTGAAGAGCTCTTTGATTTGTTAAAAAAATCATGCTTCCGTTTGATTGACATAACGCATTATGTGTAGCAAACATTTGAACGGGGATATGCATATTGCGCATGCTGATATCGCGAAAACGAAAAATTTGCGATATATTATGCAGCCCAAATATAGACTGACTGGCACCTGTAGCGTCTTCCTGTTGATTTTACTGTACTTTATAGAAATGATTTCTACCTCTTCTGAACCATCAGGGGGATTAGACTCACACAGCTGTCTGTCTGGGAATGCCTGTGTTCTGAGTTAAAGTCGAGGCTGAATGTAACAAAGGCAATGAAAGTCTAAACAAAGGCATCATTTCCTTTATGGACATAGATAAATTAATTTTCCAAATATTGTTTGTCACTAAAGTTGGTCATTGTCAGCACCAGCTAAGCTATGTTTAAAAAAAGAAAAAGAAAAAAAAACTCTGCTGTATAAATGAGTTACTTGCTCCCCAAACCAGTTACAAGGACATTAGAAATGGTTGTGGGAAAAGTCATTTTAAATTTTGATGTTCCGTCTGCTCGAGGACAACTGTAAGTGAAAAAGTACTTCCCTCCAGATAGATCAGTGATATACCTTCCAGAAAGACACTTAGCTGCTAAATGCTCCAGTGGAGCTGCTCAGAAGTCAGAAATGAAAGACTCTGTCTGTGCTGAGCAGCTCCCAGCTGTGAAAATGTCTGAATGTATAAGCGTGAAGCTAGCCGTTGACAGCGAGAGCACCCATGCTCGGCAAATCATTCCTAGTTTAGTTATGGCTGCAGGAAAAACAGACATATTGGATGAGATAAGGACAAATTGCTCCCTTTATCCTTGATTACAGTCAAATTTGGGGGGCTTTCTATACATTTTTGATAACAATGTTTAATTTTGCGTAAAATTAATCTTTTATTTGATCAGAAAAAGGGGAAAAAAACAAAAATTTTGACATTTGTATGTGTTTCGTCCTGTTGATTTCTTTTCCCTTTGGGTTGGTCTCAAGGTGAGTGCATCAACTAATAAAGACAGCAATCTGGTGTGCATGTCAAGCTGCAATAACTTTAAAATGACACGTACCTGCACTTTTTAAATAGAATAGACGTTATTGATCCCACCGTGGGAAAATTCACTTGTTGAAGAGTTGAGTGAAAAAATGTGATTTCAATTCAGAATTTAAATGACCTTGCTGATGGCGTAGAAGTTTGGGACTCCAAATGAACACTAAAATGTCATGTTAGTGTGAAAAAAAGCTGTAGTGAAAATGTGAGTCTAGCTAAGGAAAATATTCACATGCATTTACATATAAGGATGATTGTTGTTTGAAGAGAAAGAGGGGTCCAGCAATAAGACTACTGTCCAATCCATGGAAAATGTCAAACTTCCAGTTATGAACCCTTGAGTTCCTTGCTAATTTCTGAAATCTAGCAAACCCAAAATGTGAAAATAGTCATCTTCTCCTATTTCCTGCATCAGACACCGATTAGAAAATCCAGTCAAATTCACATCATATCATCAAGTCAGCTTCCATGGACTTGCCCATCTTGGATCGCAACAAAGTATGTGTCGAGTTTTGCAACCAGAACACAACAGAGCACGTCTTGGCCAGTAGAAGCTAACTGTTAGCATTAGCAACTCCACAACATGGTAGACCAACTTCAGTCTTGTGTTTTTTGTGGATAAAACCATTGCAGAGCAAATGGAAGCAGTGGAAATGTTGGGTTGCTGTTAGCAAATTTGATGTGAGATGTCAGATTATCATGAAAAAGAATGAGTACGACTCTAAATGGTGACACATTGGGGCTCCCAAAGTGTCTGAAACAAACGCTTGGATCACCCGTCGTCAATTTTAGCCGCTTCGGTTGCGTAAGCAGATGGGCAGCAGCATTTTGCACCAACTGCAGTTGCCACAGCAGAGTTGTCCAACCCAGCATAAAGGGAGTTGCAGTAGTCCAGTCTAGAGGTAATCAGAGCATGGGTCACCTTTTCTAGGCCACTATATGGTAAATAGGGTTTGACCTTGCTAATTAACCTCAGATAATAAAAACTAGACTGGACCATTGCACTGACCTGTTTATCAAGTTTTTAAAACTGTTGTCAATAAGGACTCCAAGGTCCATGACAACAGTAGAGCTAAAAGAACTCAGAGGACCAATAGCATTGCTGCATTCTGACAGCAGGTCTGTTTTCCCAAAAACAATTACCTCTGACATATTTTCATTTAAATGCAGAATGCATAAAGAAACCATGTAGCAAGGCACTTCTTTTAGCACTTTACAGACAAAACTATTCTCAACCATTTAATGGCTAATTTTGTACATTTTAATGAAATAAACTGTATAGAACAAATGTCTGTGTCTTGTTTTATACAAAGAGGTGGTCCAAGCGGATCAAACCCCACCTACAACCACAGATGGTGACAATGAATGGCTTTCACCCGCTTTGCTATCCTAAGAAGGTGTTGCTTCAGCAAACACTCATAACATCTGAGTCCCATGTTGCCAGCTATTTTGGGCCTGCCATAATGTGACTGATCAGCGTGCTCCACAGGCTGTGAAAAATGATTGCAAGATGCTAAAAACAATGGATTGGTCAAATGAAACGTCTAGACCACCATCCCTATGCAGATATTACAAACACAGCATGGCACAACACAGTTACCCCTCTCTCTGTGGCACTTCATTAAGAATAATTGGCCAAATGACAAGTCACTATGTTGCTTACCCATTTCATCAGCAGTAGTCACCGTAATTGGGAAGGCTTTCAGCAAAGTATGAGGTTAGCCTCCCTAATAGGGAAGAAGGCTGACTTCAAACTCCTCTCTGGAATATAACTACAATTTAAATGTCTTCAGAAGAAGCTGAAGCACTGTCTTGCTTGTTTGAGTGAACACAAAAGGCTTTGGTGCCAAGATGGAGTCATGCCAACTGTGGAAACCAATAATGAGACTTACATGGCGCTAAAACGGCATAATCTGTGTCTGGATGATGCCAGCATGAATCTGTACTGCTAATGCGAGGAAATGAAAGGAAAGGGGACTAGTCCTTGAAAACAAAAGAAGCAAAAGGGTTTGTTGACTGATGCAAGTAATGAGATCAGCTGACCAGAAATAGTATTTCTGAGGCAGAATTTGGTGTACTTCAAAAAATGATAGTTAAGGCTGGAGTTGGCTGAATGTTTTGGTAATTTTATTCATATAATCAGAAATGACTGAATAAATACATATATCTATAATGTGTGTGCAGGTGTATTGTAACAAGCATACAGCTGTGCATTTTCTACGGACAAGAACTCACTGTCGAATGGGTTTTTACTGATGAGGTCAGTCACTTTGTATAGTCACGGGAAACCATCTGTCCATTACGTTCGTCTTACAAATTTCTGCTCGCGTCAGCTCCGAAGTGCCGATTCAAAGTGGACACACCTGGGTGCAACAACAATAGTCAACATATGGCGAGGAGTATAATGCATGGAAATTGAGAATTGGCAGGAAATGTTGCCGACTCGGACAAACTGCCTCGGGGAACATCAGGAACACAACTTGAAAGCCTCCGTTTCTATTACAGCACACTGGCTCTCACACCCAAAAAAGGCCATTTAAAAAATTCTAATCATTGTATGACTGACTTGAAGCAACCCAGGGGGTAATCACATTTGTATAGAATACTGAAGCAGGTAGACCGTTTGGAGTGATTCTTTTCATGCCTCATTAAGAAATTAACGAGGAAAACACAAACGTTACAGCTCAATTTATAGCTGCTTGCCCTTGAATGTCCTTTATGTATTTTTGTCTGTAGAGCCAGTTGTGGATTTATTCTCCATTTGATTGGAACAGTGTCGGGAAAGTCTAAATTGTGTTAAACTTTGCAAGAGAGATTAGGGCTATTTAAAGTGCGAGTTAGTCTGTTCGCGACCCTGACCTGTACTGCAATTTAAAGAGCAAGTCACCCCGAAATCAACCTTTTTTTTTAGCTGATAAACTGTATAAATGAACATCTATTCATGCTGTAGACACTAATAGTCAATATTTTGGCTCTTTAGTGCATCTTAGTTTTAGACAGAATATTTAAATTTTAACTATCAGTGTTGTGCCCTCTTCAGATAAAGACTCTGCACTGCATTTGAATTTAAATGTACCATTGCTATTGGCTAAGAAGTACACTATGATGTTAGCTGGTACATTGTGATGTTACACTGGCCGTGTTCGAGATGAGCCAGTTCGGCGCAGATTAGACCAGTGGTGATCGGCGCACAGTGCTTGCCGGTTAGCTTTGTGTCCGACTTGACGCAGACTTGCTCTGACGTCATGCATACGTAGGCAACGATAACCTTGTGAGATCAAGGAGGCTGCAGATTTTGGAGCAAGGCGCTGCAGTTGCTCTCCACCAGCTGCAAAACCTAGGGCATGACGGGAAACGCCTGGCTCTCACCTGATCTAAGTTCTGATTGGTTCACATTTTGATCCGAACATCCAGTGGTTGAAAGCAAAATGTTAGATGGTCGCATGTGTTCTGTAAATCATGTAACGTTGATGATGACAACTATATGGGCCATAAAGAGGAATGTGATTTGTGTTCTTTTGTCGTGTTTCTTATGAGCACACTAAACCTACAGCTGATAGCCTTTACTTATTATTGGAGTCAGGCAGCGCTGGACTGACCATAGGGCATAGCGGGCAACTGCCCGCTGGGCCGACCCTTTCATCTTTTATGGGCCGGTGTCTGTTTTTTTTTTTTTTTTTTTCCTGGCCTCTAGTTGTTGCGGACAACTTGTCCGCGCCGCCCCACGCGACGCCTCGTAAAAGTTGGTGGATTGGCCAATTGGTAATAATACACTCTGGGCTGGACCAATAGCCAGAGGTCTGATGCACCCGCCAGTTGTTTGTGAATCTCAGTAAACAGACAGACGAGCTTTACAAAATGGAGAACAAAAAACGGAAAGGAGGAGCGGAGAAAATTCGACTAAAAAAGAAACTGGCCCTTCAGGCTGATGCTGGCACATGTGTTAAAATCTCACAGTTGTTTGGTAGTGAAGGTTCAAGTAAGATCAATTTAGGAAGTGATGGAGCCTCAGCCCAGCGACAGGTTGGAGAAGAAAAGAGGGAGGAGGAGGAGAAACCCGAGCCGGTGTTGTGCCATAAATTGACTCGCTGCCAAAAAATGATTAGCCACCGCGGGATCGCGCACGGTTAGTTAATTGCATTTCTAGACAAAATTCCCCAGGATTTCGCCCTAAAACTCGGCATATCTAGCAATATGGACATTCAGAAAGCAAAGATAACCTCTTCCGGTACTTAAACAGATGTTTATCGCGGATATTAGTGTGGCAGTGTTTGTGGCACCCTGCGCGGGAGCACGAGGACGTGCTTGTGGAAAGAGGGAGGAAGATGTGGCTGTGTGAGCGTCCTGTCACAATGTCCCGATTGATCATGCGCCCTGGCTACTGGGCTAAGGAGATGCCTCTTTGGCTGACTGGTTAGAGCGTATGACTCTCACCAGGGAGTCTGGGGAATGAATCCCGCCCGGGCACTCCTTTCTGCATCTTGCTACATTAGTTTTTCCAGTTCGGAAGTTGTTTTAAGTGTTGCTATTTGTCTTAAACGTTCACAATGAGGATATATTAATCCTTTTTGCAATATTTGCGATTGAAAGATGGTTTGTGCCACAAACTTTGTAGTAAGAACTGGCTTTCTTTATGTTACAGCCTTGATACAAAAAAAATAAATAAACAATGTAAAATGGCACCCTGTATTGAATGTAAACGTTGTATAAATGGAAATAAACAATTCTCCAGTGATTTAATTTTTTCCCCTTCCTTTCTTTAGTCCACTTGACATGGAGCCACAGTTAACTAGTTTGGGGCACATTTTTACTTGAAAAAAAGTATTTAAAATGATCAAGCTTTGGCTTTGCTGACACTGTGTAAGTTGAAATCTATACATTACGTTGCTCTATTAAAAAGTAACAAGATAAAAGCACTTCAGCACATAGATTACAAATAGACTACACCCTCCCATTTACCTATAAGAAATGCCTCAAAATATCTTTAAATTCTTTATTGATGATTTAATTGTAGACAACTAAAATGGCATTTTACTTGCCAAAAAGTGATTGAATCGCTAAGATTTTCATGGAGGCTAAAATTGACCAAATAAGGGTTTTATGTATTATCTGTTGATGTTACTGTACTCATACGGCCTACTGTGTCATCAAAAACACCCCAAAAATGGCAAAAAAAAAAAAAAAGAAGATAATTTCCCTTGCCAAAAATTGATTACAGTGTCCTGGTCACGTGTAAAGGGTTACATTTACCTAAATATTACTTTATTTATTATCTCTTGATGTTATTGGTGCCATCACAGGATGCTGGATGTCTTTCACATTCATAAACACCTCAAAAATGGCAACAAATGATCATTTCCCTTGCCAAAAATTGATTACAGTGTCCTGGTCACGTGTAAAGGGTTAAATTTACCTAAATATTACTTTATTTATTATCTCTTGATGTTATTAGTGCCATCACAGGATGCTGGGTGTCTTCCACATTCATAAACACCTCAAAAATGGCAACAAATGATCATTTCCCTTGGCAAAAATTGATCACAGTGTCCCGGTCACCCGTAAAGGCTTAAATTGGCATAAACATTACTTCATTTATTATGATGCTGGGTGTGTTCCACAATCATATTCGAATAAACATGAAAATATTCCGTCCGAATATCTGTTTCTTGTTATAAATATAACAGCTAGAAGGATTTACAGTTAAAATAGGAGAAACACGTGACTCCCCAGGAAGGGTCGTAACACCACTTGCCTCATGCACATAAGTGAACAAATCAAAGCAGCATGGAGACACTCCGTCTCCAACCACCTCTCAGGCAGCAGCCTGCACTCCCAAGTTCTACACGTCACCAGAACATAAACAACTGCAACACAATAAAAGCAGTGTTATACAAAATGGAAGGCCTGTAGTGTTTATTCTCTTACAGTAACAACTTATCAATTTTTTGGAGGAATTTATTTGAGAATTTTTTGGTTTTTATTAATTGTGCAATAGAAAAGTAATCACTAGATTAATCATCTAAATAGTCATTAGAATAGTCGACTATTCGATAAAATAATCGTCAGAATAATCATTTTAAAAATAATCAGTTACCCCCAACCCTACTTTTTAGAATACCAGGATAGGAAGGATGGTGTAGGTTTACGTTTATTAGATTGATACATAAATACTACCAATAAGAAAGTGTACGTTGGTGTGTGTCAGAAACAGCGTAAGGCTTAATGTCTTTTCCAAAAAAAACAGGTGATGGGCCGGTCTCCAGTTAAAATGCCCGGGCTGAATTTTTGTCCCAGTCCAGCCCTGGAGTCAGGTCTCCATATGATATTCACAAGCACGTGAGGATGTGTTTCGGTTGCCAACAGGCACCAGAATTAAAATAAATAATTAAACAATTATGAACTCTAACGCGATATCTTCATCCATTGTCATCCGCGAGCTACACATGTAGGGAAATTTGTCCGACTTAAACGTCGACTTTCAGCCACTCCCCCTGCTGCGTCCGTCTGCTCTCTTGTTTTCCAGGCGAGGCGCTGCTCAACTCGAACAAGGCCAAAGTTTCTGTGAGCCTGTGTGTGTGTGTGTGTGTGTGTGTGTGTGTGTGTGTGTGTGTGTGTGTATTTGTTAGTGGCTCCACCCTCTCAGTCTGCCAGGGAACAGCATTTGTTGCATTTTTCAAACAGGAAGTGGGAGTGGAGTAGGACTCTGGTGACTTGCTCTTTAAGAATGAGAGGTTTGACCTGGCAGTACAGGTTATTTACAGCAGACAGTTATTTGAAGGTTTAAAATCAGATCCTCTGTTTACGCAAGGCCTAACAGAAAATTTAAATCATATTAAATAAAAAAATTTAAGTACAGTACAAGCAATTTGTCCTTTATTGGTTTATTTTTTATTGTACTTTAATTTCATGGTAAATACAACCACCAACCATAATAAAGCGACTAAACCAACAAATATTACTAAAGAAAATAAGAGTAAAATTTAAGTTAAGACCATGGTCCTAGAAATCAAATCTGAGGATTTTAGTGCTTTGCTTTCAAAGGGCAACTATACAAAACAATTTTATGATTAACCTCTACACGGACTTAGAAATCCTTTCAAGACAAAACCCTAAATATTTTTATTTTCATTATATTGCATGTTTAATAACACAGTTGACCTTTTTATTGGAAAAATATTCAAATTTTTGTGGTCGACATGTAACCAGGTGATATTGAGCCTAGAAATCTAGACAAATAGTAGATTATGGCCTGATCCTCCAGTGTGGACCTGCATACTTGATCCACACTTTGTGGAAGGTTGTTTACTACATGCTCAAAGCCTTACGTGCACTTTCTCCAAGTACACTTTTGCAGAGGACTGTAGTGGGAGTATTGTGACAGGGCCTTGGCATCAGATTTGACAGAAAAAAATCTGTCTACCCGGCGATCAGTAACTGCGCTCGTTTGAAATAGTATTGGCACCAAGTTTGGACAATGTAGACCTGGGCCTCTCTTTGAGACAGCAGATAGAGATACATACGTATTTTATTTTGCAAAAGGATGTATTTGCTGCTTTATTTTTTCCTTCCTCTTCTTCGTCTCCGTATAGCTGACTCGCTCATTGACGAATTACTGTAGCAATGAAAAAGTCGCTTTGGTTATTGCCTTGATTGGTCCTAGATAGGGATGTCCTTATACAACTTTATCATTTCCGATACAATACCGATATAGCAGCCTTCAGTATTGACCGATACCCATATCTGTCTGACACAACATCAGCACAAATCATACATACTTTAACCTATTTCGTAGTGTGGACTGTACAAAAGGCTTGATCAAGTGATATTACTCAATCGGAGAACAAGAGCCAATAACGGTAAGTATGAAATAAATGACATTTTTTTCTTAACCATTGGTTACAAAAATGTGAACCTCAACAAACGACTTATATCAGATATTTTTTATGCCGTCTGATTTAATCCGATCAACTGCTTTTGGGCCGATATTGAATTACTTCCGATATCGTTATCGGAACGAGACATCCCTAGTCCTATTGCTGTCCAATTGTGTGTGGAGACCGTTTAAAAGATCACCATAGTTTCCATTTCATCATCAAGCTTTGCTTGAGGGTCTTTGCCAGACTATACAGTATATTTGCACATATCGAATGGCTTACCAGGCAAGTTGTAGGCCAGGGTTATTCAATTCCAGGCTTCGAGGGCCAATATCAGCAAGTTATTGTGGTTTCTCTGCTCCAACACACTAGATTCAGTGGTGAAATCACCTGTGGAGCAGCTCATCGGGCTCTGCAGAAGCCTGTTGATCACCTGCTGATTGAAATCAGGTGTTAAAAACCAAAATGTGCTAGACACCGGCCCACAAGGCCCAGAATTAAATAGCCCTGTTCTAGACTATAGTGAAGCATTTAGACCAAAATTGAGATGGAACTTTGTGCACAGGTGAGTAGTCAGGTCTTGTGGTTCCACGTACATCAAAAATAGAACATAGCGCCATTTGGGAATAGAGTTACCATGGCTTCAACCACCAGTGGACCAAGGAAGAGAAGCTTAGTTTTTCTCCACTATGTCTTTGTTCTGTACTTTGATACAAAGACAGACAAATGTACCAAATCTAACTACACCAATAAAACAAAGTACCTGCCTCTTGTCTACCTCATCATTTTTTAAATGATGCCTCTTGGGTTTAACAGCTCAGACACCATACAAACATACCATCACTTTATTGGAAAATACCTACACTGTGCAAACTAACTGCTAAAAAAAACTTTTTCCTTTTTTGCCACCAAAAACAACTGAAGTGCCTCCACATTACCTCTGACGCCAATGCTGGCAGCAGAACCTGGGTCTACGTTAATTCAAACAGTATGACAAAAATTATGGCAGCTTGGACCTGAGCCTACGAAACAGACCAGACAGAATGCTTTGAAACACTCTCCAGCCGCTATTTCCAAGCTTCAGAGTATCATTCCCATGTGGATGAAAGACTAGGAGACAAAAGGGTGAGGAGTCTGTGGAGGCAAAGAGGTCACCCAACCGGGAGAGTTAACGTAGCACCTCAAAATAACAACACGAACATTTATTTCTACATGCTACAGGAGAGATGGTTCATTCTAAAAATGGAAATAATTTTTTAATCTGAATTTCCACCTTTTTCTCCAACACTAATGACTATGATTAAATCACCACATTAGGTTACAGTTGGTGCACTCATTAGCAACGTGGTGTTTAAAGAAATTACATGTAGAATTCATAACCGCCATCTTATTTTTTTGTTTAACGAGAAATGCTTCCTAGGAGCTTGGTGCCAGAGTTAAATAAGGTTACGTACGGTGTTTTATGTTTTTGATCTGAACGGGTTTGTGGGTTGAAGAGAAGTAGCACTGGGCTTGTTTGAGTTGAGCTGTGCCTCGCCTGGGGAGTGGCTGAAAGTCGGCGTTTAAGTCGGACAGATGTCCCTACATGTGTAGCTCACGGGTGACGATGGATGAAGATATCGTGTTAGAGTTCATACTTGTTTAATTATTTATTTTAATTCTTGTGCCTGTTAGCAACCGAAATACCCTCAGATGCTTGTGGATATAATATATTGTATATGAAGATATGACAAAAATAAAAAGTAAAGGTTATCAGCTGTAGGTTTAGTGTGCTTATAGGAAACGTGAGAAAATAGAACAAATCACATTTCTCTTCATGGCCTAGTTATCATCAACTTAACATGATTTGCAGAATACATGCGACCAACTAACATTTCCTGTTCTACAGGCGCGTTGCAAGCTTTTCAAAAGTGTGGGGGATGTTGTCTGTGCCTAAAATAATTTCATGTTATTAATCTTGTTAGTTTAATTTCCATAATAGCGGAGCAGGTGCGAATTTTAGACGCGTCACACATGTCTCCGTTCTAAACATGTTTAAACTGTTGAGAATACAAATCCAGGCTCTGTCTCGTTAGATTGGTGTAACTAAAGTTTGTACTGAATGAAACTTTACATTAAACCATGTTGAAAAGAAAAGGATCCGATTGAATAATTTCCCCTCATTTTACGGTCATTACAGTGCAGTGCGCATGGCTCTGGGGTTAATCAAGTTTAGTTGTTTCTCTTTGCAACAATCTTCAGAAGAAGGCAAAACAGTTAAATGGCAGGTTACAGATATTTCCATTTGACTGTTTATTTTGATGCATAAACTCAAGGATGTTGGTTGTTTTGAAAGAATTACCCCGACGCACACAGATGAGCTGGCATTTTAATCGTTAACGCACATCGCGGAGGTAACTAAATCAATCAAGAAATGATTCCCATCAGAACATCAGAGCTTTATACTGGACACTGCTCAGCGCGGCAGACCATAATCATAATGCAAAAAAGGGCTATTAGACTAATAAATCAGGAAGGGTATAGGGCTCACACAAACGCACTCTATATTAAGACGCAAGCTTTAAAATTCCAGGACCTGGTCAAGTTTAAAACAGTGCAAATAATATATAAGGTAAGGAAAGGGATGCTCCCAATTGAAATAAGTAAATGGTTCTTAGAAAGAGAAGGGAGGTATAATTTTAGAGGGAAGTGGAATTTAAAAGTAGAAAGAGTAAGAACAACATTGAAAAGGATGTCTATTTCAATAGCGGGCGTTAAATTCTGGAATGAGGTAACAGAAGAAATAAAGGAGAGTAGTGATATAAACCAGTTTAAAATAAAACTCAAAAAACAAATGTTAAATAAGTATAAAAATGAAGAAAATGCAATTAACCCAGGACGGAAGGCAAACTGATGTTTAATCTCTTCTACAAATTATAAAATCTAAATATAGTTCTAGTTGAACATGAGAATTTTATTTAGCTATTATTATTGTTTTTTTTTTTTTGTTTTG
This sequence comes from Nothobranchius furzeri, assembly GCF_043380555.1. Taxonomy (NCBI): domain Eukaryota; kingdom Metazoa; phylum Chordata; class Actinopteri; order Cyprinodontiformes; family Nothobranchiidae; genus Nothobranchius; species Nothobranchius furzeri. The sequence continues at coordinate 53,101,499 of NC_091754.1, forward strand.
TTATTATTATTTTTTTGGAAGGCATTGTACATGTTTTGTTGTTTAAATTTTGATGATGAGGATGTAAACCTGAGGGGTTAGGGCTAAATAAGTATGCACTTCTCCCTACTCCTTTTCAAACAATTGCATGGAATGATTTTATGAAATGTTGGTGAATGTATATGTTTGAAATAAAGTGAACTGAACTGAACTGAAGAAAAGTGTGGGTGTTGAATCCCCCACATCCCCCACGGGTGCGACGCCCATGATGTTCTACCACCGGATGTTTGGATCAGAATGTGAACCAATCAGATCTTAGATCAGGTGAGAGCCAGGCGTTTCCTGTCATGCCCTAAGTGTTTCAGCTGGTGGAGAGCAACCGAAGCGTCTTGCTCCAAAATCTTCGGCTGCCTTGATCTCACGAGGTTATCGTTGCCTACGTATGCATGACGTCAGAGCAAGTCGGCGTCAAGTCGGACACAAAGCTAACCGGCATGCACTGCACGCTGATCACCCGTGATCGAATCTGCGCAGAACTGGCTCATCTCGAACAAGCCCACTTTTTTCCTGAACTGCTATAAACTTCATGTCTGTTTCGCTGATTATTTTCCCATGCCAGGGATTTGGCTCGGGTGCCCATAAAGTAAGCGACCCTGCCTTTTGAAGACATTTAGCTCGCTCTAATATTTAAAGGGTAAGTAAACAGAAAAGGAAGAAAAGCTGAGCCGCTGCATATTTAACTCCAGTTTACAAGCCAGGACACCTCATTTCCTTTTGCTAGATCTTTATCTCGTAATGTTTCCAAGTAGAACTGGATGTAGAGCATTTCACATAACAGATACTTCCTTTGAACCCGTTAGCTAGCAAGGCTACTTTTGCACAGATTTTACATTGGCAACTGTCAAGACAGAAAGGAACAGAAATCAACCTGGAAAACCTGCCGCCACTGACAAGTGAGTGCACAGTGACAGCAGTAATAAGATCGCCAAGTTGTCAGACAGGTGAAGTGTGTCTGAACGAACGTGTGCTACAGCAGCCAGTTTTGTGGAGCACCAGCGAGAGGATGCTGCCTTTAGATGTCTTTCATTTTTCTTTCTCTCTCTCCCTCCTCTGCAATTCTGACAGGTTACCTAGAAACAAGTTTCCTTTGTTATTGCAAATAAGAAATTTGGTGTCTCTATTTGACCACTGGCTCGATTCAGTGTAATCAGGGTTTTGAAATGAACCAAACAACTTAATTACCTTGAAGTTTCCTTCTAGTATATTTCATTTTTGTTAGTAATTTTCAGAACGAATTTTTAAGATATTATCAAATTATCTTGACCTTTTAAAGCAACACAAAAGAGTTTTAACTCTTTAAGCTATTGCTTTCAAACTGGTTTCAGTGATTCCTCGGCCAAAAACTTGAGTAAGTTCACATTGGACAGCACTCCGTAGCCCTCTGCGGACCAGAAACAAAGATTTGTGGTTCTGGTAGGAACGCTAGTGGTAGGTCTTTACCTGCTTTACAGCAACAGATGTTTACAGTCCTGATAACTCATATAAAGGCTAGCAGTTAGCCTTTTCAGTTCGCTGACCAGCAATTAAAAGCCCAAGAAGAAGAATTGACCTTGTTTTGTTGCCGTCATGGCAGATTCTGGAAGTAAAAGGAGAGGAGAAATATCTTTCAAGAGTTTGGGTCATTTTACTTTGTGACTTGTTTCAGGCAGCGTGTGTTAATGTTAGCACGTTTTTAGCTCTAGATACAGTAGGCTGCTGCAGGGTTGTTTACATTTTAATTCCACTTACAACCAGTTAGAGGGAGAATCAGAAAACTTATTTAGTGTTGCTTTAAATGCTTTGGTGAGTTTACCTGCCTGCTTCAGCTTGGGTCCTCCACCTCACCGCACCCTGACACGGCCATGGCTATTTGTTCAAAGCAAACATGACTACAAAACAATCTTACAGGAATCACGCTAAACATTTGTGCCATATTAGCCAGGTGTCCTTTAGTAAGGTTTCGAAATTATGCGATTGCCTTTCACCAAACTACCATAATAACATAATTTTTCTACATTAGATGATCTTAGTTTAAAACTCAACAAAATGTACTTTTTATGTTTTTCCAATATTTGCTTATCCATCCATCCATTTTCAGCCGTTTTTCCGAAGTCAGGTTGTGGGGGCAGCAGCCTTCCCTCTCCCCAGCTTCTAGGGCCAGCTCTTCCGGGGGAATCCCAAGGCGTTCCCTGGCCAGCCAAGAGACGTAGACCATATTGTGTGTCCTGGGTCTTCCCTTGGGTCTCCTCTTAGTTAGAGGTGCCTGGAAAACCTCACTAGGGAGGCGTCCAGGGGGCATCCTGACCAGATGCCCAAGCCACCTCAACTGGCTCCTCTCGATGTGCAGGAGCAGCGGGTCTACTCCGAGCCCCTCCCGGATGGCCGAGCTTCTCACCCAATCTCTAAGTGAGAGCCCAGACACCCTGCAGAGGCTGCTTGTATTCGTTATCTTGTTCTTAATATTTCCTTTTCAATAAATAGAAATCAATATCAGATTCTGTTGGGTCTGGGATGGTAGGATCATCTCGTTTTTGTCCTAAATGCAGGAATGTTGTGTTTCATCGTTTATTTTGGAGCTTAATCCAAAATAAAGCTGGCTGAGGAGGGGAAAAAACCCACCATTTTGTATTCTTCATGGATCCCAATTCAGATTTGTACAGTAAAGCAGCTTCCCCCCCCCCCTGCTGTGTCCCACACTCATCCAGTATTCTTTCAACACATTCAGTGGTAGAACAAGTACAGGAACCCGGGTAATTGAAGGACACCCCCTGTGAGCCGAGGGCTGGTCTTTGCTGTCCCTAATGACGAGGCCGGCTGGATCTCCTACTAAAACAAGTCGTTAGTGGAACAGAAGCTTGCTGTAGTTCCAGCTGATAGTTACTGTAAGACACTAATCAACAAGCTATTGGCCTCCAGCCATTCGTTGTTCAAGGAGCAAACGGTTTGGTTTGGAAAATGAACGCAATTCACTTTCTGGGTAATGGGAGCCAACCATCAGTGTAAGGCTTGGCGAGTTGTGGATGATTTACACATTTATTGACATGCTTGCCGTTGTCACAAGGCCTTGATTTACTCATATAGAGTGGTAATGTTGGATCCAGCCAAGAAAGTTTGTCTCCATTGAAGCTCATTTTTTTGAAGTTTAAAAAATAAGACGAACAAAATCCATACTTATGTTTTTGATATTCTTTAAAGCACTCAGTCATAACAGCCGGTCCCTCTTGGCTCATGTAGGAAAAGCAGGATTGGAACATTTAGGTGTCAAATGTCTTATTTTTGGTTCTTTTAAAGAAAAAAGCCTGGCTTTCAAAGAAAGTTGATAAAAGGTTGATCCCTGCTGTCATGATATTTATTATCTTTGCTCTGGTTTTGGGATTTGCCTTTGTCGACAGCAAAGACAAAGGCTCACAATGCAAAACTTTCTTCATATCTCTCCCTTTGAGTAATTCCCAACACAACCACTCGAAATACCTTAAGTTATCATATCAGAATTGTGCTAATTTGACATTTAGCATACTAAGATCCATCTAGAACTTCTTCGGTACACTATATCTAATTAGGTGGGATATTATCTTTGATAAAATACACTCATGAATCGTTTTATCAGCATTATTAACACCAGCCCTGAGTTAAAAGACAAGAGAAGGAATGGTAACCAGATGCAGGATCGGTATGGGCCAAACCAGAATATTAACGCTAATTAGCGTCGTGACCCTGAGGATGGATTAGCTGTAAAGCAAAATGCATTGCATGAGCCAATGCACATTTTATCTTTAATTTGTTATTTACTGCTTTCACCAAACACAAAAGATGTTCTCTTTCAGTGATAATCACAAAATGCACAAATAGTAAGTATTTAAACGAGAATTTTGTGATATTTATGAGCTCCACTGGGGCAGTGGGGAATATCTTGGTAGAAAGATATTCTGTCAGCATTTTCGTTACTCTAATCATCTTGAGTATGCCAAGGTGCTGGCTGGCTGCCAAACTGTTGAGGCAAGCTGTGCCATATCTTGAGAGCTATTTCAAACGTAAAGCATGCCGCTCCGGAATGTTGCGCAACAGCTGACAGGTGACAAACAGCAGAAATATCAGAAGGAGCAAATGACATTAAGACCACAAATTGGTTTGACTTTTAAGGGGGTTCTTGCTGTTCTTGTCAGCAGAACACCATGCAAATAAAAAAAAAACAGCTGTGCATTTGAGATGCTTGGCACAAATCCATCTATCTGTTCACTTTTGGCAGCTCGTTCTGATCTGGAGGGCCAAACAGACAAAGCAAACCAGCTCCAGCTAAGTCCTACTGCTCATCTCGAGGGATTTTTTTTCAGTGCAAATCCTCCAAAAGGGTTGTCTGCCACAGAGCATCCTGCCTGCATCAAATCTGCTTCAAAGGCCTCCGCAGGCATCCTAATCTAATGCCCCGCTGGTATCCCATCACTATGAAGAAGGGCCTCAAGTCCAGTCTTATCAGATTTGGTATTGCAATACTTGTAGATTTAACTTCATTTGGTTTTCCTACCACCAAATCACAACAAAAGTCATTCCAAAAATCAAGGAAAACTGATTTGTTTGATTTAGTGATGAACCGTTCCTGTAGAAACTAATGAAGGCTGAAGAGACATTTCAGCTGTTAGATTGGTGTTAAAAGACCCTAGGGGAGAGGATGGAGGAGAGTTCAACAGTGTATTAAAACAGACACTGCAGGGCGCTAAAAGCAAGACAAAACTGCAAAGTTTGCTTTAAATTCTTAATATCTTCTGTAGTTGCTGTGGCAATCTATTGTGCAGGGGTCAATTAGTTTAGTCTGCTGAGTGTGTGTGAGTGTTTGGTCTCGACTTTCTCCTGGTTCTGGAGCATGTTGTGTGGAGAAGTGAAATAAATGGTGCACGCATTGGTGCTTGAAAAAAATCAATTCAAGCTTACGCTCATATCTGGGATCTGTCTACATCCTGCTGGATGGAGATGGTTCATGAGCTTAAACAGATCGGTGGTTTCCCCCAAGCAGCTACAACACTAGCCAAACTACATCCACCGGACTGTTCGGTCCCTATTTTCAACAATGTCAATCGCGGTGTCCCCCAGCCTGTCTTTTCCCTATTTTGGGTGCTTATTTTATCTATTTTACCCACCACGTAGCCTGTTATGTGCAGCAGGAGGCTAAAGCTTCACAAAAATTTGCCATTGGTGCACGCCCATCTGGCTGCTACTGAGCCATGTAGCTCTGTTCTTTATATTGAAATTCAATCGACTATTAATTAAATATCGTTTGAGAGGCAGAACTGATGGCTTAAAACATGGTAAACAATCACAAAACCTGTGAAAAACAATTTCAAACTTTTTTCAATGGTCAGAATGTACGTGCTCCATGCCCACAGGGTGACTAGTTTGCATGTTTATTTATTTATTTACTTTTGCTTGTTTTAAGATAGCTCTGCCTCAACTTAATGCTTTTTAAAAATATTCAGTGGTGTACTGTTGAAAGGGAGCCAGTATTACAGAAGGACCCAAAGGGTATCAAAATTTTAAAGTTGTAGTGTTTAGTTTCCAGCCACTAGAGGGCAGTACATACACACATATCAGGGTAGTTTTACACCACATCTTCCTGACTGTTGCTAGTTAACCCGTTAAGACCGGCGGGAGCGCCGGCGCTCCCTTTTGCATATCTGTGTTTTTACATATTAAACCGGAGGAGTTGCACTTATATCTCACACACTGAACATGTCCCCGAGCGCTGTGTATTTCCGCTAATGAGTTTGCAAAAAACAACCAAAATGTGCAAATAAGAAAAACGTTATCATTCAGACAGACGCTGTTTCATTCTGATCTGCAGCTCACAGGGCTTCACACGCTAGAATAAACATCATCACGTTGTCAACGTGAACTGTCACATGATTATCACTCACCCAATCAATTGCTGCAACGTCATTTTCCCGCAAATTGTAATTCTTTGTAGTCCCAGTCTTTCGGCTTTTTCTTGTGCTTTTTCGCAATAATACGTTTAGACAAACACATCCTACACACGTCACACACCACTACAAACGTTTTGATGACTTGCGGACCCGCCAAACGGTACATCTGCTCTCCTCGAAGCAGTTGACGCCATTACAGCGCTGGGTGATTTTTAAGTTTCACTTTCTGCTTCCTCACATATATATTCTTGCAATATTCTTTATTATTATTATTATTATTATTAGTGAGAGAAAAGGAAAACTATTTACTACTGGAACATTAGCTACAAATATTCAACATTATTATAATAGACTCCTGCTGATTATTATTATTATTATGTATGTTTTCATTTTTGTTACAGTTTATATAAATGAGTGTAGCTCAGAAACTAATTTATGGAAGCACTTCAAATAAATGTGTTGTTGTTTGAAAGGATTGTGTGCAACTGCTTTTCATTGACAACTTTGAGGGATAAAGGTGTGGAATACCGAAAAGTATGTATGAAAACAAAAAAACGATTTTTTTAATTTCTGTATGGATGATTGCATTTTTTAGTAAAAATTTAGTTGCTATGAACATTTTACATTTATAGTATTAAAATTGTTGTATTGATGTGTAGCAAGTTGAAATACTTCAAAAATGGCAACACAGCATGTAAAAATGTAAATGTAAGTTTTTGGCAAACTTGTTTTATGGCAGGTGTTAAAAGGGTTACGAAAATATTACAGTAAATGCAGAAAGAATGCAACAGCAACAGACTGAGCAGGGCTCGAACCTGCAACCTTCCGATTATGGGGCAAGCACTTGACTCCTGTGCCACCGTCGTCCTTGTAGTAGCTAATGCATGTGTCATGTAAGTGTACACATTAATAAACTTTCACAGAAGGAACTCGTTGCTTCCAGCCTGTGATGAAGCGATGATGGATGCTTGACACCCAAAAACAACATGTGGGCAGGTTGTTTATGCACACCACAAATGCCTTGACAGCATGCCAGTTAAGCCTTGGCAGGAAACATTAGACAAACATTTTCAGCCTCAATGCATTTTCAATCATTTAGTCCGTCAGCCATTCAGTCCCTTATAGTTTCATTTTAGAACTCATATTAGAATGTCTCTATGTGTTCAGAATCTTAAAGAAAAGAAGTCTCTTTAATTAGATGAGATGAAACTTTAATTATCCCTGTGGGGAAACAGAGCTGTGGCTGCGGAAGGGAACAGACCAACTAAAGAATGGATTTAATGTTGTGAGTTCAGGTTAATGTATCCAACAAAGAATATATTGAGTATTAGAAACGTAAAAAGAAAAATAATTAGGTAGAATCTGTAATTATAGTAGACAGGTCCTATTTTAAATGAATGGGTTTGTTTCTATTTAGTGCTGATGTAACTACTAAATCAAACACAATAGCGGAATATGTCTACACAATGGCTTATGTAGAGGTTTACATGTTTAAAAAGCATCCATCCAGTGAATTTATCAAGTTTTTATTCTTTGACGAGTGATCTGACCTTAAGGCCTTGAACGTTGACTGAAGAGTGTCCCAGATATCGCCTTGAATAATTTATGAAACGTTGTCAGCGCCTCCACATAATGACTTCAAATGGACATCAGCCAAGCGTTAAATGACAAGGATTAATCTACTTTAGAAATAATAGTCCTAATGGATTATTGAATCCTCCGGGACACAGCCCAACTCCAGAGCCAACTGTGACACATTGCCTCTGCCATTGGGTGACCCCAAAAGTCACTATTAAAAGTTCGTTGTTGAAGTTCCTTGCTTTTTCTTTCCGTTTGGGCTTGTTCTTTCACTTTGTTTTAAGTGGAAGCATGACCCCAGACCTGCCTCTATGCCTTGAAAAATGAAATAAGTCAGGTAAAGCTAAAGCAAACAGGCCATTCATCTTTTGAAGTCTATTAAGTTCCAGTCCATTTCTCACAAGTTAGCCTGAGCATGTGTATAATTTAGAGAGCTCCAACAATAAAGTGGAAGTAAAACATTATCATCTGTGAGAAACAGCAGAGTTGGCTAGATTTGTGAAACCTTTTCTCTAAACACCCATTTTAATAGCAGAGATAAAAATGTGTGGACAATGGCAATACATTATCGTTTCTAAGGAACTTCAGTTCATCTCTAAGCCTCATGTCTCCAGATCAAATTAACTCCAAGCTACTGGAAAGTGTTTTATTTGACTTTCTTTTATGCATTACTGTTTTATTTTGTTGTACCTACTTCCTTCGTCTTTTATAAAACTTGGTTGTGTTTTGTAATCTTCACATTTGATCCTTAAGTTGATGTTTGTACTATATGGTAATTTCTTTGTTTATTAAGGGTTAGGGTCTGGTTGGATGAAAAAACATTGTTTTTTTTCTGATTATAATCAGTCACTGCGTGTTGAAAGGAGTCAGTTGAGGTGGTTTGGGCATCTGGTCAGGATGCCTCCTGGATGCCTCCCTGGGGAGGTGTTTCGGGCATGTCCTGCCGGCAGGAGGCCCCCGGGTCGACCCAGGACACGTTGGAGAGGTTACATCTCCAATCTGGTCCGGGAACGCCTTGGGGTCCTGCCAGAGGAGCTGGTGGAGGTGGCCGGGGAGAGGACGGTCTGGAGCTCCCTAGTTGGGATGCTGCCCCCGCGACCCGGACTCGGATAAGCGGAGGAAGACGACAACGACCACTGTGAGTTCTTGTTATTTCTGTCCACGAGTAAAACACTCGCTGCATATCTGTTTACTACTTCAATCACGGGTGAAGCGTGAACGTTCTAAAATCTGTTGTCTGCTGAAAAAAATCTTTTTATTTCTTGACTGGGCAATGGTGATGCTGTTGATGAATTTAAAGGAAGCAACATCCTGACCAATCACAAGATTGCAGTCTCCATCATTTTCGACAGATACAGGTGCTGGCCAGTAAATTAGAATATCATCAAAAGGTTGAAAATATTTCAGTAATTCCATTCAAAACGTGAAACTTGTACATTATATTCATGCAATGCACACAGACCAATGTATTTCCAATGTTCATTACATTTAAATTTGATATTCATAAGTGACAACTAATGAAAACTCCAAATTTGGTATCTCAAAAAATTAGAATATTCTGAAAAGGCTGAATATAGAAGACACCTGCTGCCACTCTAATCAGCTGATTTACTCAAAACACCTGCAAAGGCCTTTAAAAGGTCCCTCAGTCTTGTTTTGAAGGCACCACAATCATGGGGAAGACTTCTGACTTAACAGCTGTCCAAAAGACAATCATTGACACCTTGCACAAGGAGGGCAAGACACAAAAGGTGATTGCTAAAGAAGCTGGCTGTTCGCAGAGCTCTGTGTCCAAGCACATTAACAGACAGGCGAAGGGACGGAAAAAATGTGGTAGAAAAAAGTGTACAAGCTCTAGGGATAACCGCACCCTGCAGAGAATTGTGACGACAAACCCATTCAAAAATGTGGGGGAGATCCACAAAGAGTGGACTGCAGCTGGAGTCAGCGCTTCAAGAACCACCACGAGGAGACTCATGAAAGACATGGGATTCAGGTGTCGCATTCCGTGTGTCAAGCCACTCTTGAACATGAAACAGCGCAAAAAGCGTCTCGCCTGGGCCAAGGACAAAAAGGACTGGACTGATGCTGAGTGGTCCAAAGTTATGTTTTCTGATGAAAGCAAGTTCTGCATTTCCTTTGGAAATCAAGGACCCAGAGTCTGGAGGAAGAGCGGAGAAGCACAGAATCCACGTTGCATGAGGTCCAGTGTAAAGTTTCCACCGTCAGTGATGGTGTGGGGTGCCATGTCATCTGCCGGTGTTGGCCCACTCTGTTTCCTGAGGTCCAGGGTCAATGCAGCCGTCTACCAGGAAGTTTTAGAGCACTTCATGCTTCCTGCTGCTGACCAACTTTATGGGGATGCAGACTTCACCTTTCAACAGGACTTGGCACCTGCACACAGTGCCAAAACCACCAGCACCTGGTTCAAGGACCATGGTATCCCTGTCCTTGATTGGCCAGCAAACTCGCCTGACCTTAACCCCATAGAAAATCTATGGTGTATTGTGAAGCGGAGGATGCAATACGCTAGACCCAACAATGCAGAGGAGCTGAAGACGACTATCAGAGCAACCTGGGCTCTCATAACACCTGAGCAGTGCCACAGACTGATCGAGTCCATGCCACGCCGCATTACTGCAGTTATTGAGGCAAAAGGAGCCCCGACTAAGTATTGAGTGCTATACATGCACATTCTTTTCATGTTCATTCTTTTCAGTTGGCCAACATTAGAGAAACAAACATTTTTTCATTGGCCTTTAGAATATTCTAATTTTCTGAGATACCAAATTTGGAGTTTTCATTAGTTGTCACTTATGAATATCAAATTTAAATGTAATGAACATTGGAAATACATTGGTCTGTGTGCATTGCATGAATATAATGTACAAGTTTCACGTTTTGAATGGAATTACTGAAATATTTTCAACCTTTTGATGATATTCTAATTTACTGGCCAGCACCTGTAGTTAAAGAGTTGGGCATGTCTCTGTCAGTCTCTGCGAGCCCAGTGGAGAACCGTTGCACCGGCGCATAATGGCGTTGCATGTCTCCTATACTTATCCATCTGCATTAGTAGGACTAGGCTTTAACTTTCATTGACTAACCAATCTTGACTCGCAATGGGAAGGGCTGTTGTTTTAACGTCCTGGAATCAGCAAAGGATGTCTCTGCTAGTTTAAGCTAACCTTTAACATTAGCAGTTTCACCACATGGTCAGGGCTTGTATTACACGTTGAGATAAAACATTTATGATGCAAGCCAGTGGTAGAGTTGCATTACTGTTATCCAGTCTGGGGCAAGAAGTCCAAAAATCAGGAAATAAGACTCCAAATCCTGCCATCTGAAGCTCAGCTGTAATGTGGGCAACTTTTAGGTCCAAGAAATGGTTGACTGGTATATTTGCCCCTCCCCATTACAAATGTGATGATTAAACAAATCAACCACTCCTTTAACAAATGCTTCATTTTGCACCTTTGTTACTTTTTGTATCTTTTTCATAGGTTTTATAAAGTTGTTCTTTATATTTGAATTTTCTTTTAAAAATTATACTTTTTAGTTTTATCTTGTTTTGCACTGATCAGCTTAATCCGAGCCCTTGATTCTCTAATATTTTTTTGTATTTTTGCAGCTTCACCATGTATGCACACAGTCTAATCGTCATATTGGAAACAAGCTCCAGTTGTAAACACAAAGAACAGGATAACAAATCATGGAGTAATCATTGCTCACAACAGTGCTGTTTTTCTTTACCAAACCAGAGACATGATAATCACAAGTTTGGAGGCTTTTTTTTAGACATTGATGTCATCACTTGTCAACTGGGTCTGATTGAAAACCAGATAATTTACAGTGTCAGGATAGAAAATTGACAACTGCTGATTGAGGTTGTTTGTCAGTCGCTTGACAGCTGGCTCAAGTTTTCACTAAATGTAAAATTGTTTTCATCGTTTCTTCCATCAGACTCAGTAAGTCGATAAAAATCATCTTTAGTGAGGTCCTTTCTCAGTTATTAGTTTTTTTTTCTCCATAAAAAAATGGAGAAGCCCCTTCTCTAATGGTGTGAACATGCAAAACATTGGGAGAGATCAAAAAGTAAGGGTAAAAATAGCCTTAAGTAAAAGCAGGTCTTAAACTGCAGTCAGGTGAATGCCACTGTCCGATCTTGTTTTTATTATCTACGCCGTATAGTTAAAATTAGGCTGCTGCAGTCCCACACTCATATAGATTTGGTAATACATGCCTTCAAAACCTCCAGGCTGGATTGCTGTAATTGACTTTATCCAGCAATCCGCCTGGTTTACATCACTAGACATCACAGTCCAAAACCTGGCAACTAGAATGTTTTTAAACCCTTGTAATTCTGGCCAATCTTGTTAATCGGTATGTCCTAACATAAGCTCAATTGTCAGCAGATAGCGATCTGTTGGCTGTTCCACAACATAGATCAAAATTATGAGGAAGATGTGCTATTTTAATGCTGGCTCCTGTTTTGTCGAATGAGCTACCTCATAATGTCAAGCAGGCTTATTCACTAAATGCTTGTATGAGCTGGCCGAAGACTCTGCAGTTCTTTGCCTTCTTGTACAATGGAAAGTGAGTTCTGCTAATCTTGAATGTGTTTTAAAATAACATTTTATTGTTTTATTTCTCAAACTTAATTTACAGATTGTTTTAAAGATGTTCTAATGCTCTGTGTTCAGAGCATTTTTACCCACCTGGGTGTGTGAGAACTCTATACAACAACCTAAAGAGGTGACACTGGTCCGATAAGTAATCCCAAAATTCCACTATCTCCGCTCTGCTCCGGCACTAACTCCGTAGCAAAAGCGGTCCCGTTGTAGTCAGAGCTGTTCCACTACTGCGGCCGTGCTCCGCCTGCCGTTATGCCATCCGGCAAAAATAGGGTTGATTCTATTTTTGCCGGACGCTGGAGCACCTCCATAGTCAATGGACGGAAATCACAACCGCCCAACAGGAAAGAGAGAAAGCACATCTTCCGTTAATTCACAATAAATCGATAAACAAAAAGCGTTTTTTTGTTTCATATGCACAGGTTTAAAAACTTTTAACAACTATCAATGGCGGTTGAACTTTAAATGCACAAAAATAAGCCATAAATACAGTTTCTACTATCAAAGTAGTCACACTTTGTTGATCCAAACACTGCTGATCTCTCAACACAAATGATGGGCAGATTAAACAGTTCATTTCGATGCTTCTCCCACACAACGGGTGTTTGGATCCAACTTCTGCGTTTATTGCTCGGACTGTATCGCAAGATCACGAAAATCCCGCACATGCCTGTTTGCGCACCTCAGGTCTCCGCACCGGAGTGGAGCCGTTGTAGAGCGGGTATAGTATAATTTTAGTTCGTAAGCGAGCGGCAGCGGAAAGCGGGGGCGGAGCAGAGCGGAGCGGAGATAGTGGAATTTTGGGGTAAGCCTCTATCAGAGGCCTGGGAGCTTGAGGGTATCTTAGCTGTTCCTAGAACTGCACTTTTCTGGACTGAGATGTCTTATGTTTTTCCTGGGATCTGCTTTGTCCCCAAGTGGGACAACCCAGACCTGGTTAAGCAATTGACAAGACAAAATGATAGAAAGGCCCTTTGGTTCCCACGGGGTCCAATATCGGAATTTCAGGGTAACTTTATTGGAAATTTCCGGCAAACATGCGTCTCCACTTCAGCGGTCACACCAGTCACACCAAAATAACCATTTCCAGGCTATTTTCAGGAAGCAGAAACATGGGTAGTTACTTGGAAATGCCTGGTAGAGTCGCTGAGCGAAACTTTAGTTTAACTCTCACTGATTGTAACTCAAGAGGAAATGACATCGGGAGATGTAGCCAAAGCATTAGTGAAGCAGAGTAGAAGGAAAAGAGTCATTCTGCTTTAAAATTGCCATTTTTAAATGCCCCTGACTGAAAAATACCTCACAATTATGTAATCTATGGTGCATTGTTGTCAGTGCGCTGTAAAAACGGCACTTCTGGTCATTGACGCCAAACTTTACATGACTCAGCTGCTCTCCCCGTTCCTCGACTAGGTAAAATTACGCTGTATATCTCCGGAATAAAGCTTTAATGTTTTTAATGGCTGTGGACACTTTTTGGCACTGATCAGTGGCATCACCTCACTGCTAAGAATTTGTGATATGCTGATGTCTTTGCAAAGTCCTGAAAGGGCTGAATTTGTATCGAGACACAATGGGTCAATTTTCCCCCTCCCAGAAATTTCTGAGAACCCCTACAGTGGAAACACGGCTAGAGAACTTTTTAGAAGTAGGTGATACCATTGCAAATGCTGTTTATGCAAAAATGTTTGCAACAAGTGAGATACTGGCTTTTGCTGATCTGCTTAAGTTTTATATTGACGTAAGGATTGCTTCATATGTGCATCAAACATCAATGTTGCCATTGTTATGTGTCTCTTAGACTAGGACGTTAATACAATAAAAATATAAGAGTAAAACTTGTTTGAATGTATTAAACAAGCCCACATTTGTAGCATAGCAATCCGTTCCTAATATACCACGTGGGCCCATATCCTAGTCCAGCCTTTGAAAATGTTTGATTTACTTGCTTGTACTTAAGAGCCTTTTTTCATCCTTATATGCTTCTGCAATTTATGCACAATTGTTGCTTTTTCCTGATACCATGAAAATTGGGTGTACATTTAAAAAAACATACATTTCCTGTGATGTTTCCTTTTACTGGTAAGGTCTGTCACAGCAAAGCCCGTTGAAAATCCATACACAAAAATGTACCATGGCTTTTTATTGGAGTTAATTCAGAGGTAAATTAATTCAATGAGCTTTTCACGTGACTCAAATTACATACCGAACCCTGGAGTGGGATCTCATCAATAGCCGCAGCTCATTCATCCAAAATTTTGCTCAGTGATGCAAATACTCCATCATTTGAACTCATTTATCCCAGCCCTGGGGTTTGCAATTGAGACGAATGTGATCACTCTCCCACATGGGCGTGCACACACACTCACACACTCAAAAAATCTACGACGAGGAAAGGGAAGGGGGAAAAAGATAGGAATTTAGTGAAATAAATTCATTTTTTACTCACTTTGACTTGTTGCTTTTCACAATACAAGACTGGTGACATTTAATTTTACTGCCTCTCAGGCACTTTCATCCACTCCGAGGTTTTGCTCATTCATCCTTTATTTTGCGAAATCCTACATTTTCCAAATGATGAGACGCTCCAATACCGAGTTCAAATGGGTTCATTCAGCAGGGCAAGCTGTCAGACGGGAATACACAGGTGGGAGACGAACCTCTGTCTGATAAACGATAATTACAGCTCATCAGCATGTCCTCTGAGGCCCAACCCATCAAATAAAGAAGCATCAATGATGGGGTTTACTTTGTAAATGAATTTGAATTTGAGTCTATCATAGGATCTGCTGTTTTTTTTTTTTCAATCTTAAATCTGGATTATTTTGGGTATTGAACTTTAGGCAGAAAGTCACAACTGTTCCCTTCTTTATAAAAATTATTTCCACATTAACTCTGACTTAGGGACGTTCCAGATGTGATTAGAAACCTTGGTTTTTAAAGGCTATGGAAATGTCTTTTGATTTGTTGAAGATATTTGAATGTCTGCATAAGATTAAGTTTGTTCAAAAGTTGATTTATTCAGAAAAAAGAGAAAATAGTTCAAACTAAATGTTTATCCAGGAAAAATGTAGAGATCAAAGAAAGCTGAAGATAAAAATTCAACGTTTTGTCATGACACAATCTTTCACCCTCCTCTGCCTCCTCATCAAGCCTTCAGCCTTCATGCAGCACACCTGGTCCCCTCATCAAGCTCCAGCCAAGCCCTGTTTTCACAGCAACCTCAGCCTGCACCTCATCAGCTTCATTCATCTCACCTGTTCCTGTACTCAGCTCATGCCACACACCTGCTCCCTCTGCTATTTAACTCCCAGCCTGCTTTCCAACCATTGCCAGATTATTGAACGCTCCTTGCTAGTAAATCTTCCAGCCTTGTACCTTGCCTGATCTCAGCCTCTGGACCTCATTTTCACTCCTGACCCCTGCCTTGAACTCTGCCTGCCACCACGACCCTCGCCTGTCTGCTACTCGTCTCCAGCCTGTTCCCTGTACCTGCTTGTCCGATCTGGTTTTTGACTTAAGCATCCTCTCTGACTCTGTCTCCAGCCTTGCCTTTCTCTGGTAACTCCACATCTAATAAAAACCTTTTATTTAACTTTTACTGTGTTTGGCGTCATCACGGGTCTTCCGAGTTCTGATTGTGACTCTTTTTTTGAATTTAATTATTTTTAAGGACAGCAAGATCTTTCAAAGGTTTCTGCTAAGACTTTTTATGAAACTGAGGCAATGGGGTGGCCAAATGGAGGCCAACAGTAAACTAAGGGGGCCCTATTACCAGAAGTGTGGACTCTAGTCACATGACTTGGACTCGAGCCATTATTTTAATACCTTCTGACTTGACTTGATATGATCTATAAAGACTTATGTCTTGACACGGCCATGAACGCCAATCACTTGGAATTTTAATCTACATGCATCTGTTGACTTGAGGATGACTTGAGCATTATTTGTCATTAAATTGAAGTTGGACAGATGACTTATGACTTGAAATTTCAAAGTTAAGGACTTAGACTTGACTTGGACGTCCACATTGACTTTGGACTCAACTTGGACTTGGTTGGCTTTGGCTTGGACTTGACTCGAGACTTGAATGGAAAGAAATGTGACTTACAGGTGCTGGCCAGTAAATTAGAATATCATCAAAAGGTTGAAAATATTTCAGTAATTCCATTCAAAACGTGAAACTTGTACATTATATTCATGCAATGCACACAGACCAATGTATTTCCAATGTTCATTACATTTAAATTTGATATTCATAAGTGACAACTAATGAAAACTCCAAATTTGGTATCTCAAAAAATTAGAATATTCTGAAAAGGCTGAATATAGAAGACACCTGCTGCCACTCTAATCAGCTGATTTACTCAAAACACCTGCGAAGGCCTTTAAAAGGTCCCTCAGTCTTGTTTTGAAGGCCCCACAATCATGGGGAAGACTTCTGACTTAACAGCTGTCCAAAAGACAATCATTGACACCTTGCACAAGGAGGGCAAGACACAAAAGGTGATTGCTAAAGAAGCTGGCTGTTCGCAGAGCTCTGTGTCCAAGCACATTAACAGACAGGCGAAGGGACGGAAAAAATGTGGTAGAAAAAAGTGTACAAGCTCTAGGGATAACCGCACCCTGCAGAGAATTGTGACGACAAACCCATTCAAAAATGTGGGGGAGATCCACAAAGAGTGGACTGCAGCTGGAGTCAGCGCTTCAAGAACCACCACGAGGAGACTCATGAAAGACATGGGATTCAGGTGTCGCATTCCGTGTGTCAAGCCACTCTTGAACAAGAAACAGCGCAAGAAGCGTCTCGCCTGGGCCAAGGACAAAAAGGACTGGACTGATGCTGAGTGGTCCAAAGTTATGTTTTCTGATGAAAGCAAGTTCTGCATTTCCTTTGGAAATCAAGGACCCAGAGTCTGGAGGAAGAGCGGAGAAGCACAGAATCCACGTTGCATGAGGTCCAGTGTAAAGTTTCCACCGTCAGTGATGGTGTGGGGTGCCATGTCATCTGCCGGTGTTGGCCCACTCTGTTTCCTGAGGTCCAGGGTCAATGCAGCCGTCTACCAGGAAGTTTTAGAGCACTTCATGCTTCCTGCTGCTGACCAACTTTATGGGGATGCAGACTTCACCTTTCAACAGGACTTGGCACCTGCACACAGTGCCAAAACCACCAGCACCTGGTTCAAGGACCATGGTATCCCTGTCCTTGATTGGCCAGCAAACTCGCCTGACCTTAACCCCATAGAAAATCTATGGGGTATTGTGAAGCGGAGGATGCAATACGCTAGACCCAACAATGCAGAGGAGCTGAAGACGACTATCAGAGCAACCTGGGCTCTCATAACACCTGAGCAGTGCCACAGACTGATCGAGTCCATGCCACGCCGCATTACTGCAGTTATTGAGGCAAAAGGAGCCCCGACTAAGTATTGAGTGCTATACATGCACATTCTTTTCATGTTCATTCTTTTCAGTTGGCCAACATTAGAGAAACAAACATTTTTTCATTGGCCTTTAGAATATTCTAATTTTCTGAGATACCAGATTTGATGTTTTCATTGGTTGTCACCTATAAATATCAAAATTAAACGTAATAAACATCGGAAATACATTGGTCTGTGTGCATTGCATGAATATAATGTACAAGTTTCACGTTTTGAATGGAATTACTGAAATATTTTCAACCTTTTGATGATATTCTAATTTACTGGCCAGCACCTGTACTTGTGACTTGCAAAGCAGTGACTTGGTCAAACCTCTGCCTATTACTGACAAAGACTTTGTAAAAGAACCATGTCCTAAACATATGAAAACTAAAATGTAATTTGTTAGTAGCCAAAATACCAAGAGCTAGCGGTTGTTTTAAACATGGATAAGATGTCCAAAACAAGTCAAATACACCAGAAATGTTGTGCTTAAGTAGAGCTGAACCCTATTACATCCTGCGCTAATGTGTTTGATTTAGAAAACCTTATCCCCGAGAGGCAATAGCTGCAAATCGAAACATACATATCCACTCAGATACTTGATTTGAACTTCAGCAAGTTTTCTTCACCCAGTGTGTATGCCGACAGCAACTGAGATGCTGTCGTGATTGGCCGATTATATGTAGCTTTCCCAATTTGAACCTTTTATATTAACATTAATATCTTAGCAAAAATAAATAAGTTCTACTCTTCTCCCCCTACTGGTTGAAACAGAATTGCAATGGTCTTAAAGGTTGAATGTGGAACACTGACACTGGCGAAAACTCTGTCAAACTCTGGTGTTCAGAGGTGGTATTGCAACAGCAGGATTCATTTTCCAGCCATTGGGATGTTGGTTTACTGCTGACACGTTCCAGCACTATATTCAGAGACAATTCATACTGGATAGGGACTAATTTCTACTAATAAGTTCATCTTACAACAGTATTTACCATTAAAACATCTTCTGGGCTCAAAATCAGCTGCTTGACATGTCAAGTCCACCATTTTACATAGTCCAACCTCGCCTTGCTGAGCGGACTTTTTAGCGCAATGGTGCCCTCTAGTGGCTGTTAGATGTAAACAAAAACACAGTGTCATGCCCGACAGAATAAGAATTTTATTTTATTTTTTTGCTTTTAAAGAAGAAACTTTACATTCATTCTGCACTCCTCTGAACGCCCGTAGAGGTTTTTATTTAAATGTTCCATAATCTAACTCTAAATAACCCTGCCTCAACTGACTGTAGCTAGTGCTAACAAATAGTTAATGCTAACAAAAGCCAACTGGTACTAAATAAGGCATCAAGTGAAAAAATTTACACTGTCAGACAAAACATGTTATTTTAGTCCAGTAGCACAAAGCCAGGTCACCATTAGTCCATGATTCTTTAGCTCCCAAAAGCATTCTTCTTCTTAAGCCTGGTTCATACTTCTCCATCAGCTCCGCAAGGGACATACACGCACGGACTGACGGAAGCGTTTTGCTCTCATACTTCTCCGTCTCCTGGAAAGTGTTGCAAAGCAATTGCCCGGCAGGACAACAGAGGGCGTAGCGCTGTTCTGTGGTATCCTGCCATGTATCGGTCCAAGATAGTGTGTTTATATTGTGTTTTTTTGTATATAAGAGACTTTTTAACACAGACAAATTTGTCTCTCATTCTCCTCCACCTCTTCATGTGCTCGCCACCTCTAAACCCACGTTTCCTGTCATTTCCGTCCACAAATAAAACGCTTGCTGCGCATCTTTTCACTCCTCCAGTCACGGGAGAATTAAACGTTCATGTTTTTAGAGGTTTTTTTGCGAGGTATTCTTCAAGCTTCTCCGTGTCTGCCGCTTGTTATCCTTGGCTCTCTTTATGTTTTTGAGGGCGCAATGGCGGCGCTGTAGACAACAGCGGCGTCCTGACCAATCACAAGCTTGCATTCTCCATCTCGACTGACGGATGTTTAGAAAAGAGAGCTCGAATCCATCCGTCCTTGCGGAGCTCTCCGGCAGGCCCGCAAGGATGTTGCGTGTCTCCGCACTGACGCAGACGGAGAAGCATGAATCAGGCTTAAGCGTTCTTTAGCTCCCTCAAATGGGTGTTGGTCATACCAATGTTCACTCAGGTTTTAGGTTGTTGCTTTTCTGCCAAAAATGTTACTCTCTCACTGCTAGCTTTGATTTGAGCTACTAGGACAGTAAATCACTCTTGCCATAAAGCAGGTAGAGAACCTCCTCTAGTGTTCCTGCCTGAATCAGAAAAGTGTTAAATGTACTTTCTGGTCAGCAGAGGGTTGAAGATTACTGCCTAATGTCGCTCAATTTTATGGCTCAAGAACCACTGAAATCACCGTAAAAAAGACTACTTGTTGTTGCTTTAAGCAAGGCAATTTCATGGGTTGTGTACATTTTTGATGATTTGGACAAAATAATGATTATAATTATTGTTTGAAAGTGTAAAAACTTCCAGCAGAGATGTAGATATTTTCTTGTGTCTACGACCAGACAATCTTTGAAAATATCAAGATCCTCGTGCCATTTCCAGTTATAGAGTATATAATTAAAAAAAAACAACTGTGGTATGGGAACGTCCATCTGATGTATGCTTTCAAGTTTTATTGGAAAATCTAAGAGTCTTTAAATTCTGAAAGCATTTGTCAGTAAATAGTCTTATGGTTACAAAAAAATTGTTTTGCATGTAATAACAGAGATTTAACAGTAAACATAATTTGACACCAAAATCACACGTCTTAAACTCATCATGCAGAAAAGAAAATGTGTATCATGTGGCGTTCACTGGGGAAAAAAGACATTTAAAGATTGCCTATGAAGACTAAATAGTTATTAGATAAATTAAAACACAATGGAATTAGTTTTATTGGCTGTATAGAATTATCCACTGGCGCCTATCTCCAGCGGTCGTCGGGCAAGCAGGCGGGGTACACCCTGGACAGATTACCAGTCCCTCACAGGGCAACACAAAGACACACAGGACAAACAACCATGCACACATACTCACACCTAAGGAAAATTTAGAGAGACCAATCAAAATGAGTCATATATATATGACTATACATATACATGCATCATCATCATCATAATGGGTTTTTTTCTGTAGCACCTTCCACTACCTTTCCCCTAGCCCAAGGGGGGCAATCCTGGTCCTGGAGGGTCACTATCCTACATGTTTAACTATTTTTCCTGTTTTAACACACCTGATTTTAATAAGCAACTAGATTAACCAGGCTTCTGCACAGCGGCGTGTCCAGATCTTTTAAAATGGGGTGGCCCAGGTGAGGCACAATTTTGTGCATGGGTGGCACCAATGGTTGTGCTTTTTTTGTTTTACCCCGAAGCCTTTTGTGGACAATGAAAAGCCTATTTAATGGTAAATTAGTGTGGTGGCACCTGGGGTGGCCAATCAGATTTCAAGGGTGGCATGTGCCACCCCAGGCCACTCCCTGGACACGCCCCTGCTTCTGCAGAACCTGATGAGCTGTTGAACAGTTGAATCAACTGTGTTGGAACCGTGAAACAACAAAAAGATGCAGAATACCAGCCGTTGTGGACCAGAGTTGCCCACCACTCTAGTAGCCCAAGTTGCTGTACACCATCATGATAAAATGAGGCAGAGATAGTTGGGGACAGTCCCCTGTAGGGCCTTATACACGTAAAGCAGGATTTTAAACTTAACCCGATACTCAACTGGGAGCCGGTGAAGTTGGGGTAATACAAGACTGATATGCTCCCTCCTCCTAGAATTAGACAAGCTGAAGACGGGCAAGTGCACACCAGCATATACAGCAATACAGTAGTCGAGGCGCAACAATACAAATGCATGTAAAATTGTTTCTTAATGGGCCCTCGACAGCACTGGCTTGATCTTAGCAATCGGTCACGGGGAAAAAAACAGGTGAGTACAACCATTGAAATTTGTACGTAAATCCTGAGATAAGCATCAAGTTTTACGCCTAAGTTTGTGACTACCATCATCACACGAGGGGCTAGTAAAAAGAGGTCAACCACGGGGGCTGTACAAGCAGTCCTACCAGGGGTCAGTAAAATGACTTAAGGTTTGCTTACATTTAAGTGCAAATAAATGGAGCTCATCCATAACTTAATTTCCTCCATGCAATCAAAGAGTGGCAAAAGCGAGCCACCAGCCCCATGGCAGGTAGAGCTGGTAATCCTCAGTGTAAAAGTGGAATTTCACATTGTCTTTCCCAACTGTTGCCTCCAATGGGAGGAGAAATTTCACAAACAAAAGGGGGCCCAAGTACAGAGCCTTGTGCCTGTACTTGGGCCTTCCTTTGATCAGTAGACCTTCACAGAATATAATACAGAGGTATATGTTCAGATAAAAAAGTAAACATAATACAATGCAGATAGCGATTTATCTGATTATGACCATTCAAGGACGAACTCATTCTGATTTCCTTGATAAGGTATCTGGTTTTGCAAGAAAAACAGATCAAAATAGCTCAAAGCAAAGAACAAAAACAGCAGAAGGCTCGCCTCATGAGAAATCCGAAGCAGTTCCATGCAGGTTGGAAAGGTCTGATTGCAATTGATGGCTTAGATATTGAGAAAATGTGTTGGGTTTTATCTATTTCCATTAGTTTTGTTCGTACCTTAATATTTTTCATCTTCAGAGCATAATGTATGTGGCTGTTGTGGAAAATAACAGAAATATCCACGTTCACTAATCTTGACCTGTAAGTTGATTTTGGGTTTTTTTCTCACATGTTTTTCAACACAAAAACACTTTCAAGAAAGCATTCTATCTATCAGCGCATCAAGAGTCTGCTGTGGGGCTTGTCAGACACCCGTCACAAACTGTGACTATGAATGGCACCGTGGTGACTGGGGAGTAGCGTTGGCGTGTGCAAACGAACACATGCATAGATATCCTTCAGTTTGGCTTGAACAAACACAAACCCAAGCCCACATGACTTTTAAATTTTGTGAACTTCAGATCTGATTTGAGCTGAGCTTTGTGACGTGTGAATTGATTGCTATGGAGAGTTGCCAGCAGTGTTTCTGATAGAAAGTTGCAGTTGTGACACTAGCCCACTCACCACACTCCTGGGAAAGAAAACCCACCATTTCATCAGTTTCGTATTCTGATTTTTTTTGGGGGGGGGGGGGGGGGGGGGGTCTGAACTGTGAATGGTCTCATTCGGACAGTGTTCCTAATCTCAACATAGTGATTTGTGATTACACAGATAAAACGGCAAGGCATGTCGAAAGAAGCGAAACCAGAGGCAGGAAATAACATCCAGTCTTGTTTTGGAGCAATATCATAGATTATGGATGGCGACAAGGGCGCTGAATCCCAGGGGGTCTGGGTTATCACAGATGGGGGGAAAAGTCCTTGTGTCTGTGGTTTGTTATACTGATACTGATGCACATCAATAGAAGAAGAAACTTATTTCCATTATGTTTACAGTTATGGAGTGTTCAAGCACATAGCCAATGGTGCCCCCAAGGGGTGGCCAGGGGGTGGCCATGGCCACCCCTATAAAATTGCTGCCCCCCCCCAACCACCCCCCCACCCCAGCAAAAGCCAGTGTGAATAAATCATATTAATATTCACTCAATCCATACATTGATCTCATTTATTCAAGACATACTTGTAAAACAAAATAAAAATAATATAATTAATGAGTAAAGAAATACAGTAATCAGAATAAAAACATACACATGTTTCTGCTGCTCACCATTTTAAAAAAGTTTTTACCTCCATAGTTTTTTGGTGAATACAACTTTTAGAAATGCATTTTGAAATAACATTTTTAATAACTGAAATGTTTTGTAAAATGTAAAATGTTTTGGATACGTACATATTTTTTAATAAAAACAAATAAAGGAGCAATGCAATACATTGCCACAGGCTAAACTCTCCCAGAGTAACCCAAGGACCAATTTTGGTGTGCCACCCCAAAAATGTCTTAGGCCCCATCTGGCCAATCCTATCAAAATTTTCTGGAGGCACCCCTGCACATAGCACACTTACAGTATCATAAGACTACTTAATTTAGTTATATTCCAACACGCTGCATGGCATTTCCTGCTGTAACTGTCGAATAAAATTAAAACGACACCTCAATAAGCAGGGTCAGCCATTACCCCATTCTCACCACTTTCATTTGATAAAAGCATCAGTAAATCTCGACTGATGATCCATAATGCAATAAGAGTCTGCAAAATGGCATGTCATGCTCAAGATTTACAACTTTTCACAATTTTTCAAAGTGACTGATCTTGTTGCATTTATTTTAATAGTTGGAGATTGTCTTTGAATAGCAGAGGTGTAGACTTGAGTCACATGACTTGGACTCGAGTCAGACTCAAGTCATTATTTTAATGACTTCTGACTTGACTTGATAAAATCTATAAAGACTTACGACTTGACTTGGACTTGAACGCCAATGACTTGCGACTTGAATCAACTTGCATCTGTGGACTTGATGACGACTTGAGCATATTTGATATTTTAGCACAAAAGTGGCACGACATGGACAAAAATCATTCTTTATTCTGGGTTTGATTTACTGCTAAATGCAGCAGCACTTTGTTTATAATCAATAAAAGCATTATGTCTGAAATTTATTATTATTGTCAATAAATTGAAGTTTGACAGATGACTTGATTATGACTTGAAAATTCAAAGTTAATGACTTGGACTTCCGCATCATTGACTTTGGACTCGACTTGGTTGTCTTTGACTTGGACTTGACTTGACTGGAAAGACTTGTGACTTACTTGTGACTTGCAAAACAGTGACTTGATCACACCTCTGTTGAATAGATGCTTTGGTCATTTAAAATTTGTTTACAGGTAGATGTTTTAATCAAAAGTCTATATACTGAGTCACTCAGGGGACATAAGAAAAAAGACTTTTGCATGATCCTGAGTTTTGTTTGCGAGATCAATCAATTTGGATGTGAAACCTTTCCTAGATCTCGAGTTTTAAATACAAGTCCTTGAAGGCCACTATCATACATATTTGGTAGAGGTGCTAAAAATCGATTCACGTCCAAATTGAGATTCTTATTTCAATAAGAATAGAAGTATTCTAAATCTAAGATTTGCAAGCTTCGATACTTGAAATGGCATTTTCCAAAAATGTCCTAGCTTTATTCCCTGCTTGTACTTTTTGTCGGTCAACTGCTTCCGTAATGTATCACTCTAGCACAGGTGTGGGCAATCCTGGTCCTTGAGGGTCCTTGATGGCAGTTATCCAGCAGATTTTAGTTGTTTCTCTGCTTAAACACACCTGGTTTGAATCTACTGATGATTAACAGGCTGCTGCAGAGCCCGATGAGCTGCCGAACAAGTGATTCATCCAGAAATCAGGTGTGTTGGAGCAGGTAAACAACTATTTCCTGCTGGAATAGCGGCCCTCATGGACCAGGTTTGCCCACTCCGCTCTAGCAAGTGATATGTGGACTTCCAGAGCAGCCCACTCCTTCATCACATACAGACACCTGGCAGATCTCTAACTTACAAAAGAAAGTAGTTAATCCTGGAATTGATGCTCTTTGTTGGTAAGAGTATTGATTGTGAATCAGTTTGAATCGAGAATCGATTTTGAATCTAATCTTCACCCCGAGAATTGGAATTTAATTGAACTACGAGTTGTTGTAACATTTCACACTCCTCATTTTTAGTTGTTTCCCTACCGCAACACACCTTAAGCTGGGCGTACACTATGTGCACTTTGGCTCAATATGAGCAAATTTTCTTATCGTATGAGAATATTTGAGATCGGTACGAGTTTTGCGTTGTGTAGTATACAGGAGATAATGAGGTCATTAACACCTCATGATTAGAACCCGATCGGCAACCGTGCGGTCACAGGAATATCAAACATGGTTGATAATTTGATTGTTCCTCGTGAGGGCATCACACTATTAAAGCAGTGTTTCCCAATTGTGCCAGAATTGCTCACAGAGTCATGCACTAAATACATTTGCCCAGGTATTTACGTGTCTACTCACGTATCTTTTTATTTTTACTCCTTTTTCAGCTATCAATGGCAAAGATTGACTGGAAAGCATATTTGTTGTGTTAAAGTGACGGTGTGCATTTTTCCTGGCAACTGGAGGCAGTACATACCTAAATCTTTGCAAGCTAGAGGTATCTTTGTGTTTGAGTAAGACTATACCAATGGATGACCATCAGGGTCAAAAATCCCTGGGAGCACAGTTTTCGAATGAGCACTTCGTCAAATTGTTCAACCTCCACCAAAATGACAAACACGTCAGACTCCCTTTCATCACTGGCAAAGAGCAAAGTGGTAAATGTGTAAAACAACAATGTTTATGAATGATGAAAGTTACCAATCAGTAAATGCATTTTGTCCAGAGACTTAGACCCGCTTCCATGTATTCTAGACCCAATTTTTATTGTCATATTTTATGAAGCCCTCAATAATTTTCAACAACTGGGCATCATTTAATTACTTTTTAACAATTTGATGAATACTTCGAAAGATTATTGGTAAAAAGTACACACAGTCACTTAAATGTCCAATACAATTACGTTATTGGCGTTTGAAACCCCTCTCAGACACTCTACACTGACACCTCCATTACCTGTATAAAAAAATCCCAAAGGATATGAATGAATTTTTTTTATTTACATAGTTTTGTTGAGATCAGTGATGGTGTATACTACTATAAGTTCCTCACTTTGTATGAGAGAGTGCCAGGTAGATGAAGGTTTAGAACACACATTAAAATTCTGTTGCACGGTTGTGGTGGTTTAGTGTCCTATTGGTGTCCTAGGTGAAGTTTAGGTGAGCGTATTGGCAGCGAATCCATGACATTGTGCTGGACACATTTATATTTCTCCAATGACAGTTTGAATAAGGACTCATTACAATGGCTTTATGCATACTATATGGGCTTCTGTGGATACAACCTATATAATTGCACCAAATTGTCACTACTTATTCATCCTATCTCTCCCTGTTGGTAATTTCTTAATCAAACATTGTTGCTTTTACAATGAAGGTTTTGCAAACTGCCAAGATCCAGCCAGTTCACCAATGTCTATGGGAGAGCAATGTTGAGTGTTAATCCAGTGGAAATAGGCCACTGCTACTTCCTCATCAACCATTTTTGGAAGTAGTACATGCATGATCTACCTACTTCTTTTTGATGTTCACCATTTTGGCACCAGGACTGGGCATGAAAACTCATTCAAAACAATGTAGTTGTATTTAATATTAAGGTGTGATAACTCGCTTATGTTGGGGTTCTCTTTTCTTCGACCAAATTTGACAAGTCTGTGTTCTTATTTCTGGGCAATAAAGCTCCTTTATTATAAGGATTGAATTGTGTTGTTGTTGCTGGCAAGAAAAAAAGCTGCAGCTGCAAAGTAGTTCTAATCAATATTTTAAATAGGCTGATTGTGAGTTGTTTGTGTCAGCAAACTAGCCCCGCAACAGTTTTCTAATCAGATTGTTTGCAGTCAACACTGGATGATTCCCCAGGCTCTGATTACGGTTTGCGAATGTAATTTCATGATTATCTTGTGTCATTAACCAGGTTCAAACAGTTTACCAAAATCACCCCATGTGTCTGCTCCAGAAGCACATATTTGATTATCTTTATTGATGGCAGTCCGTCTCCTTTTGAGTGTTTTGAGCCAAGTCCAGCGCGTGATCACCGTCTTCCTGATGATCGTTAACTTGCAGTGATAGGATTCCAATTCGTTTGAGTCGAGGATGGAAACCGCTGACTGGAGAGTTGAAGGACGGAGAATGTTAGAGGCCAATTCACCAACACCACTGGCCTCATTTCGTAGTTTGCCAGTCAGTGGCAGATAATTCCTTCTAATTAACCTCAACACATTTCCACGTTGTTGTACACACTGGCTGTGAGCAACTCGGAAAAAAGCTCTAATCTTAAAGAGCAGGTTCACTGAGAAACCATTTTTTACTTATTATTGTGGAAAATAATCAATCACCCTGAGTTTAACTTGCAAGTTGAATGTGAAAATAGTCTCCTACACCTTTCTCCTGCATTAGCTTCTAGAAGAAAATAGAGATTTTAGTTCCTATGCACTGCTTTTGCTTATAAATATTAGTGTTTGTTTTATATGTTCTTATTTCAATTTCTATCTCTGTACGGTGACCTTGAGTTTTAGAAAGGCACCATGTAATAAAATGTGTTATTAATATTATAAAATAGACAGTGAAACTATAGGATTTGAAATACTGACAGTTCTACGTCACATTGTCACTTAACATTCATGGACTCAACCATCTTGTTTTTTTTTGTTTGTTTTTTTTTTGTTTGTTTTTTTAACCGTGTCCTGTCTGGCTGTGAGGCAAGCAGAATTGATGTCTGAATGCTGGTAACAAGCCTTACAGATTTATTCTCAGGTGGAGCATCAAAGCATCTGCTTTAAATGTCACGCCTGATACTTCAAATTTTATTGTTATTGTTTTTGAATGCTTTGTAATTCCGACCAGACACGGAGACAGAGGTGGAAGAGAAAGGAAAAGACAAATGGTGGGTGGTGGGAAGAGAGAGGAGGGGGGGGGGGGGGGGGGGTTCCACAAAATAAACAATAATGAACAAGAGTCTGCTTCTAGACCTGCAGAAAGAGAAGAGCAGAAAAAAATGGGACACACAACAATACATCAGGACCAAGCTATCACTGCATCAACCTGATGATGAAATATAAAATCAACATTGTTTAACTGAAAAATCACACGATAATAAATCACAGTTCATTTGGTGGCAACGACAGCCTTGAGACAAGTGTTGAACGTGCCCAAGCCCATACTTTTGAGAGCACCATGTGAGCACCTGTGTGTGTACACGCACTTGTTTATGTAAGGTTTCTCTATAGGAGCGTCCAATAGAGAGTGTGAGGGACCACAGATCTGCCCCCAAAGATGCGTAGGAGACGGGGGGAGCTCCAAGTCCCAGAGATCCAGGCGCTGCCCCAGAACACAGGAACCCCAAGGGGACTGCAACTAGAAAGGCCCCCCCGCCCCCCTCGAGAGGCGCAGAGGATCGCCCCGGGGGGCCACAACCAGCAGCCGGCAGAGCCCCGGGAGATGTCAGCGGCAAGCCCACAGGCCCGCCCGCCGCCCCCCACCCCCTAGCCGGCCGAGCCCGGGACCCAGCGACCCGGGACCCAGGGGCGACCACCCCCGCCGAGGATCCAGCAGAGCCCAGGGACCCAGACCCCACCAGGCAGCCACCGGGATTGACCAGGCTGGCGCCAAAGATCTTAAACCCCCTGACCCGGGAGCCACGAACACTCAGGCAGACCAAGGCACCACACCCCACACCAGGTGTGGCAGGGGGAGGGGAGACGAAGATCTATATCATCAAAGGAGGTCCCAGGAGAGGGGAGGAGTCAAAGGCCCCACCTGACATATACAGTCATACACAAACACAGTCACACACTCCCTCCCTCATGCTCACACATACACATACAACCAAAGACTTACAAAAATGCACGCCGGACACCCACTCATGCTCCCCATACACACCCTATTCACTCTGGTCCCGGTACTGCTGCACACTGGGTACAACCATCACCGGTTACCAGAGTTTGACCCTTTCTGCTGGGGTGCTGATGAGCAGGCTCCCCCGCCCAACGCCGAGCCCAGCAACCCACCACCCCAGACCCCAACCAGACGGCCAGATCTCCCTCCTAGTCTCCAGCCCCAGGAAGGCAAGCAACAACAGAGGTGTGCTAAGACCCCTAGTCTCCCTCCGCCTGCTCCATTATAGTGTTGTGTGTTGATGAGGTGTATTCCATGGCTGTGGTGAGCGGGCAGTTCAGGCATTGTCTGGCCTATGCCAGCGGATACCACCGCACCACCCCACTTGCACCCACAGCCCTCGGTGTCTAAGTGCAGTTTAAAATTGGAAGTGGGCACCGGCACTCGGGAGGAGGCTGAGAAATCCCCCTGCCAAATGGCGTTGAATCTGCTCACTCCCAAGGCCCTAAGTGTGTGTTTGCGTGGAATATCGTCGGTGGAAGTGTATAAGGTACAAAATTGGGGGCAGGTTGCCACAGGAATGCGGAAATGGGGTCCATACCCGCACTCCCTGACTTGTCCACCCCCCAAGGTCCTATGTGTATGTTTGTGTGATGATGTGAGGGAGCAGGAGGAGAGAAATATGCGGGGATGGGGAGAAACGGCTGGTTGGGCTTAGTCCTCCAGGTAGCCAGCTCCCCCACTGGCCCCAATAGGCACCTCTGTTGTCAAATTGCCACCAAGGGCATGGAGACCCCAGTCCATCCTGCCAGGGCCCAAAGCAGCAGCATTACAGAGCCCCACGGAGTCCGAAGGCACCACCCAGCCCCACCCTAGCAGAAAATCTATGCCCATCCCTGCATTTGCACAACTTCCAGAATATATAAGACATAGGACATCCAGGTAAGGTTGGGTCCTCCCCCTCCTGGACCTCCCCCTCCCCTGTGATGGAACAGCAGAGGAGCCAAGGTCTACATGAGGCCCCTGAACCCGGGCCAGGCACTGCTGCATGTTCCTGCCTTCTTCCCAGCAGCATACATGTCAGGACCCGACCCCCAAGGCCCCGCCCAGATCCCCACACGGGGCCGGCCACCCCACACCCCGGGACCCCAGGCCCCCACCCAGACCCGCCCAGGGGCAATGCAGCCACCAGGCAGTGACTCAACCATCTTGAATTGCAACAGGGAAGGCTGTTGTTGGTTTAGAGTCTCGAATAGCAGAAGCTAACCATTAGCATTAGCAACTCCACAACACAGCAGAACTCCTTCAGGCTTGCGTGATTTGTGAAGATACAACATCAATGTTGCAAAGCAAAGAGTCAGTTGTAGTTGTGTTTCTGTTAGCCAATCAGAGAAAAGAAATATGAAATATGTCCTGCTGTGCTCTGAGACCACTGTAAAAGTATTACAATGTGAGTGAAGTTGACAATTAAAGTATTTGGAATAATCAAAGTAAAAACCATCAGGAAATGTTGTTTTGGTGAAAATCCTTTAACAATGACTCAATATCTTGTTGTTTAGGTGAGGCCGCTTCTGTGATAACTGGCATTTAAAAGAAATAAACCCTCCTAGATTTGCAACCTTTTTGGTTGAACTAATAGGATTATTTTGTTGCAGCATTCAGCCATCTGAATATCACAAGAGTTATAGGGTTAAGAGAGCAACGAAAATCTAATAAATTACCAAATAACTGGAACAGAAATCGCTGGTCACTCGGAGAATTGTTGGGCCTATAAATCTTACTTGAACTGAAAGGTTTTATTAACGGGAAAGTACAAAGTTTAACTTGAACATTTAAAATGTCAGGGTTCTTTACAATTTAAAAGATTTATATTAATCATGCTAAGAATTTTAAAGTCAGATTAATACCATAAACTACTGACTACTCCAGGAGGATTCCAACTTACATGTTGCATAAAATAATAAACTATTTTAATATTTTCTGGGCAATTATAGAAACTATCATCACAAAAATCATTGTGTTGGAACCAGTTACGTTTCAAAAGACATTTTCAGACGCTTGCTAGCCAAACAATTGAAAGTATTGAACAAACCACAAGAGTTATAGTCATTTTTTTCTATGGGCTTGTCGTAGTGCTCTGTAGTACAAATGAATGCCTTGTAAGTTCATCTCTTTCTCCTGTTCCAGGAAGTAGAAGATGCCCCAAAAATTGGGGGACAATCTTTAATAATACTAGTTTGGGTGCCGGTGCACATACATTTATTATACAAACGGTTATTGCATTGTAAAAGGTGTGATCAGTTGCCCAAGGGCTGTTCTAACAAAGCTTGGCTGAAACTTGAAAACTTGGGAGAAATTGTCCCCTTACATGGTGATGCTCAAAAGAAACTCACAAGTACAGACTTGAAAAACTTTTAATACATTTATTTTAAGTAGTATTTAAATCAGTACAGTCAGAAGCCGGACACAAACCCTACGACTAACCTGTAATTGTTTTTTCTGGTCTTTTTAATTTCAAGTAACTTATTGTATTTCTCAGCTTCAGTCAACTCCACGGTGTTGTTGGTTAAACTAGCCTAATGTCCCACATACCTCTAACATAACGTTAGGTGCAAATATAATAGGGATATTTCCTAAACGCACATTTTCTTTCCAGAAAATATTTTCCCAGTCAACCTTTTCGTCCTATTGAATCTAATATCGAGGAAAGTGCTTTTGGCACATTGGCTTCTTTCATTAAAATTAAAATTTACACTAACCTCCAATTTTGTGTTCCAATTTATTGGTGGCTATATTGAGTTGGGCAGACGCCAAATATTTTTTTAGCTACAAACAGGCAAAAAGAACCATGTTTAGCTTTCGGTGGTAAATAGTATTTACAGCTTTTACAGCAACGAGAGGTGAAACAGTACCTAGCTACACTGTTGCCTGTTTTAGAAAACATTTCAATAAATATTAGGGAATTAGGGGCAGTCATGCACGTTTTTGTCCTGCTGGAAACTATTCTGGGATATTCTTTAATAAAAAAAAAAGAAGAAATAAAGCAATTTTTGGTACTGCTGAGTTAAGCACTGCTGCCTAAACTCTAAATCTAAACTTTAGTGTTTCATTGAAGACTTCATGTCTGTGATTTTAGGATTAGCCAAGCATATTTCTTGTCCTTTGTCAGATTATTATAAATATGTTATGAGAAAGTTTTTGTGCTTTTGCAAGAAAAAGAAAAAAAGCAGATTTTTGTTACTGTGAGTATTGCACTGGTGAGTTAACACTAGATTTAATTATGGCAGGAGTATTGATGGCAGTGGTGCTTCCGGTCGGTAACAAGATGGCGCCTGTGCCTGGCTTGGTCGTGGTCACCGGCCACTTTTTCAAACTGTTCTCCACTAACCTCCTCTATACCACCTTGCTCCTGTCTGCGATCCTCTTCAGTAGTGTCCCTGCTACCATCTCCTATGATCACCAGACTCTTTTGTCCTTCCGTTCGTTCACTATCGCCCAAGATGCACTGAGGACGTACCTCCCTGTTTGTTTGCCTGAGCGGCGTGCTGGCCCGGAGCCAAGTGGTTCCTACCAGGATGTCTCCAGCGATGTTTATCCGGTCCCGGGAAAACGTTGCAGGAAAAGAGGTGAACCAGCAGGAATCCAGGTGAGAATAAGACTTATCGTAAAGTGTGGTTAATCTAGTAAACATCGGCGTGATCTTTTAGCTTCTTGTCCTTTGTTTGGCGACCTGAGCACCACTTCTGCATTCCCGCCAGGCCGTGTTGCGGCGCAGTTTCTCCATCCAAGTTTTTTAAGGTTAGTTTATTCTCTTTCCTCAGTGGCTTCTCCTCCTGTTCCCTCCATTAGTGGCTTTTATAAACACAGTGGATCTAACCCTACTAATTTACGTCCACTAACTCCAGCTGTTTCTGTAGTTTCTGATTCCTTTACCTCACTCAGCATGGCTCTATTAAATACCCGTTCTGATAATAAGTCCTTCCTGTTAATGATCTAATTCTCTCTAACAACCTGGAATTTCTGTTTCTGACTGAAGTTTGGCAGCAAACATCTGATTATTCTGGTCTGTTTGACCACTCTGCCTGAGTGGTTTTTCTTTTCTTAGCCAGCCCCAGGGTTCTGGTCGTGGTGGAGGCCTAGCTGTTGTTTTCAGAGACCATCTTCCATGTAGCTCTACAACCTCTGGTCACTTTGCTTCCTTTGAACTGCAGCTGATTAAAGTCGGGCGTAAGGACCCGTTCTACTGTGCTGTGGTCTATCGTCCACCTGGTCCAAACAGTTCTTTCCTTCAGGAGTTTATTGACTTACTATCCTCCACTGTGAAGCTGTCCAGACTGGTGATTGTTGGTGACTTTAACATCCACGTTGATGATCCCTCGGACCACTTTGCCATGAATTTCTCCAGCCTCATGGACTCCTTCAGCTTTACCCAGCATGTTTCTGGCCCCACACAAACCAGGGGGCACACTCTAGACCTTGTTTTTACCCTGAGTCTAAATGCTGACAGTGTTTGTCCTGAGGACGTTTATATTTCAGATCACCATTGCGTTTTCTTTAACTTGTCAGTTTCTGTGTCCCCACCTCCTACTTGCCATATGGTTAGTTCTCGTTTTCTTAATGAGAGCACAGCTAGCAATTTTTCTGCTGCTTTTGATCCACCCTGTTCTTCTGTTAACAACCCAGATTCCTTAAAGAGCAAGTAACGTCTAAATTAACTTTTTTTTGCTGATGAACTGTATAAATGAGTGTCTAATAGTGTTTTAAATGTGTGCATTCTTTATTTTAGCATTTTGGTGCATTTTCTTTAAAAATTAAAAATTCTGTCTAAAAACCACAGTAATGCGCCACCTTCAGCTGAAAACATAGAATTTGAGTCATTTTGAATAAATTTTAGCCAATGGCTAAAGAGTAAAGTACTACGTAAACCAGTAGAGTACTACGTAGCAGCTCCATGCCAAAGTTATAAAAGCAACGAGCGTCTCGGCCACGCCCTGTGGCGAGTGGGAGTTGGATTTGCAAGCGAGCATAGGAGGTCAGCGGTAGTTCAGCATTAGCATATAGCATTAGCATATCCTAGTCTTTAGCATATCTTTTAGTGTTATAAATACTTATTTAGTGTTAGCTTGGCTGTTGTATATTATAGTTTAGTTAGTGTTTGGCTGTTAGTGTAATTGGGAAAGTATTTCGGGTTTAGTGTTCCATATCGTCTTAGTATTGGTGAGTAGGTGTAGTGTAGTATGGTTGCGGTGACTCTGTGGGCATTTTACCCGCGATTCTGCACGTCTCCGTTTGAAGAGGGAGGCTGTGCCCACCGTGGCTCTTCCGCGATTTAGATGCAGCCCACCGACTCTGCTCCCCCACCACGGCGGGCTCCAGTCTGAGGTGAGTAAGCTAAGTAAACGTTTTAACATCTTCTAAAGACAATTCCCTACCTAAATGCAAAGTCTGAGAGACGTGGTTCACTTCCTTTAGCTAGTCAGTCGGCAATTCTGCAACAGTGTCTCTAACTAACGCAGCACTAGTTGACAGCATTACAGCGTGAAATCCAGCTTGTGACCCGGTTCTGTGAGGAATTCTGTTCAGGAGGTCGCATTTCAGGCTCTCCACATCATATGTGACTGACTTTTACGTTATAACAACGATCACACACTAGGAATGTTATAAAGCGCCTATATAGGAGATTCTTTTGTATATTATCTGACTTTATAAACTCCCAACAACAATGTGCTTATATATTTTTTTTCAGGCTAAATCTACCCAAGACACTGGCTGTCAGACTGATTTAGCTGCAAGAATGCACTTGTCCAGGCTGACGTGAAACCTTCCCTGTAGCAAAGGTGAATTATTTTTAATAATCTTCTATGTAAACATTTTATTATCACCTTCTAGTTTTAATTTGTTTTACAGATTATTTTTACACGTGATTTTATGCTCTTTTAAACATTTATAAATGTGCTGCTTCTTTGTTTTTACATAGCCAGCCAGAATGGAGTTCACAGCCGCAGTGTGTCTGGTGACCCACGGGGACCATGATGAAAATTCATCTTCCAGAAGGTCCCAGAGCGTCCAGACCCCCTGAAAAGACCAAGGTGTGAGGTGTCTGCTGTTGATTCCAGCTTCCACCTCAGTGACAGTGCAAGCTCAGTGAACTGTTCAAGGTAAAAAAAAAATTAAAACATTTCAGAATTTTTAAGATATTAACAATTAAATAAGTATGTGATTACATCATGACGGAGGCTACTGATTCTGCCCGTGACACTTGGTGGTGACGTGTAAGCTGATTCTCCTGGAAAATAACTTTTACATTAAATATTTTGTTTTTGCTATCAAAAGTAAATTAACTAATAACCTGCATTATTGCAGGACATTCAGCAAAATATGGACTACACCATGAGGCATGCACACATTAATATTCTATAAGAGCACATAAGGTGAGCAACACCACATATTGTACACTGTCCTGAATTTGTTTTCTTTCTGCATCTCATCATTAGCCTGGCTGATCACCTGATAACTCCTGTCATCTGGTTATGACAGCATGAGGATGTCCTCACACACCTGTAACCTATCAGCTCATCTGGCAGAATAGAGAGAGAAGAGACAACACCACATCTCCTGTTCCTGGAAAGCCTTCAGCCTTCCTTCGATGACTGAGAACCTCCATCAGCTCTGTCTCCTGCCTACAATTATTATAATAAATATTGTGTTTGACAAGTTTTTTGTGCTGCCAAATATCTCATTTAGATTCCAGTTTTGATATTTTAATGGATATTTATAAATTACATTGAATATCACATTTTTGTTGCATGTTTAACTAGCTATTGTGATTAATTAAACTAGCACCTCACTGTTAAAAGCTCGTTCTAATTTCAAGCATGTTTAAGTATTTATGGACATGAACAAAAACAGGAAATATATAAATTGAGATTTATTTAATTAATATAACAAATAAGGGGGAAAGAGTCATTGAAAGGCACATTCTTCTGGAAGTTCCTGATCCTGAGGACACCAGCAGAGGAGACCAGCTGCAGACACCAGAGACCAGCTGCAGACACCAGAGGACCTAGAACCGAGAGAGCAGCTGTTATTAGTAAATAAATAAAGAAATCAGGGCAGTTTTAGTGGGCTGAACACATTACAGAATAATTTTCTCATGGGGTATTTTCATAACTTTATATGCAGCAGACTGTACCTTGAGCCCAGGGCTACCGGAGAGCTATCCAGCATGTTTCAGTGGATTTTCCTGCTTTAACAGGTTAGATTAGCTGTTAAGCAGCTCAGCTATTTGTTGCTGATTAAAACCAGGTGTGCTGAAGCAGATAAACCTCTAAAACATGCTGAATACTAGCTTTTTGGGGCCGTGGAGACAAACCCTGCAGCTAATCCAATGCTATGGCTAACGGCTACTTACCTTTCAGAGGTGATTCTGTTGGGTCGGTTCTGGGAGTTTCAGGCAACTCACAAGCTCAAAACAATAAGACTCAGGTCCGCTTGTCTCCTCCAAATAGACTTGGTCCCTTTCTTCTCGAGTGTCTGTAAGGAGGGGGAGAAACGTCCTCCACTTCTATCAACTGCTCAGAGTGAAGGGAGCTAGCTTCGTCTAGTTAGCCATCGTCTTCGTCACTGCCGCGGCTCCGCCCTCTCGGTCCTCCAGGCAACGCCTACTAATGTTGCATTTTTTAAAATTGATACGTGGGTGGAGAAGGACTCCGAGGCTCAATTGACCCGCTCTTTAACTTCTCAGTTTAACAAGCACTGCCTCTCCATTCTGGACAGCATCTGTCCTGTCAGAACCAGATCAGTTCCTGCAGTGAACCCTACTCCCTGGTTTAATGACACCCTTCACAGCCTGAAGCGCCAACACAGAAAAAATTGAGCATTTGTGGAAGAAAACCCATCTCCACGTCCATCTGCTGGACCTAAAGGATCTTCTGTCATCCTTTAACTCTGCAGTCAGAGACACGAGGGTTTCCTGTTTCTCCAACCTGGTGTCCCAGAGCAAAGGGAACCCCAAGGTTCTGTTTAACACCATCAGCAGCATAGTCTCTCCTGCCACTCCTGCAGCCTCCATCCACTCTGTTACAGACTGTGAGATCTTTCTGTCTTTCTTTGTGGACAAAGTCAATAAGGTTAGAGCTAGCATCTCTCCTTCAGCCTTATCGCTGCCTCTCCTGACTCCAAACAGGCCTGTCATCCTAGGTAGCTTTGCTCCTGTTTCTTTGCCTAAACTAGTTAACTCTATGAAGACCTCTGCATGCCCCCTCGACATCTTACCCTCATCTTTGTTTAAGAGTGCTTTTCAGTCCATCGGTCCCAGCGTGCTCTCTATAATTAATGCTTCTCTGGTTTCTGGTCAGGTCCCTGCTTACTTTAAGAATGCTGGAATCCACCCACTTCTTAAAAAACCAAGTATGGACCCATCTCTCCATAGCAGCTTCAGACCCATCTCTAAACTTCCGTTCATCTCCAAGATCTTGGGAAAGGTTGTGGCTAAACAACTCACAGCTGCTCTTGATCAACATAACATCTGTGATAGCTTCCAGTTAGGTTTTCGTAGAGCTCATTCTACAGAAACAGCTCTTCTTAGGGTCTCTAATGACCTTCTGACTCACAGTGATGCAGGGGACTGTTCTGTTCTGGTCCTGCTGGACCTGACTGCAGCCCTTGACAC
Organism: Nothobranchius furzeri; assembly: GCF_043380555.1. Lineage (NCBI taxonomy): Eukaryota > Metazoa > Chordata > Actinopteri > Cyprinodontiformes > Nothobranchiidae > Nothobranchius > Nothobranchius furzeri. The sequence goes on from NC_091754.1 coordinate 53,139,238, forward strand.
TGTTGACCATCACCTGCTACTGGAGAGGCTGAGAAACTGTGTAGGCCTATCAAGAACTGCTCTGGAGTGGTTCTCCTCTTATCTCTCTGAGCGCTCCTTTTCTGTGACCGTTTCGAAGTTTAGGTCCTCCACCACCTCTCTTACCCATGGCGTCCCACAAGGTTCTGTGCTGGGGCCTCTGCTCTTCCTCCTCTATCTGCTCCCTCTTCAGTGCATCTTGAGCTTAGGGTTGTCACGGTAACCGGTATAGCGGTAAAACCCGGTAAAAAAGTTGACAATAAAAATAACCGTCCAGTTTTTAAAAAACTAAATTATCTCGGTGGGTTTACCGTGGCCACGGTTTCAGCGCGGTGACCCTTACCAGCCACCGTCGCTTCAGCTGAAGTTCCAGCGGCGCACACACACACTTTTTAGTTTGCAACGTTACCAAAACTTTGAAGCTGAAATAATGGCTGAAGGAGGAGACGGCAGCGCCCAGGACATCCATCAGCCCTCAAAGAAGCCTAAATCGGAAGTATGGGCATATTTTGGATTTCTGAAAAACGCTGAGGGACAGTTAATAGAAGACTTCTATCCCGTTTGCAGAACGTGCAGGAAACAAGTGTCTGCAAAAGGCAGCAACACTTCGAATCGAATGGCACATCTGAGTGACCATCACCCACATCTCTACAGCCAGTGCAAGGTAAGTTAACATTAGCATTTTAGCTTAAATGCATGACGTGAGGACTTTTGGTTGAGGGAGAATGCAACGAGTCACTATATACTGCAGCCGCAGCGTCCTCTGCCAGCATTTAAACCGTGTCACGGACACCCTGTTGCTGGATGAAGCATCTTATTTGTTGATGATGAAGAGAAATATACAATTAGTTCCTTGTCATTGATTTGTTTACTTATTCAATGCCATTTATACTTGAACATTTGGATTTGATTACATAGTGTAGTAGTTATTTTAGTAATTTGTTTAAAGTGGCTATTTATTTTAAATACATATATTTTTTTAAGGTTGACTTGTACAGCGCTCAAGTCAAGTGTGGACTGGAGTTTTAGATTTTCATTTTGATAATGAAGAAAACAAGTATATGAGAAAACAAGTGGTGTTTCTTTGATTTGTTTACATATTGTTTATGTTTTGAATGTTTGGATTTGTATAATTTAAACCTGCACTGACTACTGTAACATGTTCCAGAAAAATAAGCTATTTGTTCCTTTACTTGTGAAAAGTTGCACTTTTGCTAAGGCTTTGTGTTATTTTACGTTTAATAAACACTGTTAAACCTTTTCAAAACTATTTCAGTTTGTGTAGAACAGGACTGTCAATGCTTTCTGAACATATGCAACACCGCTTAAAAAATACCGCGATAATACCGAAAACCGTGATAATTTTGGTCACAATAACCGTGAGGTTAAATTTTCATACCGTGACAACCCTACTTGAGCTCCTTCCAAGGAATCTGCTACCATCTTTACGCAGATGACATCCAACTGTACATCTCCTTTAAGCGCCTTGAGATGTCTAAGCTGCAGCTGATACACTCCTGCTCAGACTCTATCAAAGCCTGGATTGCTGGGAGCTTTCTTCAGCTGAATGAAGATAAGACTGAGATCCTCATCTGTGCCCCAGACAAGCTGGTTCCCAAAGTCAGAGACTCTCTTGGTCAGCTTGCTTCTCACACCAAACCCTCCATCAGGAATCTTGGTGTGACCTTTGACCCAGCTCTCACCCTGGATTATCATGTCAGTTCTCTTGTTCGCTCTTCCTTCTTCCATCTCAGGAACATTGCAAAGCTGAGTCCCATTCTGTCCTGCTCTGAACTTGAGACTGTTCTCCACACCTTCATCTCCTCACGCTTAGACTACTGTAACTCTCTTTTCACGTGTCTGAGCAGAACCTCCCTGAACCTTCTACAGGTGGTTCAGAACGTCTGTGCTCGGCTTCTGACCAAGTCCTCCAAACACACCCACATCACCCCACTTCTCCTCCAGCTTCATTGGCTGCCAGTCAACTTCAGGGTTCATTTCAAGATCCTGGTTCTGGTCTATAGGGCCTTACATGGACAAGCACCATCTTATGTTGGTGATCTTCTTGGTCCCTACACCTCCAGCAGGTCCCTGAGGTCCAGTGATCAAAGCCTACTGGTTGTGCAGCGCACCAGGCTAAAGACCAAAGGTGACAGATCATTTGCTGCTGTGGCCCTAGACTCTAGACCTTTCTCCCCCTGAGTCTGAGATCAGTGGACTCAGTGATCTCCTTTAAAAAGCAGCTGTTCAAGCTGGCTTTTGTATGGTCTTCTTCACCACTCTCTTTATTCTGCTCTCCCCACCTATTCCACCTTCCTCAGGATCCACTGATTCCCCTCTTTCCTATTCACTCTCTCTCTTTCTTTACATTTTTTAATCACAATTGTCTATTTTTTGCTCATTTTAGTTATATTTTTAACCATTTTCTAAATTATTTTTGATATTTTTACAAGTTTTGTTTTTGTGAAGTGCCTTGTGATTCTTATCTTGAGAGGCACTATAGAAAATATATTTTCTTCTTCTTCCTCCTCTTGAATTCTGGTCCTGGAGGGCCGGTATCCAGCAGATTTTAATGGTTTCTCTGCTCCAACACACTTGATTCAGTGGTTAAATCACCTGTGCAGCAGCTCTTCAGGCTCTGCAGAAGCCTGTTAATTACCTGCTGATTGAAATCAGGTGTGTTGAAACGAAATACATGAACATACATCTAAAACGTGCAGGATGCCGGCCCTCCAGGACAGGAATTGAATACCCCTCAAGTGTGCCATCAAAGACATGTAATTATTTGGCTATTCTGTAGCAATTGTAACAATGTTCAATGTCAATGAGGGTAACCCAAAACTATATGCCTAATCATTTCGTCACGCACAAAAATATTCTTATCATTATTTAGTTTAATGTGAACATTTTTTGTTTGTGGTGATCAAAATAGGTCAGAAATTGACCATCTGAGCATTAAATGACCACAATTGCTCTGAGGGCCACAAATGGCCCCTGGGATCCAATTTAAATGTGCTTGTAAGAACTAGCTACAGCAGTTAAAATACTGCTCATACCTCTGTCACTTCAAAAGATGTAGAATATTCCTTTAAGGCACACACTCTGAGTCTGTCCTGCAAGTATTCCTTAGCGAAAGGAGTCACCAGAACAATTTCTTACATTTAGTATAAATATGTGTTAAAATATTGAATAGTGATGTCTCAGTCAGTCATGTTTAATTTTGATCAAATGCAACTGGAGTTGTCATAGATTTAAAAACGCTTTTGATACAATTGACCACAAAATATTAACTAAAAAAGTTATTTAAAAAAACAGAAGTAAATGGCCTGTATTTGATATAGCACATTCTAGAGTCCTGGAACCTCCAAGGCGCTTTACAACACAGTCATTCACCCATACTTTCACACCCTGGTGGTGCTGAGCTACATTGCAGCCACAGCTGCCCTGGGGCACGCTGACCGAGGCGAGTCTGCCGTTAACAAGAGCCACCGGTCCATCCGACCACCACCAGCAGGCAAGGTAGGTTAAGTGTCTTGCCCAAGGGCACAACAGTGACAGACTGAGCGAGGCTTGCCTCTGCAACCTTCCAATTACGGGGCAAGCACTTAACTCCTGTGCCACCATTTCCCATAAATAAATAAATGTGTACAGATAAACAACTACAGGCCAGCATGGTTGGACCTTTCTTGTGGAGTACCACAGGGGTCTGTTTTGGGTCCAAAGCTATTTCCATTGTACATCAATTACTTAGGTAAGGCTTCCAAAGCATTCAAAATTATGTCATTTGCAGATGATACAAAGGTTTTTGTTTTAGGAGAAATTTTGCAGGATCCTTTGGACTGGGTGCAGCAGAAATGACTATACTTATAGTTATGTGCATTTCCCTGGTGAAAGGGGGCAGTACATGCCTAAATCATAGCATGCAAGCTGTATTTTGTGTTCAAGTAAGACCTTACCATTGGATGACCATTAGGGTAAAAAATCTCTGGAAGCGCAACCTCCAGCAAAATGACAAGCACATCAGACTCCCATTCATCACGTTTTAGGTTCTGATACCGATATTGCAACCTTTAGTATTGGCTGATATCAATCCGATATGACATCAGCACAAATCATACATCCTTTTACATGTTTCATAGTGTGAAATGTATAAAATGCTTCATCAAGTGATATTACTCAAACAGAAAACAAAAGCCAGCAACAGCAAGTATAAAAAACTGACCAATTTTCTGTTAACCTTTGGTTGCAAAATGTGAACAGCTTAAGTGACGGAGATAAGGAAAAACTCACAATTGTTCACTGACCAACTGCTACAAGTTGAGTGTCTAAAATTAATATTCCACACACTGCGATAATCCTCATGCAATGTTTTGTGATCCTTCTTCAAATGCATGATGAGGTTGGATGTATTAATCTTCCCTGGTTCTGTTCCGCCACGGGAAACTTGTGCATGACGTGTTGCACTGAGCCACACTGTTTTTTTCAGACTTTAATGAAAAATACAGTCACATGGCCAACATTGTTCTTTGCTAGCACACTGTTCTGATCACATGGAATTTGCATGCTGTATTTAGGCGCATCTTGATAGAATTGCTGGAATGCAATTATTAAGGGGAACATATTGCTAATATTGGAGGTTTTTGATGCGGTCCGATATAATCCAATGCAGTGTTTTTGGGATGATATCGGATATCAACATCGGAACGAGACATCCCCACCAGAAATCATTGTGTATATTTACTGTACTGTTCACTTATATTACCCTATCTAACATATTGTGTTTAAACATGGAATAACAACTAAACCACCATGTATGCATTATGTACACTACTAATCAAGCCATAGATATCGTCATTTATGTTCAATACCAAGGGTTGTGACAACAGCTCTAAATGCTTTCCCATTGTATGAGTTTTAATGAGGCCAAAATATGGGATTGGAAGCTGTTTACGCGGGTGGAAAATGAAGAATTAGGAATTGTCATTATTATTTTTTCACCTAGGCCTGTGAGAAGAATGTGGGAACTTTGTGGACCCATCTGAAGAGTTTGTTTGAAATGAGAATTCATGGCCTTCGGTGAAGAGAGGAAATAATAATAATTGCATGTTAATGACGGGGTTTGGAGCTAGTCTCTTGGAGACAAATATCATAGAAAACATTGTAAAAATAATGTTTACTATTGTTGAAAGGAAGTCATATTCAAAAATATGCCTGACCAGAAGGTAGAAACAGCAACACTAATTTAAAAAAATCTTTGTTTAAGTCAAAGAAATGCACCTATAGCATCTTAACCATTGGTGGTAAATAAAAAAAAGGTGATAAAAGGTTCCCTGTAAACTTCCTGAAGCAGCAGTTAGCCTTGACTGAAGGACTGAACATGCTTATCGCTGCATTAGTGGCAGTAAACGGCTGCCACAATAAAAGAAAACAAAGGAGAGCTGCCACTCAAGATATAAACGCTGTCGAGATTGCATTGTTGTTAGATGCACAGCTGATGTTACGGCTTTTATAGATTATGCATAGGAAGCATTAGCCCAGCTTTTAGGGTGCCTTAATAGGGCCGCTAGCCTCAGTCGACACACACACAGCCGAGTCCCAGCGACATCTACTGCTGCTGTGTGATAAAACCCTAAAACCTTCTCTCAAACACAGACAGGGTGATGAATAGGAAATGTGTGATAAAACCTCTCAGAAAGCACTTTCTTTAACTATGATTGCATGTATTTTGCAAATTTGCCTCAATGATGCTAAAATGCATCAAGTATAAAAAAAACTCACCATTAATATTTATGTAAATTGCTTCCTGCAAGGCAAGGATTATTGTTTTCATTTAAATCCTAGTTATGGCGGAGCCTCTAACACACATCACAGCATATATAAGAATAAACGAGTCAATCGTCCAAATAATTTCCTGCTCTATTAATTTATTCCAGCGTAAAGAAAATGGGAAAAACTCACCCTCCGGGATGTCATTTGTTCTCACATCAAGCTCGGGTGGACTCATTTGGTGACAAGACAACATCACAGCTGAACTTGTGCTTGAAAGGAAGAACAAACAATGTGAGAGATAAAGCAGTCTACATTTAGATAATAATGCTTCACAAAAAGGAAACTTTTTTTAAATATAAATTCTAAAAATATAATGTCCAAGGGAGCTCTGGCAATGGGTGGAGCTAAAATGTAGAAGGAGCTTGGAAATGTATGTCGGTGGACGCAGGGACGTTTTACTGGGTACATTTAGTGAGAAAATTTAGAGATAATTATTCATACTAGCTGCCAGAAATAGGGACTTGTTTAACTTCAGTGGAAATTTCACATTTTTAGTCTTTAATTTTCAGTTTGTAATAAATATCCATGTTAATTTCTGGAAAGTGCTAACGGTCCTTTAAGGCATGTATTCTCTAACTTTTGAGGGCCATGGACCACTTATAGGGAGTACCTTTTTACCAAGGACCTCCTCATATATTGTGGCCTGGTAGCCTAGAAATCTAGACGGACTATAGGAGAAAAGGGATTTTGCTCAGCAAGTTGGTCTAGCCTCACTTTACTGGAGCCTCAGCAGGCCTGAACAGTGTTGTGTCTCGCCAGTCAGATTACTATATTGGTTTGGTGGGCCAATTACAGCACTCTATTGGTTTGGTGGCCCAATTACAGCACTTTATTGGTTTGGTGGGCCAAACACAGCACTCTGTTAGTTTGGTCGGTGGAATGTTACTGCGACTGAAAAAAACAACAAAGATGGCGGTGGCTGAAACACGTAATTTTCTTGGTTTCTTGGCAAATTGAAGCTACTGTAAATTCCTTTATAAATAACTGATAATTGATTGATTGATTGATTGATTGATTGACTGATTGAAGTAGACGGTCTTGAAAACTTGTCCATTGTACTAATTAGCTCTATCCCACGAGATGCATAAACTGCCTCTTCAGGTCCCACATTATGTGTTTCACGACCCCCAATTTAAGGTTCACTAACCCTTGGGGGCCCGGGGGACCCTAACTCAAGGGCCCCTACTTTGAGGCATGAGTATCAACCACCACCTTCCATGGTTTGTCAAATGTTTTCTGTTGTGTATGTAAAACTGAATGAGTAATAGAATGGATGCATCATGTTAATTAGCTAGAGCTCTGAGCTCAATGTTTTTGAAGTAAAGGTTTATTTACAGCAACCGTAAAAGTTTGTGGTACAGATGAAAAATAGAAGAGTTAATGCAAAATTACCATAACAGTATGTAGTAGTAGCAGAGTAGTTCACAATTTAGAGTAGCATTGCAGTAAAATCCTAGCCTAGTGAACTAGACCAAATTCTTGCTTTGCAAACGTTGGTCTAGGAACACTCCATTGGAACTTCTGCAGCTCCCAGCAGCATTCTGGCTGGCCAATCACAACTCTCTATAGGGGTTTCATACCTATAGAACGCTGTGATTGGTCCACAATGGAGGCCAATCAGGGCCCTCTATTCGTCTGGTGGGCGGGAGGATGCAACAAAGTAGAATAAGATGGTGACAGTTAATTTGAAACAGCTTTTACATACATTTTGGACCATTTGGAATTGGTTTTTGTTACAATCTGAAGCAGATAGATGTATTAAGGTTATATATTTTTAAAAAGGATGTATTTTCACCTTCTCCAACAGCCGACCTCCTCCTTTACTGACATTCCATTGTGGTGAGTATGTCACGTTAGTCATTGTCCAGTAGCATGTGGAGATCCTTTGAAAGACAACGGTAGAACCCGCCCCATGACTGAGAGCCATCAATGGAGCATTTCCAGACTAAATATTTATGGCTTGCCAGGTTAGTTAAATCTTCCTTTAAGTAGGCCATTAAGACAAATAATTACCATGTAACGGTTCAGTATGGCTTAATTTGTTTAATATACCATTATACAAATTATACAATAAATTAGAATCTTTGAAACCAGATCTGGTTTAGTTGGACATGCAATGAACTGTCCAACATAAAGAATGAATGAAAAATCAGTAATAACACAGCTAGTTAAATAAGTTGAATGGAAGATCAGCATGAATATCGTTGGAAGCCCCTCTTTGGTCTTGTAAACTTTAATTTTTGTAGTCAACAAAGCATCCTTATCACAATTTGCACGAGACGTACTGTACGAGTGTCTGCTAACTCAGACCACTGAGCATTTTCCTCCCTCAAGCTACTGTGTACAAAATCATCCTCTCCACACTCCCAAGTGTTGTGGATTTATTTCTTCATTTATTGGATTTTCTCACTTGACTGAAGCAGTGGAGTTATTATTATAGAGTTTGTTTAATCTCAGATGAAAAGCTGTTGATTAGTCCGTTGGCTCGAGGGCATCGGTTCAAACAGGTGATGCTCAGTCTGGGAACAAAGTACATTTATGGCAGTCCCCTCAAACATGTCTGAGTCCACATATCAGACCCCCTTTACAAGCTACGTAGCTTAAATTGCTTTATTGATTACCTGCTGTTTTAGCACCCTGGTTGCGTGGCTTCATTACCATATTAAAAATGTGTACGACTCCACTGAGAACGTTTCATCGCAGCCGTGATTATCCCCCACAGTTACAGTCCCAATCAAAACGGGATTTGCATTTGCAGCAGGGGAAGTGTGTGATGCGGTATGCAGCTGTGCCTGTTCCAATTAGGTGGAACTTGGTTGTTACCCACGTTCCGTCCTGAACAGCATTGATTTCCTGCCAATTTCCAGCCCGTCTATTTTTATGACGGCTCTAATTGATGAGGTCATCAATTTTAATGATTTTAGTGCAAACATCAGAGGTCGTGGTCTGCTGTTTAGCGTGGTGCTCGGTTGCCACGGGGGATTAACTGAGTTTAAAATGGGACAATGTGACTTTTCAGAGAAATAAACACTTACTTTTTTTTATTTCCGTTAGACAAACAAATCCATTCAGTCTGCTCCAGATTGGCCTTGTGCAACTTTTCTTCATGTGGCTAACAGATGCTAAATTAAGCTCATCTAGCAAAGCATTTTTCTCAGATCACTTTAGCTGACTTTATCATTTTAAGAATTTAAGCCTCCTAAAACCCAGAGTCCTCATTTAAGGGGCTACTTGCACATAAATATTCTACTGAAATCAAATCATGAACTTTTATTATTCTCTGAAACCTGGCTGCAATTTAAAGTTTGTGAAAACTACTGCTAACACTTTAGCATGCACAAATGTTTTCAAGTTCATGAGGTCCTCCCAATACCAAATAGCTTGATGGACAAAAAAAAAAAAAAAAAAGGCAAACCAAGGCTGAAATTATTTAGTAAAATGTGACTAAATTACAAAATTATTCCAAAAATGTGCCATAATGAAAATTTTATATGGCTATTTTACATGCCAAACTATGATTCAATTCACTGACTTAAGGCTGGACAATAATTCAATAACGATGGGTAAAAAATGGGTCGATAAATATTTCAATAAAGTTTTTCTTCTTTTTTTCTAGGGATGTACGTAGTTAACCAGTTAATTGCCATTAATGTTGTAACCGGGTAGACTCGTTTTTCCTGGTTAACTGCTTCAAGTCCTTCTGCTGCGCTGGGTGAAATATATTTTGTGCCAGCAGAGGGCAAAAGAGTGCCTTCGTCTTCGTCTTCCTCCGCTTATCCGGGTCCGGGTCGCGGGGGCAGCATCCCAATTAGGGAGCTCCAGGCCGTCCTCTCCCCGGCCTTGTCCACCAGCTCCTCTGGCAGGACCCCAAGGCGTTCCCGGACCAGATTGGAGATGTAACCTCTCCAACGTGTCCTGGGTCGACCCGGGGGCCTTCTGCCGGCAGGACATGCCCGAAACACCTCCCCGGGGAGGCGTCCAGGAGGCATCCTGACCAGATGCCCAAACCACCTCAACTGGCTCCTTTCGATCCGGAGGAGCAGCGGTTCTACTCCGAGTCCCTCCCGAATGTCCGAGCTCCTCACCCTATCTCTAAGGCTGAGCCCGGCCACCCTACGGAGGAAACTCATTTCGGCCGCTTGTATCCGCGATCTCGTTCTTTCGGTCATTACCCAAAGCTCATGACCATAGGTGAGGATTGGGACGTAGATCGACCGGTAAATCGAGAGCCTGGCTTTCTGGCTCAGCTCCCTCTTCCCCACGACAGATCGGCTCAGCGTCCGCATCACTGCAGACGCCGAACCAATCCGCCTGTCGATCTCCCGATCCCTCCTACCCTCACTCGTGAACAAGACCCCGAGATACTTAAACTCCTCCACTTGAGGTAGGACCTCTCCCCCGACCCGGAGGTGGCAAGCCACCCTTTTTGCGGTCGAGAACCATGGTCTCAGATTTGGAGGTGCTGATCCTCATCCCAGCCGCTTCACATTCGGCCGCGAACCTACCCAGCAAGAGCTGAAGGTCAGAGCTGGATGAAGCTAGGAGGACCACATCATCCGCAAAAAGCAGAGACGAGATTCTCCTGCCATCAAACTCGACACACTCCACACCACGGCTGCGTCTAGAAATTCTGTCCATAAAAGTGATGAACAGAACCGGTGACAAAGGGCAGCCCTGGCGGAGTCCAACCCTCACTGGGAACAGGTCCGACTTACTACCGGCTATGCGGACCAAACTCACGCTCCTCTGGTAAAGGGACTGAATGGCCCTTAACAGAAGGCCACCCACCCCATACTCCTGGAGCGTCCCCCACAGGGTGCCCCTGGGGACACGGTCATAAGCCTTCTCCAAATCCACAAAGCACATGTGGATTGGCTGGGCAAACTCCCATGCCCCCTCCATCACCCTTGCAAGGGTATAGAGAGTGCGGCTATCAAATATGTTTTCAGAGCAGAAGAAGAAATGAGCTTGTCACATGACAAAACACGCGCTCAAACACGAAGCGGTTACCAACAAGGCAGCAATGGAGCAGTTTATTCTTAGTTTTTTAATTCTTGGAACACAATAAGCCTCACATCAAAGCGCTGAGCCTGGCAGAACATGGCGCAGCAAACTGAACCGAGACCAGCAAAAGGTCAGTGTGCCGTAATGTTCCTTGTGTCTGACTCCTAATTTGTCTAGTAAAATAAAGAAATGTCAAGTGTAATTAAGTTCAATGTAAGAAATGTGTTTTTTTTAATAAACCATGGCCTCCAGAATGCGCTTAAAAGCACGCATTTGAATATTTGATGCTAGACTGTCCGCTGCGCAACAACTTCTGAGTCTGATGGACATTCCAGCTGTCATCCCACTCTCTTTACATTTTGTTCGTAAATGTAACGAGTGCGAGACTTTAGTAGTGTGTCAGAATCATAATAAAAAGAGTTGACAGAAAAAAGCGTTATTTATAGGGCAAGGGGGTTGATTGGTTTCCGGTTAACCAGCTATTAACCGTTAAGGGGCGTTAAAAGCCAGTTAAATACCATCCATCCATTTTCATCCGCTTATCCGGAGTCGCGTCGCGGGGGCAGCATCTTAAGGCGAGAGGCCCAGACTTCCCTCTCCCCAGCCACTTGGGCCAGCTCCTCCGGGGGAATCCCAAGGTGTTCCCTGGCCAGCTGAGAGACATAGTCCCTCCACCGTGTCCTGGGTCTACCTTTAGGTCTCCTCTCAGTTGGACATGCCCGGAAAACCTCACCAGGAAGGCGTTCAGGAGGCATCCTGACCAGATGCCCGAGCCACCTCAACTGGCTCCTCTCGATGTGGAGGAGCAGCGGGTCTACTCTGAGCCCCTCCCAGATGACCGAGCTTCTCACCCTATCTCTAAGGGAGAGCCCAGTCACTCTTTGGAGAAAACTCATTTCGGCCACTTGTATCCGCGATCTTGTTCTTTCGGTCACTACCCAAAGCTCATGACCAAAGGTGAGGGTAGGAATGTAGATCGACTGGTAAATCAAGAGCTTTGCCTTCTGGTTCAGCTCTCTCTTCACCACGACAGACCGGTACAACTCCTGCATCACTGCAGATGCAGCACCAATCCACCTATTGATCTCACACTCCAGTTTTCCCTCACTTGTGAACAAGACCCCAAGATACTTACTCCACTTGGGGCAGGACCTCATCCTTGACCCGGAGAAGGCATTCTACCCTTTTTCGAATCAAGACCATGGTCTCAGAGTTAGAAGAGCTGATTCTCATCCCAGCTGCTTCACACTCAGCTGCGAACCGCTCCAATGAAAGCTGAAGATCACGTTCTGATGAAGCCAACAGAACCACATCATCTGCAAAAAGCAGAGACCTGATCCTCAGGCCACCAAAACGGATGCCCTCCACACCTTGGCTGCCTGTCCATAAAGGTTATGAGCAGAATTGGTGACAACGGGCAGCCTTGGCGGAGTCCAACTCTCACTGGGAATGAGACCGGACTTACTGTCGGCAATGCGGACCAAGTTCTGACACAGTTAAATACACTTTGGTAAATGTGTATCCCTTTTTTTAATATAGCCTATCAGGTAGCTTAATACAAGAGTCAATAATCCTTTACTTAATTTTTTTACAAACCTTTGTAAAAACAGTTTTTTTTACCTGGGGAAAAAAATTACTAAGCTGTGTAAAAAAAATAAAGTAATGGATTATGAAGTTACACACAGAACAAACGTACAAAAGATTAAATACTTACTCCCAACCAATCAAAAACACAGACCCAAGCACGTTCCGTCACCAAGCGCCCCCTCTCAAACCAAAACAGACAGCAACATGTTGCAGCAAGGAGACGTGGAAGAAATTGTCCCGTAAAAAGGTTACAGTAGTTCACCAGCATAATGATTTTTTTGTTTTGTTTTTACAAGTTTGACAAAAAAAGACACAATGGTCAATAGAAATATTTGCACAGAATCGATTAAAAATCAAGTTTGGTAACACAACCAATTTGTTTTATCATGAATTAATAACATCAAACGGCCAGGGTTGCACTTAAAATAGATTTTCTGCATTTTTCTTTATAACTGTCAATAATTACAGGTTAGTTTATGTTATGATTATTTTGCTTGTGTTAGTTAGTAGGGCAGACTTTATATTAGATGTTCTGCTCCTTTTCATTTAAGTATGGCAAGTAGAAATAAAAAGAAAAAAAATTATTTATCAATCAATATGGATTTTTTGTGGCAAGATGGAGAGGCAAGGGCCCGGGCGGGATTCGATCCCCAGACTCCCAGGTGAGAGTCATACGATCTAACCAGTCAGCCAAAGGGACATCCCCTTGGCCTAGTAGCCAGGGCGTATGATCTATCGGGACACTGTGACAGGACGCTCACACTGTCACATCTTCCCCCCTCTTTCCACAAGCACATCCTCGTGCTCCCGCGCAGGGTGCCACAAACTTCACATCCATGGACCTACTTGATGGTACTACATGGATCCTGCCAACAACGCCAAATGTGGCAAATGTGGATTTTTAATTATTGAGATATGCGATTGTTTGTTTTGCACTATCCTACATGGTACTACTGTAGATCATTTTTTTAATGTATATAATGTATATCATATTTCTATTTCACCTGTTTCTTTGCCCCTCCGACTGCTTTGAGCATGTACATGACACAAGAATTTGCCTCAGGATAAATAAAGTTGTTCTTATCGTATCTTATTTAAAAAAATTGATATGCTTTTTTGTTTTGCTTGTTTTCCCTTCAGATAAGCGGAAGAAAATGGAATGATGGATGGATTGATATGCATTTTTCTATATTGTCTGGCCTTATATTGACTGTGAAAATGAAATGGTGATGCTGTTAGTAGCGCTGTTGCCTTACTGCAAGAAGGTTGCAGGTTCAAAACCCTGACTGCGACCTCATTGAGTGCAGTTAGCATGTTCTCCCCATACATACCAAAGACATGCATGCCAGGTTAATTGGAGACTGTAAATAGTTCCTAGGTGTGTTTCTGTGTCCCTGGACCTGTCCAGGGTGTCCCAAGTCTGTTTAACAACTGGCGAATGAGATGTTTTTGACAGGCACCAGGAATTTGTGAGCTATATACCCCATTTATTAAAGTCGGTCCCTCTTCATTCATAACCCCTTCTTTGCACTGCACGTGTAAGCGACGCAAAATGTATTACAAGGCAATTACCCTCCATTAAAATGGACGACTCTATCGCTAAGTTTCGAGTATTTTTTATGCGATACGCTTCCAAAACACATCAAACTCTGTAGTTTAGATTGTGCCAGACAGGAAGTCAAACACAAAGGCAGGGTAAAACATCTGGAAACTTTTAAAGTAAATGTCACATGCCGATAAACGTGCATTCCTGTTGAAACCCTCGTTAAGGCTAACACTTGGGAGCATGCTAAGTATTGAGTCTGATTGAGATGAGAAAACCCCCAACAAAACTCCAGCCAGGAAGCTACAGTAAATTCCTCCGCACAATCAAGGATTGAAATAATCAATGTTTCCAGTCAAAAAGCAGTTAATCAAAGCTGAGGCTTATCCAAATAGTGTCTCACACTGATCACAGATGTGGAAATCTCTGTGCATTCAATTTGACCTGTGTTGGGATGTCAGCTTTCACATGAATCCACTTTTGTTTCTCATTCCTTGCAGAACATCACAGCACCAGAGCTCATTTGGAGCTGTGGTTTAATTTCTGCACACTGATGTGGAAAGCTGTCAGCCAGCTGTCTTTGCTTTGCTGGGGCCTCTTTCTCTTTCTTCCTTTTTTTTTTTTTACGGAAAATTCCTTAGCTCAGTACATGCATCATGTTTCTCAACACTACAATGTGAATAAAACAGCTGATCAATGTTAGTAAGGAGGGCAAATAATGGAATACGGGGGTTAAAACAGCTCACAGAACAGGTAGTCTACAGTAAATGTCAGCTCATTTTGAAGTGAACCGACAAAGACTGGATTAGTTCTCATTTTGATGGTAATTCAGTGGGTGCAGAGAGGTTTTCAATGCACATAAAGTCACACTGTGTTAGGCTTCTACAAACACACCGACTACCACAGTTACGCATAGTCGAATAAGGATTATAGATCAAACAGTGATAAATACTGAATGTCCGATAATAATGACCGTAACCATTGATTAAGTTTAGCAAGTGGAGATGCGTGCCATGTTTTCCTCTCAGTGCTACGACTCATTGAACTCTAGAGCTCCATTTGTATTTGCTATGGCGACTCACCAGGAAAGTTTGCCTGGCTGTGTGAAGGTCAGAAGCTTCTGTTTTCCCCCAAGAGCCAATAAAGAAACTGTAAAGATAAGAACTTCGCCACCGCACTAGAAAATATAATCCATCACGTTAAAAGAGTAATGATTTAGTAGCATCATGTGGGAAAAGTATAGATTGTGACCACGTTAGTTTCCTACCCTATTTTAGCTTCCTTGTTCTATCAGCAAGGAGAAAAACTGGACAAACCACACTAGAGAAATGGGCCCATACCTGGAGGAGTGGGTCATGCTGATCATTTAACTCAAATAAAAGGTGTTATTGGGGGACTTCTGGAATGTCTTGGCAACAAAAGTCTAATTTCAACATAGCAATTTCATAATTTGTAAAGGACTCCAAAATGTGGGGTCATGGTTCTCAATCGGACAGAGGTCACGCACTGGTAGGATGGTAAGGCGAAGCAAGAGATGCCTTGATAGATTGTATTATTGCTGTCATGGTGAATAAGATGCTTAGCAGAAAGAAAAAAGCTTTTAGTTGATTTATGAGTCTACAGTCCATTTGGCCCTCATCTGTGGTCAACAGATCTGGATCATGACTAAAAAATGACCTCATGGATAGAAGCTTTTGGGCTCATCCTTGGAGATAAAGTCAAGAGTCTTGACATTCGTAGGCCTCAGAGGAAAGCCACTGAGTCAAGGGAAGTGGTTTTAACATTTGATAGTGATGCTTCTTGGTCACTTTCTTCTAGAGTGATTCAACGTTGGCCCACTGAGTAGAGATCTGAGGAAGTACTGAGCCCTTGGTGGAGCTATGAATCACTTCTTCTCTGGCCTGGAAACACCTTGGGAATTCTTTAGGACCGGGGTATTCTATTCCTGGTCTGGAGGGCCGATATCTATCACGCTTTAGCTTTAACTCTGCTTCAACACACCTGATTCCAGTCAGCAGGTAACCAACGTTCTCCTGATGAGCTGCTGCACAGGACTTTACCACTGAAGCAAGTGTGTTTGATCAAAGAAACCAGTAAAAGGTGCAAGAGACCGGCCCTTCAGACCCGGAATTGAACCGCTCTGCTTTAGGAGGTGATGTAAAATGTCATGACTGAGAAGGATGTCAGTTATCCCCTGATGGATCTGTTACCTTCACAACCCATGACGTACCTTTGCCACAGTTCAACAATGACAGTTAAGCAAACACTGGCATTTCTGTTTATTAGATTTGGACATACCTTCTGAACACATTCATTTGTTGAGAAAAAGCAAACATCAATCACGTTAATAGTCTCGATACAGAATTGGCCCAGGACATTTCTGACACTGCTTGATATTTGTTGTAGATCATCCTTGGTCACAAGATTACAAAACTATGGATTTTGGCTCATGGCCAAAGATTTCTTTAATGATCCTTTAAAACCAATGAATTAACTTGGTTTTAGTCAGACATATTCATTGTCTTATAATTGTTTCATAACATCTCATATCCTTGCAGAATTAACCAAATTTAATCTAACCAATTAAGACCTAATACAGTAATCCTTCACGGCTTTGCTGTTTCGCTGATTTTTCCCCGTCATTAAATAAAATGTGACAACGATAACTGACATTAATAAAAAATCCAATCAGAAAAGGGAAAATATAGGTTCTTTTTTTTCCATTCACCTATCAGCAATTGGGAGAGGCGGGACTAAACAAGAAAAGAACCAATCAGTGTCTGGAGCTGGTAACAATTGAACAACTGATGTCTAAAATGAGAATCTCCGTGGCTGGGACGAGAAACATTAGATGTGACCATCTGAAAAGTCTTTGCTTGGTTAGTACACGCTGCTATGGCCATAACATAATTAACGTTCATTGTTCTAGCTGTTTTTGTGAGGAAAAACATTCAGGCAGCTCATAAAAGTGTTCAATCAACTCACGCAGTTGAGGGAAAACTAATAAATACACCTGAAAACAATTCTTACCTTTAGCTGAATTTTGCATCCTTTTTGTTTTACAGTGCATTGAGAGTGTTTAAACAAGAGAGAGAAGTGTGAAAATGTTAACGCACATCTGGGGAAAGTGTATAAAGTGTGTGTGTGTGTGGGGGGGGGGGGGGGGGGGTTACAGCCTTAAAAATCGATAATAGTTGTAAAAAAATAAACCAGGCTACTTTGCGGATTTCGCCTATTGCGGGTTAATTTTAGAACATAACTCCCGCGATAAACTAGGGACCACTGTAATCAAGTTTAAATGAAAAACATTACTAATGAGATGTACTGTTTGATAAGTTGATGCTCTGTAGAGGGATTAACACATACTTTAGAGGTTTCCAAGGTTCAAGAGTCCAAGCCTTTAAAATGATACACCAGACACATCCTCAACTCAGAGAGGCTTTGCTGGGTGAGACAAACATACTTTATTTTTTCTTTCCATTTCTATGTCTTAGGCAATCCGATTTCCCTGATTTTGCACCCTTACCTTAACCCTCCCCAGCTACTGAGCTCGTGCAGCCACTGCGTTGGGTTTTTATCCCATCACTTATGCAAACTGTGCTTCAAACCTGCTGTCGGGATTGTTGAAACATGAAACCCTTCATTTGTGAAATGGCAGGATTCTTTGCACGCTTACATTTTCAAGGTGGTCCTCATATATTTATATGGCTTTTTAAGGATAAATTGAGTCACCTTGAAGCATTGCCAGAGGCTTGAAGCCTGCAGGGACTCTCATTAGGAGTTACGCTGAAGGATCTTCATCAGCTGTCTTTTCTGACAAATGTAGCCGTCTCCCGCTGACTCTGGTCTTCTTCCTTCTTAGGCTGCATGGCGCAGCGCTGCAGGGAAGCAAGGTGTGGAGGTCAAGTTTTGACTGGACCTGCTAACACGTTCTCATTGACAGTTCCTGATTTTAGAACAATGGGAAATAAAAAACTAAGTATTTAATAGTATTTATGGAGTGAATTAATTCTAGAAAACAGCAACTCTTCTGCATTTCTTACTGATTGACTCGCTGAAAAGTTTTTCCTGAATAGTTTCACATTTTAATTAGAGGAGACTCCAGTGTAAATGCTGTGTGTGGTCTACCGAGTAATCTATGAAACTCTCCTGTTGCCCTTGTCATGACTCTCATTTTTCAGCCTTCATTCAGCTCACCTGGTCCCCTCACCAAGCTCCTGACAAGCCCTGTTTCCCTGGCAACCACCATCAACTCCATTCATCTCACCTGTTCCTGTAATCGGCTTCATCCACTTCACCTGCTCCTGACTCCTCAGCTCATCTCACACACCTGCTTCCCCTGCTATAAAAAATCCATTCAGCTACCCAGTCTCTGCCAGATTATTGAAAACTTTGTGCCAGTAATTCTCCAGCCATCCACCCTGCCTGATCTCTGCCTCCGGACCTCGTTTTTCTCCTGACCCCTTCCTTGAACTCTGCCTGCATCCACGACCTTCGCCTGTCCTCAACCTCGCCTCCTGCCTGTTCCCCGTATCTGTGTGTCCGATCTGGTTTTGACCCTCGCCTCCTCTCCGACTGTGTCTCCAGCCTCGCCCAACTCTGGTAACTCTGCATCCTAATAAAGACTTTTTATTTTACCCTCATTGTGTTTGGCGTCTTCCTAGTTCTGTTCGTGACAGCCCTGACTTGTCAGCAGTAACATTTACAAGCTTCACTTTACTAATGTCTCAAAGTCAGTTTTGCATTAATTAAAGTCAAATGTAGTGTAGAACAGATATGTTAACTCATTCACTGCCAGGCATTTCCTGATCAGAAAAGCCCTTCGCTGCCAGCGTTTTTCAACGTTTTAACTGTTTTTTTAAGAGTCACAGAATGTTGTGCGCTATGATGATGTCAACACCAAAACCACCAAAAAAATAAAGAGGAGACTCACCTCTTACATCAGGAAGAATCTGCGCGTTTCAAGCATTATCCGTTCTTTCATAATCCGTTGTCGAAATGTGATCGGCTGAAGCTTTTCTGGTTCGCGCCTCACTTTTTTTACACCAGCGGCCCAAAACGATCTCCTAACACATGGATGTTCTGCTTCCTGATCACGTGACGTGTGATGAACGCGGATGAAGATCGGCTTTAGAGCTGGGACGTTTGTTCGACGGTGCGGGGGCTCGTTCCGACGCCCACACAGTAAAAAAAAGATGTAAATTTTGGCATTGGCAGTAAACGGTTGGATTTAAAATGACGACTTTTGTCGTCAATGGCAGTTTATTAGTTAAGTGTTGTTAGGAGCACTGCAACAAGTCCCAAACTAATTTCTTCCAATTAAACAATAAAGTGCATTTTGTCATCATCTGTTGATAAACGTGGATGATGAAAGGTGCATAATCGGTTATTTTTACCGGACAAGACCAAAGAACAATAAATAAGTGCCCTGTAGTTATATAGCGCCATCTAGGGTTCTAGAACTCCGCTTGGTACTTTACAGCAAAAACAGTGACGGTGTAACCCAGGGGTGTCTAATGTTGCCACTGTCCTCCGGAAATTTGTTGTTTTCTTGCTCAAACTTATCTGATTTAGTGGTTGAGTTACTTGTTCATCATGACTTTAAGTTTTATCATCCATCGATTCAAATCAGGATGATTCAAATCAGATGTATCAAACCAGAAAAGAAATTATCTAAAACACGCAGGATGCGTGCACATTTCAAAACCAGTTCTTTATCTAGCTGGTTCCAAAGCTCAGGTGGAGATCACAATAGGAAAAAATGGTAAATATCTTGTATTAGTATAGCGCCTTCCAGGATTCAACAGCCCCCCAAGGCACTTTACAACGCATCTAGTCACCCACCTATGAATGTACACATTCACACCTTGTTGGTGGTGAGCTACAATGAAGACACAGCTGCCCTGGGGCACGCGGATGGAAGTGGTGCTGCTGAACACTGGCGCCACCGGTCCCTCCGACCAGCACCAGCAGGCAGCACGGGTTAAGTGCCTTGCCCAAGGACACAACAGCAACAAACTGAGTGGGACTCCATCCTTGGTTACGAGATGAGCTCTTAGCTCCTCTGCCAGTTTGTAAAACATTATGTTGAGAAAAAAAAGCTGAAATTAAGGCCTTGTGTAAAGTTTCACTATGTTCTTAAAAAGAAAACATACAAAAATTTTAATTAAATGTAACCAGGAAAAAATATTAGTAAATGCTGCGTTTTCATGATCCTTTTGGTGATTAACATGTTCAGCATTTGTTTGTGTAGCTCAACCGGCAATATTTGGGTGACAAGTGTCAGCCATTGCTATTTTTGTGTTGGGGGATCTAGTGGTTGACCGTACGAGTATTTAATTGCCCCAGTCCATCAACATTCATTTGAGCTCTGATCCTCTAACGTCTAGTTTACAGGATAGACTAGACAAATTAAGTCCTTGATGTGAAGTGTTGGTGTTTGTCAGACAGCAGTCAGCTGCCACGGGCCTTTCACAAAAACACTTCTGATGGATGGTTGCTGGTATTGCTCACTTACTCACAAATGTTAAGAACATTGAGATATTTTAAACTAATTTCCAGGCTTATCAATATTTCTGCGGGAAACCCTGGAGCTGGGTTTGTGGGAACAACCAAAACAAACATGGTGTCAATGAAAGAGCTTGGTTCATTTAGAGATCACGACAGAAAAAAAGACAGCACCGGTATCGTAGATGGTGTGAAAAACCTTTTAAAGACCAAGTCACCAAGGTGAGTGTTTCTCGCTCGTTTTGTCAACTCCACTTACTGGTTACTCGTATATTGCAGCGTTTGGAGGCCTTGCAGTGAACAGTGGAGAATACAGTCAGTAAAGACTGCTCTACCTTGCCTTGCCTCTAATAAAGGCTAGGTTATCCAGAGTTATCTCTCTAGTTATGCTGCTATAGGCTTACACTGCTGGAGGACATACTGACCACTTTCCACACTCGACTACTTTCTTCTGCAATTTGCTCTTTAACTGCATTATTTCCTGCAATTTCAGCTGTTAACTTTATTTTTTCTCTATTTTTCTTCCCGGAAGAAGCTACAATGATGTTCTGCTGAGCTGTGGTAGCCTCATGGAGGGGGCCATCGGCTTGAGCATTGCTGCTAACCACTTAAACATTCTCCCTCTCCTGAAAATAACATTTTTCTTTCTTTGACGTGAAAATAAACAATCAATGAACAAGAGTCTGCTTCTAGACCTGCAGAAAGAGAAAAAACAAACAAAAAGAAAAGAAGGGGACACACAACAATACAACTAGAGCAAGCTATCACTGCGTCAACTTGATGAGGAAATATAAAGTCAACATTGTTCTACTGAACAATCACACGATAGTGCCAACCACAGCCTTAAAGGGGCATTATGGAAGTTTGACAGCCAAAACATGTATAGAAATAATACATTTCTTCTTCATACATTCTCCTGCAATGCCCTGGTCCTGTAAAATGAGCCCTGGCATTTTTACTGTGATTGCCTGTTTTTCTGTAAAATCACAGAAAAAGAGAGTTGCTCGGGTCGAGCAGGCTGCTTCATGCGTGTTCACGCTCAGGCATAGCCCGTAGCATTTGCTATCAGTAGCTTAAGTCTTTGTCGCTGTTCCTAACGCCTAGTGACAAAGCTAGCTACATTTCTGAGGACCCTTAGCTACTTTCTGTAGAACTTTCTTCTAGATGTTTCCTGCAAATTAGCAACAAAATAGCAATTTTCACTCCGGACCGTTCTTTGAACGTTGTTTCAGCTGTCATCAAGGATATAAAAGTCACAGATACAAAGGACATCACTGGTGCTTTAGCTCACCTAGTAAGACGTCGGACTCTCGTGCAGAAGACCTGGGTTTGATTCTGGATGTCAACATAGTTTATTAAGAGTTTCTTTTTTACATTAATGGTATATTTTTTTACAGTAAGATGCCCAAATTTTTATTTGAGACTCGCCAAACGGCATTGAATTCACAGATAAAAAAGATGTGGGTTGAACTTTCATTTTGGAACAATGTTTCAAGCAAGGGAAGGGAATGATCTGAGCATGCAGGAGGACTGACCCATCATAAACCTTTGTCGGCTGTGCTGAAGAGAAAGGTACAGAACCAAATTATTTAATTAATTAGTTGCATGTTCTCCTGTCCTCTGTCCTCACACACACACACACGGGACTGTCTCAGCTGTTATTTTTGTTAAGGAGTGTGCACGTACAGCATGCGCGCCTCGTGCACAAACCTACTATTGAAGCTGCTGTTACACTTTTGGCCTGAGGGGGCAATCGCGAGCATAAAAATTCAAAACTCCGTAAAGTCCCTTTAAGACGTGTTGACAATGCCCAAGTCCATACTTATGAGAGCACCATGTGAGCACCTGTGTGCGTTCACGCACTTGTATATGTAAGGTTTCTCTATAGGAGCATCCAATAGAGTGTGAGGGGCCACAGATCTGCCCCCCAAAGATGTATTGGAGATGGAGGGAGCTCCAAGTCCCAGAGATCCTCCTTGCATTATGTTTTGATGGTATGATATCATCTCCTCTCATGTTTACATATATCACTGCACATTATACAGATTTATTTACTTAATTAATACTGATAGGCACAATTTCAATCTGTTAGTGTTTCCCAATATTTATTATCTAAACAGGTTTACTGATCCAAAGTGTGAAATGGGAATTTTTCACAGTTCTTTACACTTTTTTCCCCACAAAATTGTGACTAGAATTTTAGTCAAAACACTAAGACCAAATTAAAGTTTAGTGTAAAAGGGTAATTGAGGCAGCAGCCCTAGCTTGGAAGCTTAGACTGATCTCCCATACACCCAACGTGTTTCCTCGCCAGCCTAGAGACAAAATTCCTCTAGCGCGTCCTGGGTCAGCCTCAGGATTTCCTTATTGAAGGACAAGCTCCAAACACACGCCCAAGGAGGCCTCCAGTGGCACCCTGACCACATGACTCAATGTGAAACAGTAACGGTTCTATTCATGGTCCCTCTTGGATGTTTAGGCTCCTTACTCCATTCCTAGGCTGAGCCTGGATGCCATGTGGACGTAACTTATTTTGATTCCATATCTTGTTCATGGTCATGAATTAAAACTCGTGACTTTAGGTGAAGTCTACAAATAACGGTGAGTAAAGAACTCCCCCATAAAATTGCTTCTTGAATAAAATGTTCTTTAATTGGAAATACAGTCTGAAAGAATCTTCAGGGGTAAAGGATTTCTTTTTCTCTCTCGTCTTTTCAGCAAAACCATCGTTAACAATAAACATTGTTGTATGTTTCAGTCTATTTCTCAGACATTATGACAAAACATTATGGGCTCGACACACGGGAGGCGACAAACGACAGCAATCAGCG
Source organism: Nothobranchius furzeri (assembly GCF_043380555.1). Classification (NCBI taxonomy): domain Eukaryota; kingdom Metazoa; phylum Chordata; class Actinopteri; order Cyprinodontiformes; family Nothobranchiidae; genus Nothobranchius; species Nothobranchius furzeri. Next base: position 53,162,557 of record NC_091754.1, read on the forward strand.
AAATTTGTCGCTGTCGCTTTTATTTCCTGACACACGGGAGGCGACTCGTGGCAGCGGCAAAGCCGTCGACGCCTTCTGTTCCATTGCGAAATCCAATCTTCTGTTGTTTTGATTGGTTGTGTCAGGTTGGAGGGAATTAAGGTTATTTCTGCAGTTCAGAGTTAAAAAAGCGGTAGATATGATGTTTCACAAGGTGCTGCTAGAGTTATGTGGCTCTGGCGCAGGGCAAAGAGGTGCCGGCTGCGGCGGTGAAGGTGAACGGGACCGTGGTCGTGGGGGCCGGTGTCTGCTTCCAGCCTGGCAGCAGGCCTGTGCAAGCAAGGCGCCGGCATATACTAATAATGGTCACCAACAATTTTCCATGCCGCTGCCTTTTTGTGAATATCTCTATATTCTTTGGTAGAAATATTGTACAGTTCTGGGAAATCCATCACAGCAAGTATCAACTTCTCCTCCATGTTTGCTCAGAGATGAACGGAGTAGCCTGTCCGCTCATTGGTCAGTGAATGAAACCTCCGTTGATTGGTCATCGTCCGAGCGACAGCGATGAAAAGTTGAAAATATTTCAACTTTCTGGGATAGTGTCGCTGGGTCGCCTGTGCACGACACGTGCACCAGCGCAAAATTTCCCACGCACGTTTTTCGCGTTTTGCTTAGTAGGAGGGAGACCCGCAATTATCTCTTTGTCACGCATGTCTCATTGAAAATGAATGGAGGAGAGGCAATGTTGCCTCCCGTGTATTGAGCCCATTACTCTAGTTTAAAAAACAATTTACATTAAATGTTTAAAGGTACAATATGTAACAATGAAGTGGTCAAATTTGGTTACTGCAGCCTATTTCCTAAACAAAGACTCACCATCTTGCTCCCATTCCACGAGTTTCTTGGCTGTTGCCAGTTAAGGATCAGCACTAGAAGATTCTAGATGATATGTCATACACAGTAAGTTGTATTTATCTACTATAAACACATTGTCATTTCAGATGTTCACCATCTTTGATGTTTTACAGTAGAGTGCGCTTACTAGACTTAATACGGTAACATGTCTCCAGCATCACAGGAAGTGTGGTTGTTTGCCATCTTGCTCTATACAGTAGTTCTAAATGACAAAACCTAGCTTGTTCTGTAAATTTGCTAAATCAGTTTTAAAGGAAATAAAACTAACTTATTCCCTTCACACATGCATTTCACTGTGATATCAAGTTGTTGGTATTTGAAAAGTAAGCATGACAACCATTTGCATCTATTTCACCATATTTTAGCACTGACAGTTCTCTGTTAGCCACTAGCATTCTTTACTCGTTATTGGAGAAAAAAAAAGTCACGTCTTTTTAGGGGGACATGAATTAACTTCGGGGTCACTCCTGTTTACTGGCTTCATTTCGTAAAAAAAAGGGATTTTTTTTCCTGCTGGTGTCAACAAACAAATGCAGAAGCTGCAGTGTTAGCTCAGAACACATTCTGCAACCTCGCAGGCTCACAGAATGTAAAAAGTAACGGTGCATCTCTTTGACCTTTTTGGAGAAAAACCGACAACCCCTCAGCCGGCTGAGAAGGAAATCTGTTTCAATGTAACCTTTCCTCCATCATGACTGAGACATTAGATGGTTTGTGATTATTTCATTGTAAATTTCTTACATATTGTTCCATTAAGTTCTCCAAAAACATTTCCTTTGTAAATCTGACATCTTTAACACAGCCTTGTAACAATTTGAACTCTTATTTTTTAGTCCTGCTGAAACATTTATGTATTACCACACCAAGGGTATATGTGTTGTAAGGTTACAATTGTTCACCACAAATATTGTATTATATTGGATTTTTGCAGTTAACATGCTAGTGTTTCCATGGTAACTTGAGCAAAAGAGAAGACTTTGTGGCCAAGAAGCTTGTGAATGTGCCACCCACCCTTAGTAAAATGCAGATTCAAATAGTCAGAAGTGTTGTTTTTCCAAAACCCTCATGGCCCGAGAACTGAAACACTGTTTAGTTAAAGACCATGGTTCAAAATAAGCACATTAGTTATCTTCCATTATTAAAGCTTTTAAATATAGTTGGAACAGGTATGTAACGTTACATATAAACTACAACTACCTCTTCAAGGACTACAGGTCTACACATTTCAGCAAGCTTTCTGTTTTCCCATGTGGCGATACAGGATGTTTAACCCTACGGCAGTTTGACTGCTGTAACGCCACGGAGAATTCTTCAGTGCTACTGTCCAGACTCAAGTGTCCTCAGAATAATCCTCGCTGTGTCAACACTTACTGTTGGGGTCTTGTATATGTCAGTTTGATAGTGATATTTAAAAGTGAAGCTTCTCTAAACTTTTGTAAAACTTTCTGGTATTGTAGGCCAGTCTACACTTTTGAAGCATTATGTGGATTTTATAGCTTTAAGGCTGTGCACTCTCACCACCGAAATTCAAGTTTTCAGCTTTATTAGTCCAGAGAAGTTTGGTTTGAGTGTATACTATTGACCTTTTGCCTTTCTTCACTAGGAACTGATATGAACTAGTTAAAAATGGCTGTGAGATTGTTGAGTTGCTAAAAAACATGGGACATTGTTCATATTTGAAAGAAAAACTGGATTTTATCTTCATTGATTTTAAACAGAAAGAGATGACATGTAAATGTGATGAGGACATACAAATAACAAGCCCCTATGGAAGCCCTGAAAGGCCATGAAAAAATTATCTCCTGTTGATATTTTCATCTCATCCAACACACAGTTAAAGGAGAAAGTAGCTATATTACAAAAGTAAACTACTGTGTGTACAATATGTGTGTGTGTGTGTGTGTGTGTGTGTGTGTGTGTGTGTGTGTGTGTGTGTGTGTGTGTGTGTGTGTGTGTGTGTGTGTGTGTGTGTGTGTGTGTGTGTGTGTGTGTGTTTGGAAGACATTTGAGGGAAATGGGGCTCACTGCATTAAGGTTTTACTGTGTGAAGGACTTGAGTGAAAAGAAAAATGCTGGGATGACTCATGATTCAAGTGCCCTTTAATGGATTTGGGAGAAAAAAAAAAGGAAAAGCACAGTTGCTTACACTAAGAGATGTGTTCACTAATAAAACATGACACCCAACATGATACCAAAGATCAAATTTGTGTTCTTTTCTCTATAATTATGCACAGTGATCTCTTTCAATTTTTTGGGAGCAATTTACAACTGTAGATGCTACATTGAAAGAAAAAGGAAGGGAAGGATAAAGGAAAACAAATACATTTCAAAAAGTGCTTTTCACCAGCTTTGGCTGATGCTTTTAACCTGAACAATGATCCTAAAAAAGTTTATTTAAACATAAAGGGCAGTGAGACAAAATAAATGTACCACTTTTCCAAAACAAAAAGGGATCATTTCAATCATTTAAAGTAGGGTTCTAGTTGGTTGACAGAACATTTTTTACTGGATTACCAAGTTACATGGTAGTTTTAAGCTGACCAAAGTGATTTATAGTCATCCTAAAACTACTTTATTCTGAAATACAATTCTTTGTAAATATTATTTGGGATGTTGCATTTATACTGTCAATCGTTTTAGTTTTTTCATGACATTTTGATGTTACTCTGGAAATGGCATGACCTTTTCCACAAAACATTTAAAATTTTGCCAATTGTTATATTGATTTTGGTTCTCATCATTTCAAAGGGGAGCCTCAAGTCGAGTCTACACTGGAGGCATCAGTGGTGTGGGACGGCAGCGGAGCGTTGCTGCTTGAAAAAAAAAACATGTATAGTCTACGGGGTTGATGCAAACCGGCCATAGCATGGACATTTTCAGGTGCGTCCCAGAAGCAGGTTGCTTTTAAAGGTAGAATTGAGCTCTATTTCTGAGATGTGAATTTCTGAAGTTAACATTGGGCTACACAGGAAATTACATAGGCTTTCAGTAATTTTCAAAATAAGACTAATAGGGATGTCCCAATATCGATATCGGTTATTTTATGTTGGCTCAAAAACACTATGGGATTATATCGGACTGCATCAAAATTCTCCGATATAAGCAGGTATATAAGGTTCACATTTTTGCAACCAATGGTTAAAAAAACTGTTATTTTTTTCTTACTTACTATTATTGGATCTTGTTCTCTGATTGAGTAATAACACTTGATCAAGCCTTTTATACATTCCACACTATGAAATAGGTAAAAGTCTGTATGATTTGTGCTGATATCGTATCGGATTGATATCGGTATCAGTCAATACTGAAGGATGCAATATTGGTATCGAATCGAAAGTGAAAAAATTGTATCGGGACATCCTTGAACGCTATTGCAGCAATGCAATTTCATATCTATGTAGATTACGCCAATACATGTGACTTAACGGCTTATTTACTATCAGCATCGTTCCAGAAGTGCAATAGTGTGTTTTTCATGGCTTTAATTCTGGCAGTGGAGATGAACATTAAATGACACCAAACAGCAATATGAAACGTGATCTCCTTTTTGGTTCAATGGAGGATGGCATAACCAAACCATGACCTTTGAAGTCTCAAGAGATTTTGTGGTCTTGTGAGTCCAGCAAGGATGCCAGCGGAGATACCACTCTGTGGTTGAGACTCATGCCGTGTGGATTTGTGTCACAAATCTGCGAAGCATGCAAGTAAACTGTCCCGCTGCCATTCAGTACCACTGATGCCTCCAGTGTGGTCCTGGCATAAGTTAAATTTTTTTCTATTCAGTTTATTTATATAGTGCCAAATTATGACAAGTCGTTTCAAGGCACTTCACAAAGTGTGTCTGTCTATGGAGATTTGCAACGCTATTATTTGTCCTTTCTAGCCTGCTGGAGAGCCCTTGCAAAGATGAATAAAGTTGAGCCTACTTTTCTAAACAAACAAGATGGAGAACGCAAGCTTGTGATTGGTCAAGATGTCGCTTTCGCCAACACCATCTCCATTGTGCACTCAAAATCAAAGGAAGCCGAATATATCTAGCAACAGATACGAAGCAAATTGAAGAATACCTTGTGGAACAATTCTAAAAATATGAACGATTCAATTAAACTCAATTCAATGATACTTTATTAATCCCAGAGGGAAATTAGAGTTTCAGTACACACAATTCTAAGATCAGACATACATACATAGGCACATGACAAGAATTGGTGACTGTGGTCATTCGCAGCCCGAGTCGCGCTACCTTAATAGAGAACAGAGGGTTTATATATGAGGATTGGTTCAGTTGGAGGAAAAAAAGGCACTTCAGTTACCCTCCACAGGGAGGGCAGCTTTGCTGTGCAAAAAAACACCTCAGACAGAAATGCAACAGACTTCAGACATTACACAACATAAGTGTCCACTAGGTGGGGAGGTAGGGTTGCAGACTCTCCACACATCAGTGCATGCAGCTACGATAAGCAGCGCTCGTCACCTCCGTTTAGACAGGGGAGGTAGTTGGGTTTAGAGAGCACAGTGACTCCTGGAAACGATTCAATGGCCTTCACCGGTCGCAGTCCCACCCAGGCTGGGATAGGGAGACAGAGTTGCCATGGCGATGGCAGCATTCCACATTTCTTCTGAGGAGGAGTAATCACTTAAGCCTAACAGGCTCAAGGGCACCAGATTCAGATAAGAACTTGTTTTGAGGCCAGACAGAGCTAATTTTCTCTCTGTCTTAAAGTTCTGTTGGTCCTCAACCCCTCTAAATCCAATATTGGCGTAATTAATCTATCCCAATCCACGCTGACCCGTCAACTTTCTCCTTGATCGAATCCACCTTCTGTGCCAGAGTCTGAATCTCAGCCAAAGTTCCAAGCTTACGACTCATCTAGACAATTAAATGAGTTTGTGCGTTCACACAATGGTGTAATCCATCCCTGAGCTCCGGGATTGAGCCAATATTCCTCGACAGCTCATTAATGTTCCCCTAAGTCAGGAAACCACTTAGGCCAAATAGCAAGAAACCTGACACCAACACCACGAATATCCAGACGTCTTCAGAATCCTCTACAGACAGTTGAGAGAGGCAGATCAGGTTCCACTGTTTCCAGGAGTCCATGATATACCCAGCTGGCTCTGTCCCAGGGGGCATGCGGGAGCCCCTTCTCCCGTTCTCATCGTTGAAAAATTTTTGTCAATTGCGTTGAGAGACCAACTGACCAGGTCCATTTTTAATAATTTCCAGTTTCCAGAAAAATGCAGAAGAGCTGTACACCCAAAGACCGACAAAGAGCCTTGGGGATAAGATAGGGAGGAGAGGAGGAACAAAGCGTCTGTACTCTCCAAGAGCTGGAAGAAGACATTTATTTATTCACCTGTGACTAGATGATTAAGAATATACGCAGCAAGTGTTTTATTTGTGGATGAAAATGACAGGAAATGAGGGTTTAGAGGTGGTGAGCGCATAAAGAGGTGGAAGAGAATGAGGGACAAATTTGTCCGATTTAAAAAGTATCTCAAATACAAAAAACACAATATAAACACAATAGTAAATGCCAGAGGTGTGACCAAGTCACTGCTTTGCAAGTCACAAATCTTTCCAGTCAGGTCTCGAGTCAAGTCCAAGTCAAAGACAACCAAATCCAAGTCAAGTTCAAAGTCAGTGATGTGGAAGTCTAAGTCCTTAACTTTGAATTTTCAAGTCATAATCAAGTCATCTGTCTGACTCCAATTTAATGACAATGATAATAAATAAATTCCAGAAATAAAGCTTCTTAAAGCTTAATTGATTTGCTCAAACAAGCAGGAAGTGCAACTGAACGTGATTCTAAACAAAGTTCTGCTGCATTTAGCAGAACAAGATCAAACCCAGAACCAAGAATGATTCATGATTTTTGTCCATGTTGTGCCACTTTTGTGCTAAAATATCAAATATGATTGAGCCATCATCAAGTCAACAGATGCAAGTTGATTCAAGTCCCAAGTCATTGGCGTTCGAGTCTGGGTCAAGTCAGAAGCCTATAGATTTTATCAAGTCAAGTCAAAAGTTATTAAAATGATGACTGGAGTCTGACTCGAGTCCAAGTCATGTGACTCGAGTTCACACCTCTGGTAAATGCACTTGGACCAAGTAGATGACAGGATACCCCAGGACAGCACTACGCCCTCTGTTGTCCTGGCGGGGAATTGCTTTGCAACACTCCCCAGGAGACGGAGAAGTCCGAGAGCAAAATGTCGGTCAGGGGCCACTGCTGCCATGGAAGAGAGAAAGGGAGACCAAGCTTTGGTCTGTCTTTTTCCCTTTCGGGTCATTCTTAAGTGGTTGGCGAGTTGGATGCCCGGCTCCAGTTGCTGCTGTCTGAGGCTGTGCTCGTCACCTGTGGATATCACAGAAATTCCACTTCTCGGTGACTTAATGCGTTCTTCATTTTAGAATCACTCAACTGTGTTTTTCTGGCTAAAAGTGCACCACAAAACATTGTTAGCTGCAGTTAGCTTGTAGCTGGGAATAATGGCTGACTCATATCCTCTAATACTTGCTCTCAGCTCCACCTATTTGCCCATTTATGAATTGTCCAGAAGTGTCGATGTGTGACACTGCCAAGATGGGGGTGGTGGGAACTGCCCATTGGGCTTCAAATCCGATCCTCAGAAAGGTATAGGTGATGTCACGGAGGGTTTGTCCAGCATTTTCTCATCAATGTAGAAGCACAAAATCTTATTACTAATGGACATTTGAAAAAAGAGAACCCAAACTTAAATTGAACCAACAACAATAAAATCTCCCATCAATCAATAGATATTTTTTGAACATTCAGATTTTAGGTTGTACTGCTTCCCTTTGATGAACTCCTAATGAAACTTACATAAGATTCCCAAACGGATTGGGCAAACTTAGATGAACGTCTTCAAACAAAGGCATTTACAGAGGACTTAATTAGTATGGTCAGTAATACGATCTGCCAGAATGAGTTTGTCAATATGTCTTTTTTCATTCGGATTGGAAAAGCGCGTCATTAAAAATCAGTGGGGTATGAAATACACAAAAGCCTCTTCTAACAATCAAAGCAGGAACTAATTTAATTTTTGTGTATTCAGCTTGTATAACACGAGTTTATTGAATGTGATCAAAGGCTTTCAAGTGCTTCTTTATTTTTTTCCAATACAACGGAGGCCTCTGCTGCTGCTGCCAGTTGTAGTGGAACAAATAAAAACCAATAAAGGCTTGCTCCGCTGTACGATGATCTGTAAATTTCTTTAAAAAAGAAAAAAAAAAAGAAACCAAAAGCCAAGAGTCTCATTGCAGCCCTCTTAAAACGCACCAGCAGCTCATTTATCTGCAGTGTGACTGGCTTAAATCTTGGTAAAGTGCTGCTAGTTTCTCTCCTTAACCTAGTTAGCAGCATTTAATAGCACTCACATCCTCCCATATGCGTGTCCCATTAGGAAGTGTGAGTAGGAACATTCTAGGTCCCCAGGCACTGGTAAACACTGCTACAGACGTCATGTAGTAAGTCCTCTTGCAGCCACATTGGACGTTCACAGCCTTCAAGCGAAAGAACAGCTGCGACTGACAAATTATTGTGATTTAGTTTGGATTTAGGCCAAGCAGATTGGACGCACTGCAGCGTTTCAGTGGCAGCAATCAATCAGTCTGATCAGAAGTGCTCCAGAATTGACCAATACCACTGCAAAAGCTTTTGCTGTTTGTTAAAAATGAAATTTTTCTATAAGTGTGAGCAAAATCTCAAAATTAAAGGTGTGGAACACTAAATCGTCACTCAATTTTCAGTGGTCTTTAGTATGAATGAATATTTTATAAGTCATACTCTAAAAAAACAAAGCACTGGTGACACATCAGAGCTGAGCTTCAGACGACAGGATTTGGAGTCTTATTTACAGGTATTTGGACGTCTTACGTCTGACTGGCTACCAGAAAGACGACTTGGCCACCGACTCCATTTGCTTAGCCCTGTTGATGTTTTATCTCCACAAATAACAGAAACCTGAAGGAGTTCTGCTGTGTGGTGGGGCTGCTAATGCTAACAGTTAGCTTCTGCTAGACAAGACGTGATAAATCAGCAACAGCCCTCCCTGTCCTGTTTCAAGTTGGGTGAATCTATGATAAAGTGACAGCGTGAGGTAGATCTGTTAGGCTTTTCATATCCTAGCATTTCATCGTCTGTTTTCTATCCGAAGCTAATGTAGGAGACTATTTTCATGTTCAGCTTGCATGTTAAACTCAGAGTGACTGATTATGATCAGAAATAAGACGTTAAAATGTTTTTTTAAGTGAACCACACCTTTAGTACATTAGAAAACCCTACTGGGACCTTTATATGCGTTGTCATGTAAATGTTAACGTAAGAATCATCCATTTCGCAGGTTTTTTCTCTCTTTTTTTGTCAAGTACAAGCACAAGGAGTGTTTTTCTTTCAGCTACTTCCCATTTAAAATGTTTTGCAGGTACCTTGCTGGCTTATCTCACACTGTGCTGAATCACACACACGTTGGAAGGGCCAAAACAGAGAACACACCTCAGTAACTTAGATTCATGAAAACAGGCAAAGTTCATTTTTCTGGCTGCACCTCGGTCAACTCAACCCCTCCGAGGGCACTGCTGAATGATAATCGGCTTCAATTTATAATGGGTTTTTCACAGCTCGCTCAGATCCCAGCTCCTTCTGCCAGGATGACAACGCTGTCATCCGCGGGGCGTGCATAGTCATTCACTAGTTTGATGAACATGAAAACCATATCAAACAAATGCCACAGCTGTCTGAACTGCCAGATCTGCAGTCCGTCGAACATGCCAATGAAGGGATTTGCCTGTTTATTTCGGCGGCCTCTCTTGTGTATGAAATTACTTACAGGCTAACACGAAGGCCGGTCATTATGAACAGAAATGTGGATAATCAGGGTAGCTGGAAACCAAAAGCTTAGCTTAATAGCACTTGAGGAGTCATTTTGACATGAAACATCTGGGGTCCATTACAAGTCTATTCTTTAAAAATTGCTGTCATGAATAATCAAGATGTGGTCAATTGGAACGTTAGAACATAAAATTGTTGTCTGTCAACTAAAATAAATAACCTGCATAAGTGGTTTGTTCAAAGGATTTTCACATTAGGACCCAATTAACGTAGACTAAATCCCTTTAGAGTGTTAATCAACTGGAGGACATTTAGTTAACCTCCTTTACTTTGAAGAAGACTCTAATATTCAACTCTTAATATTCGCCGTTGACACGTATAGGCCAACCAAACATCTTCCTGTTGTTGGAAAAGCCCATGCTAGGCCTCACCTTTGTACAACTTTATTTTTGTTGGGACTCATGCTAGATGGCATCATGCTTGTGTGGCACTAGTAAAATTCTCACTATTGAGGTACCTGAAATCTTGCATCTATAGTCATTCAACAAGTCTTGGGCGATGTCAGAAGGTTTTTAGATTTTCTACAAGATTAAAAAGTTTAAGAAACCCTTCACTTTTAGGGCGGTGACAGTCTGATTTGAGTCAGAATGTTTTTCTAACATAGGAAAATTCTCATTACGACCTCAGCTGTGTACTTTAGAGTGATGTCTGCAGATTTGAGGCCTTAAAGACATTATTCACTGAGAAACCTCATTTTTAACTAATATTTTTTAAGGCGGAAAAAGTAGAATGCCTTCTCCAGGTCAAGGACGAGGTCCTGCCTAAAGTGGAGGAGTTTAAGTATGTTGTGGGCCATTCCCATCTGTACCGGGTCGGCCCGGTTGATTCCACATATCCTTGTCTTAAGCCCATGTGGGCTGATTCTACCCACCAATCAGAGGCTTGCTCTAAAGGAAGGTGTGAATTTGCTGTCAGCAGTGGGTGTGTTGGCCCTGGTCGGCCTGAAGCAGACCCCCTCGAGAAGAGGGCTGAGAATGAGCATTTGTTGGCCCAGAAAAATACCAGGCCACCCAGATATGTAAACAACCTACGCTACCCGGCCCGGGCCGACCCGGTACAGAAGGGAATGGCCCATTGGAGTCTTGTTCACGATTGAAAGAAAGCTGGAGAATGAGATTGATGGGCAGATTGGTGCTGTGTCTGCAGTGATGCGGGCACTGTACAGATCTGTCATGGTGAAGAGAGAGCTGAGCCGGAAGGCAAAGCTCTCGATTTACCGGTCAATCTACGTTCCTACCCTCACCTATGGTCACGAGCTATGGGTAGTGACCGAAAGAACGAGATTGCAGACAAAAGTGGCCAAAATTAGTTTCTCCGCAGGGTGGCTGGGCTCTCCCTTAGAGAGAGGGTGAGAAGCTCGGTCATCCGGGAGGGGCTTGGAGTAGACCCTCTGCTCCTCCACATCGAGAGGAGCCATTTGAGGTGGCTTGGGCTTCTGGTAAGGGTGCCTCCTGTACGTCTACCTGGTGAGGTTTTCCGGGCACGTCCGACTGGGAGGATACCCAAGGGAAGATCCAGGACGCTGGAGGGAATACGTCTCTCGGCTGGCCAGGGAACACCTTGGGATTCCCCCGGAAGAGCTGTCCCAAGTGGTTGGGGAGAGGGAACTCTGGGTATCCCGGCTTAGGCTGCTGCCCCCGTGACCCGACTCCAGAAAAGCGGCTGAAAATTGATGAATGGATGTTTATTTTTTAAATCAGCAGCCTGACGGATTTATATCACATTGTCTCTTAACAATCATGGACTCACCCATTTTGACTCGTTAGGGAGAAGGTTGTTGTTGGTTTAGCATCCAGAAAACGGCAGAGAATGTCTTGGCTAGTACAAGCTAACTGTTAGCATTAGCAACTCCACCACATAGCAGAACTCCTCCAGGCTTGTTATTTTTGGAGATAAAACATCAACAATGAAAAGCAAACAGTCCGTGGTAGAGTCACGTTGCTGACCAATCAACGGAGGGATGTCCAAAGGGTGCCATTCATGAACTTCACATCACTACTTTCTCCTCAAGCTGAATCCTCTGTGCTGAAACCACCTGAGCTTTTTTCCTCAGGGTACGACTGACAATGCATTCATTCCTACTATAGACGACTGCAAATTGATTAAAATATGAATGAAGTACCACTTAAAAATTATTCATTGTAAATTTTTTGCTGTATTTTTTTCCCTTTTTCCAGGATTTCTCTTTTGAAGTAAAATAGCTATCCCCTAGTTAAAAAAATGGGAATGAAATTGCTCTACTTTGTCCGTGTGCTCTGACCATGGCCTGGAGCACACCCACTGGCCCTAGAGCACGCTGGCCGTTCTGGGATTCTCCAGAACTCAGATTGCCATTTCGCCTGTGCCAAGGCCCCAAAAAACCCAGTCATAGCAACTTCTTTATTTTGTGAAAAAAGTTTTTAAATTCCCGAGTTGCTCTGTAAGGCAACAGTGAAGAAACCTTGATTGAAACTTTTCAGTTGTGAGAAAAAAATGGAGAATCTTTAATATAATAGATAAAACATCAAGGAACTAATTAAAAAAATGTCTTTTGGTCTGAACTGTGCCACATCTTACTGAAGTTGATGCAACACCACTGGCCATGACTGACAGATTCATGTAAGAAAGCCAACAGTGATGCACCGCCTCTGATTTAGGATGTATTCAAAAGGTCCAAGAACCTTTTTAAGAAAACTCAGGTTTTTGATTTAATTCTGTTCAATCAAACCTCAACCTTGGCAAGCTGCATTTTGTTTGCTGAAGACAAAAGGCAGAAAGAGCCACAAACTAACGTCTAAAGACCTCTACCCTATGGATTGGCCTTGCAGGAAGGGACCCTATTTGTAGTTGGTTTCATGAAACTTTCCTCCAATTTAAATGCAGTGCAGCCTTTGAAGTTGGTACGAAACCATGCCTGGAGATCTATTTCATCTGTAATTTACCAACAAGCAAGTCTGCAAACTCTAAAGGGCTCCATTGATCTTCAATTGAACATAAAATGGGCAGCAAATTTAGGAAACCGTTCAAATCTAAAAAGAAACCCCGCGTGAGAGAGCGCACCACGAAACCTGGGCTAAATAAATGCTCAGAAAAAGTTTTCTTGAACCAGAACAACTTAAAATAATGTTTGTGAAATTTCTGAAAATAAATGTTTGTAATTCACTTCAGCTCCCCGAAAGCTGCTCACTTCAGGCTAAATATGTTTCATCTAACCTTTGGACCACTAAACGTTTTAAACAAAGTGAAATTATAATCGGTGAAGAAGAAGGCTGATAGTTGAGAAGAGTGGGCTTTTGCGCTTTTCTTCAGTAACACAATGTAGATTAAAGGAGGTGTAGGGATCTGGGGATTCGTTACCACACCGGGGGCCATTTAATCACAGCGTTCATAATAGGAACCTCGATTAGTTGCCCCAAGCAATTCCTGAGCTCTGTTACCTTAGAATAATAATGTGTGAGCAAGGAGCTACCTTTGAAGGTGACATTTGGGGGAAAAGGTTGCTGCAATGGCACCACAGACTTTGATAAATTATTTTTCATCAGCCAGTAGCCTGCTCCGCATCTGTGTATGGGTCTAATGAAAGAAGAGAGGGGACTGTTTTATATAGCCGAATGTCGTACGCCTCTGTTTGTTCAAGCAAACCGGTTTGTGTGTGTGTGTGTTTCAGAATAGCATGACCCAAGGGATGCTGTGTTGTCCTTTCAGCTCCCTACAAATGAGAAGCTATTGAGTCAGCATGAGAAACAAAGGGAAAACATGAAATGCTAGAGGAGAAAATAACACTGACGATACCCTTTAATCATGCAATCCCTTCGTTGTTAGCTAACACAATTACCCATGCAGTTAAATGTGGTATAAAAACAGCCTGCTGATTTTTTTTCCCCACCAAAACAGCCCTGTTGTATCAAATATTAGCCAAATGTTGATTACAAAGGCAGAAAGTAGGATAAAGCCAGTAAGGCAGTCATCGTTTTGCAAGAGCTGTCATTGCTCAAGGCATCTAGCCATTGAACGAGCTCCTGCTGTTTTCTTGGCTGCAGGCTTTTCTTTTCTCACAGCTTTCTCTTCTTCTTCTACAGTCGCTCTGGAGAACGATGTATGTGTCGGTGTGCACTTCTCATTGAAGCAATAAATGATAACCATGGCAGCGTCGGACCAGATTGTATTGTGTGCTGAAGGGACATTGCTTTAGTGCGTCAGATTGTGCTGATCCTTTTACCTGAATCATCAAAGTGCTACACAGAAGGGTAAAGAGGGCTGGTGCCTCTGGATGTCTCTGTGAGAAGAACATTTAAAGCCCTCCACCGAGATGCCAATCTCAATGCAAATGTCTTTTTCTTTGGACAACTAGTTTCAGATTATGAACACAGCTAGGTCTGTGCAATACGGCATATAATCAATATCACGACATACTGAGGATTTCACCTCGATAACGATTAATGGACGATAACTACAGGGACATTTTTTATTATCAGATTTATTCAAACTTTTTCAGTCAATTTGTACAACTTCATTTGTATAGCACTTTTCATACAAAAGAAAATGCAGCTCAAAGTGCTTACCCCCCCACCCCACCCCCCATCCCACACACACCATCCATCCATCCATCTTCTGAACCCGCTTTGTCCACGTAGGGTCGTGGGGGGGTGGGTTAGGGTCTCCAGCAGTCAATGGGCAATTAGGCGGGGTACACCCTGGACAGAGAGCCAGTCCATCACAGGGCAACACAGAGACACACAGGACAAACAACCATGCACACACACACACACACACACACACACACACACACACACACACACACACACACACACACACACACACACACACACACACACACACACACACCTAAGGGCAATTTAGACAGACCAATCAACCTAACAGTCATGTTTTTGGACGGTGGGAGGAAGCCGGAGTACCCGGAGAGAACCCACACATGCACAGGGAGAATCGGGGTCCCACAGCTTCATGCAAACTCCATGCAGAAAGATCCCAGGCCGGTAATTGAACCCAGGACCTTCTTGCTGCAAGGCAACAGCTCTAACCACTGCGCAGCCCACGCACACACACAACCTAAAAAAACAGCATAAGTAAACACTAGGCTGAGTTCAGATGGGTTAGGTAATGAATGAAACACCAGGTGATCCTTTTGCCTCGGCAGTAGTTGATTGACGGCAGCAGCCAAGGCACCAACCCAGGGCACCCAGGGAGGGAGGGCAGACGCCACCGCCTAAGCACACCCCTAGGAGCACCCAGGCCCACCACAGTCAACCCCCATTCCCTATTGACATGGAAACAATGATCTCTAAGTCAGAAATTTCAGTAACAATACATTTTTGATTAATTGCCCAGCCCTAAACACAGCTGATTTTTTTTAAATGCAGTGATGAAGCACTCCTGTAGATACTAATGAAGGGTGGGGAGACATTTCAGCAGTTAGAGCGAGGAGATAAGTTTTGCTTTTGGTTCTAATAAGCCACTAGGTGGTGCTAAAAGCAAGCCAAAATGGCCAAGTTTGCCTTTAATATTCTTCAGTTGTGTAATAAAAAATTGCTATATTAACATCATTGAGTAAATTGTTCTTTCTCTTAAACATAGTAGCTCAGTTTGTTTTTGTTTGCATAAGGAGAAAAAAAAGTAATCGGGGCTAAATGAACTCTACAGTAACAACGATGGCGTCTTTAGTACCAAAGTACCAATTACATATTTAATGCCAAAGAAAATAATGGGCAACAACATAATTATTGGCTAAATATGGGCTTTGTAGGCAAACATTAACAAACGCTTTAGCACCATTTCATTTATTTGCAAAGGTATTGAATTTTCATACATCTAATGAAAACACAGTCTAGCTATCTCCTTGCACAAGACCAGGTATCGAATAATAAACTGTGACTATAGAAGCAATGAGATGCAAAAAGGGAGGTGAGAATAAAAAACACTCCAACATGTGTCAAAAGTGTTGTTTACTAAAGATTTGTGAGGGTGTCTCTATATAGCATCTACAATACAATGATTTTTGTGCATTGCCTGTGCAAGAACATACACAAAAGCAATTTAAATCAAACTTCAAGCACATTATTTGGCTGCTTTCTGCTTCCAAAGCATGCCATTGAGATTTAAGGGCTCCAATATGTTGAGCAAGACAAGATTCCACGGACAGAATCCTTAGCTGTTTCAGAGGAAGCAATCACAGATGTGTAAATCCCTGTGAGACAAATAGTCTGTTTCGCCCTGGAATATAGAAAATGTCTCTACAAAGACTTAAAATTGCAATTCCTATGCTAAGACCAAATTAGTAATTTAGTCCCATAGCAACAGAGTCCACTGGGAGGATGCGGTGAGCAGAGTTAACATCCCTTTCTGGAATGTTGACTTCTTTTGTTCAGTTCTTTTACAAGTCCTATACATAACATATTCACAGGGATAATACTTTAAAATATGCATAGGCAGGGTGCCTACGACAACCGTGGGGCTATTAATTATGAATAATGGTACCCATCGTTCCGTCCAGTATCTCCTGAACAGTTGGCAGCTGTTTCTTGGTATAATAGGGCTGTCATTCTTTGTTATGTTTTTTGAAAGAGCTTTGAAGTATAAACACCAGAAAGATGTCTAGATGACAGCTTGGGAGTTACATTTTCAAGCATATGTGTGACTTTTTTTCCTTCACTTTGCTTTCAGTATGCTGAACAAACAGATGTAAAAAAAGGAAATACTACTTTAAATCGGATATCTGACAGAAGCTCTTACTCTTACACTGCTGTACAAGCTTTCCTGTGGCTGCTTTTTTATTCAAGCTAATATATAAGACTTCACACTGAAGAATAACGTATTTTTTTCTGTTTTCTGAAGTACATATTGGCTTGATTTCAGTGTGTTTTTAAGCTAGACCCTCATTTTGAGGCTCTTTCGTATTACTGTTACTGCTGCCCTTTGACAAATTTACAGTCCAGTTCTTGCACTTGACCATTTTCAGAGCCAGTCTTTTGTTTAAATGACTTAACACTGACTTATGAATCATTCAAGCACAAGGTAAAAGCTTGGCCAAGCAAATTTTAAGTGCTATGTCTGCTGTCGTATCTTCAAAAAGAAATGTCAATGCTAACAAAGTTTGACAAGCATAAAATGGTACGATTGATTCCTAAAGAACCAGAAACCTAATGTACGGTAGATGGAGCTATTGGAAAATGATGATCTTTAGGGTGTAGTCTTAGGTTTTTATATAGATATATATTCCCTACACTATTTTCAATTATGGCACTTCTATCTCTTTCTGTAAGCAAGGAACCATTGAATGGATTTTCTAAAGTCTCATTCACAACGAATACGAAATGGATGCAGTCCGGTTTTAGTATGACTTTCACGAAGACCAAAAATCTTTGAGTCCAATCACAGCATTCGCATCTGATGTGGTGCTTTGCGGATCCGAATGCTTCAGAAAGTTTCTGTATAGAGTTTATTTTATCTGGCGCCACACAGGAAGTGAGATGTGGTTCAGCGAGTTGCATTTAGTATATTTCAAAATAAAAACCATGTCAATGTGATTTTCCACCGCTTTTCATTATTATCGACAGGGGTATAATTTCAAAGTGTGTGACATTTCACATTGGCATACCATTAAAAGTATCATGTAACACTTTGTGTGAACCCCCGAAGTTTGGTGCTTTTTTGGGGGCAACTTTCTGGTGACAGCCAACACACGAAGCACAGTCAAAGCGAATGGCAGTCCACCTGGAAGACGTGAAGCCTAGTTTATACTTCTCAGTCAGCAAGTTTACATACTCATGCACACGTATTGATGGAGAATTTTTCCTTGTGTTGTAAAGCAATTCTCCAGCAAGACAATGGAGGGTGTATCGTTTTCTGGGGGTATCTTTCCATCCTTGCAGTTTCGTCTCTAGTGCATTTATATTTACGTGTTTATTCTGTTTATGTATTTCAGACTTTTTTAACATGAACACATTTGTCGCTCATTCTCCTTCGCCTCTTCATGAAGTCCCCACTTCCAAACCCATGTTTCCTTTAGTGTCCCAACCCAAAAAAAGGTCTGCTGTGTATCTTTGTACTCTTTCAGTCACGGCTGTATTAATCAGAATCAGAATAAGCTTTATTGCCAGCGCTCCAGCGACGCAGAGCATAGGAACTTGACTCCGCAAACACAACCTGACCAAGGTTAAACACACACACATGTAGACAAAAACAGGTACAGGCAGTCACGAGAGCAGCCAGAAAGGCGCTCATTTCATTAGATGAAAAGGGTGTTACATGAGGATAGTTGGGGTAAGGCAAAAAAAGGCATAGCAGAGTTACTGTAGTCCCAGCAGGGAGTAGCTCTATTATACAAAAAAACTCCTCAACATAGAAGCACGAACATCACAGCTACAAAACATCAGACTCCGATAGGGAGGCGGGGTGGGGGCGGGATCCTGAATCCTCCAACGGGAGCTGCCATTACGGCGCTCAGCCAGCTGCAGCCAAACAGGTGGGAGGGAGAAATGGGGGACAGAGAGAACATTGAGTTTCCTGCAGGTTGATGACCTCGAAGCAGAAGTCACAATCTGAAGGCAGGGGGGGAAGGTCGGGACACAGCATCTGTCAGCATTCCTCCTTTCGTGGGGGTGTGTTGATGGCAGCCTTGGAGGCTGCCTTGGAGTCAGATAAGGATAAACAAGACTTTGTTTAGGGCAGACAGAGATAATTTTCCTCTCTGCCTTGGAGTCTATTAAGTGGTCATTCATGTCCACCAGTGAAGCCATTTATATGTTCTAAACATCCCCACACCATCCGGCGACCCTCTCCGAGATGACATCCATCTTGCGCACTAACACAGGCAACGCCGCGAGAACATTGTCCAGCTTACGGTTCACCTCGAGTAACGTCCCAGTCTGTGAGGTCACCGCACGGGCGGCACATTCCGTGGGTGCGGGTCGCACTCCAATCGCTCCCGTCTTCCCAAATTTCCAGAAAACCAGATATCCTCCCACTCCAATCAGAAGAAATCCAGTGATCATCAGGCCGAATATCCACAAATCTTCCACGTCGTCGATGGACAACTGAGAGAGGCACACGACTCGCCAGACCTCCAAAGAACCGAGTGCATATCCCGCTGCGAATGTCCCCTCGGGACAGGTGGGAGCCCCCTTCTCTGTTCTCATCGTAGAAAAAATCTTATCAATAACTGATGGGACTTATAAATAACTTGAGAGGAACTGTGAAATGGTATGGATTATTTTGCTGTTTGCTTGTTTAAGTTCAATTAAGATAATTATTTTATGTATATTTAGCAGTAATGTTAAAGCCAATAGGCAGAATAAAAAAAATTGAGCTGGTTTTAATTGTATTTTTCTTCTTCAGAAAAGGACAACCTGTTTGCAAGATGTCCTAACAACAATATCAAAAATTTAAATAACAGCATACAGGCAAGTTATTTCTATAATACTGCAGCACGATGTTCTCATTTCGCAGGCAGGAAGTGGTCAATGAAGCACCACAAGTCATTGACTTAAAAGACCGATGGCCTGCTCTTTTTGATGAAGTTTAGGTAAATATTTTTTCATAATGGTTTGCATTACGCGCTGTATTGGAATTGATAACAACATTAATAGATTAACAACAAAAACAACTTTTATTTCTCTTCCTTTTACTTCTATACAGACAAACGAAGAATTCAGAAGAATCACTACAGTGAACTTGGAGGCAACATTTATGGCAAAACTGGACAAGTACACCCCGAAAATAATGTCATTTGTGTCCTCAAGAGGAGGGGCTGCAAGAGTGTCTATTCAGCGCATAATGAAGATGCTGCAAGAGGAATGAATAATGCGATTCAAGTAAAATAGAAAATCCCCCTTTTCCTGTTTCTTTCCACTGCTCCTCCTTCTTGTCTTTTCTTCCTCTTCTCCTTTTCCTTTGTCCGGTTCCTTTTCTGCTGCTTCCCTAATCCTCTTCCTTTACCTCACTCCTCTTCTACTCCTCCCCCTTTTTTCTCATGCTTCACTGCAAGAACTCAACATCAAACAGGGAATATTTAATATTTTTCTAGTCAAAATCTCTCATTACTCTAAACATTGAGGCATTACCTAAAAGTAGGTTTTTTTTACTTGTTTCCAAGTTAGGTTCACTTATTTCAAGCTAATTTAACACTTGGATCAAACAGAACAAAACTGCCAGTGCACAAGGGTTTGTAACGAGGAAAAAAAATCTTATTTCACTGGCAGATTTTGCTTGAAATTTGTGAAATTGCACTTGAAACAAGTCATAAAATAATCTGTTTTCTGGTAATGTCTTAATCTCCTTTTTAATGTCTTATTGCATTATACTCTTCTTCTTCCTCCTCTTCTCCATACTTCTCTAAACCTCTCTCTCTTTCACCTGTCCTTGTCTTCTTCTCCTCTTCCATGTTGTCCTGGCCCCTTCCTCCATTTTCTCCCATTTTACTGTCTTTCCCTTCTTATCTGTCCTCATGCTCCTCTTCTCCCCGATTTTCTCCTCTTCCTCTCTTCCTGGAGCAAAAACCTCATTATTGCCTCTTGTTAACAGGGGAACTGCAGTTTTTTGCAACTTGGGCATTATTTCTAAATTGAAAAATGTTTATTTACTCATCCAGACAACTTTGGTGCTGTCTGAGTTTTTTGAGTTATACATAGGTTGATTTAGCGGCCAGCGCTTCCAGTGGCATCACAATCGCCCGCCATCTTAGTTGTAGTTTGAGCAGAATGTTCACTCTGCACTCTGTTACGGTTGGTTACAGAATTGTAGGAAAATGTACAAATGCTGCTCACACAACAACTAAGATGGCACGTGGCCATGATATCACTGAAAGCGCCAGCTACTGACAGTTAAGCGCCTGCTAGTTGTACTAAACGACTGTAAAACATCCTGGATAATAACATCAATGCTCCGAACTATCAGGTGAGTAGCGCGAGCGATTTATACCAAAACATTAGTAAAATGAAGGCATTTTGTGTCAGACAATGCCTTATTTGAAGGCCATTTGCATTGCCTATTATCTCATTATATGGAAATACACTTATGGGGAAAATCTCCCGGAGGACTCAGATAGCAACAAAGTTGTCTGGATGAGTAAATGAACGTTTTGCATGCTAGAAATAAGCAGTGTTGCCAACTGTTTCTGACTGAAAGTAGCTGAAGTTCCCCCCAAAAGTCGCTAGATGTCGCCAGATGACGTCACGTGCTAATTTACATATTGATGACATAATCACGCCACATTGGCGTTCATTTTCCCCATAGAATCTAATATATATATATATATATATATATATATATATATATATATATATATATATATATATATATATATATATATATATATATATATATATATATATAATGTGTGTGTGTGTATATAGGACTAAAAGGGAGGAAAATAAAAACTATTTTATGTGTTAAAGTTATTAATTACTATGATTAAAATGGACCAAATTGCTTTGATATGTACAATAAATTCCAAAAGTATCAATAAAGTGTCATTAAGACAGATATGGTGTGGTGATCCGAACAGTTCTGTTGTAGGATTTAACTCAGACCTGCTCTTCTCATTCTCACAGACATTTTCCTAAAAAGCTGTTGTTTTTTTTTACACCTCATAGTTTCTCAACTTCTCTAGTTTTCTCCATCGTGATAATAACGGCGCACCGAGCAAAAGGGAGCGGGTGTCTCATAGTATAACCATCCCTGTGTCACTGAAGGAAATTCAGATGAGCCACAGAGCTGTGTGTGTAAACGGGACCGTAGTTGAAACTCCCGTTGACTTTATTTGCCAAATGCAGAAAAAGCCAAAGTGTCTGACGGCTGCAGAACCAGAGATCACAGGTTGACACCTGCGCCGTCTCTAGTAGAAGCGTGAGTCTGCAGCAGCAGCAGGCGTAAATTGGCGGTCTCCAGCTCTGAAACTGTACCTTTGTCTTCGGCGAATCAGCCCGGCCGAAAATGGTTTATGATTTGTCAGTCCTCGTGCACATGCGCAGATTATTGTTCTCTTTCCTTACTCCCGGTAGAACAGTTCAGAGTGCAAATGGTTTCTTTGTTGCTAACCTGTAGGGAATATCTACAAGAAAGTTCTACAGAAAGTGGCAACGGGTCCTGAGAAATGTCGCTAGGTGCTTTTTGGAAAAAAAAAGTCGTTGAGGGGGTCAAAAAGTCGTTAGGAACAGCGACAAAGTTCCTGAGTTGGCAACACTGAAAATAAGGTCCAGGTTACAAATAACAGCAACTCCCCTTTAAACTACTTAAATACAGCCATGGAAATGGGGTTAAGTATTATGAAAAGAACCCTGATTAGAAACCCTTCCTCATATAGGAATACGTTAATATTTTTGTCATCTTATTCACAGGATGATTCTGTGGAAATGAGGAGAGAGGTTTCAATCCGTGGATTGGTGGTGTACCTCGGAGAAAAGGAGGAGAATCTCTTTAAAGAGCAGTTGGTAGGTAAATCTGACACAGAAAAGCTATACTTTTGTAAGTCTTGTTTTTAACAGTTTTTTTGTGTTTTATTCTGATCTTAATTCTGACCTATTTATGCAAGGTTGATGGGAATCTCACCAACAAAGTGTTGAAAATCATTGTAACCATGTGCCTCATCTGATCCAGCCAGCGCCCGGATTGTAATTGAGGGAACAGAAGTCCTGGAAGAAGTAAACGTACCCAGAGCCTGTGCCTTGCTAATGGGACTGATCTACTCACTCAATCTCAGCTACCCAACAGAACTAAAAAACACCTTTGAAGTGTTTCAAAAGGTATTTCTTGAGCTGGATAGCCTGAAAGCAAGCCCGAAAGTAATGTCTCTGAAAAGTAAACTGCTGTTCTAAAATATCTGAAGACTGTCCACTATTGAGCAGGAAATGTAATTTGTTAATACACTTTTACTTAAAAGTACGTTTACACCTGAAACGGACTTGAAGTTTAGTAAAATTTAATATCTCAGGTTATGTCTGAAGGAAACTGCTGTACTAAAAATGAGAAGAGTTAAGCTGTCCAATTATTCAGCAGGAAATGTTGTGTGTACATACACACTTCGCAAGTTTTGCTCTTTATGCTTTATTCTGTACAGTTACAGTACATTTAATAGAAGACAGTGAATGAAACGGTGAGACGAGTAAGAATGTAAACAAGGAAGGTTGGCTCGAGAAGAGGAAAGGGCTAACAGAAATATTAGAAACACAGAGACACACATTTTAAAATGTTCCGGTTCATCACAGTGTTTACATTTCAAATTTAGTCCAGTAGTACAAAAGTACATTATAGTGTAAGTTAAGTAAGTACATTTTTCACTATTTGATTGAGTGATGCTGATGAGAGAGTTTCTGTACTGTGCTGACATTTTGCACTGAAACTGGATATGTAGACTGGACTTTCACAATGATCGCATCTGCAACTATGTCCTTCTTCCAATATTAGACATTTTAGACATGACATTTTTAAGCACAGGGGAAGGTTAAAAAAATGAGTTACAGCAATAAAAATAAAGTCATTTGAGCAATTTTAACACTAAAAATTTGATATAAAAATTGAGTTGGTTCATCTAAATTTAGGTTCTAGAGGACAAAACAAATCACGTTGGTTGAACTGAACTAATTGAGTTAGTCCAGCTAAAAAGTTTCATGGGGATTACTCAATAATGGCTTAGTTGGAATTACTTAAAAAGTTAAATGCAAAATGTTACAATTGTTTTATAGCCAGTGTTATTTTCTTCAGAGTATAGCAGAAAAATTGCAGTGTGAGAAGGTCATAAATATATTATAGAGAAGATGGAATTGGAAACACCAGGGATGTGAAGACAGCAGGAGCACAAAACCAAGTAAAGTCAGAATCATTAAAAAAGGATGGGAAGGATTCTCCTTCACCTCTACGTCACTGCAGAATACTTGGGGCCAACTTGACCCAGGGGTTATATATATATATGAAGCCTATGAAATGGTGCCAGAGAGGTTCTGCACTGTTCACGTTCCCCTTACAAAACCCTTGGTGGAATGAATGCCTAATTTACTCTACATTGGATAAGTGCTTTTTAAGCCAAGGACAAATGCAGTGATGTACGGAGCAAGAAGAGGGTCCAAAGGAGGGAAGGGGAAGGCAATTTCCCACATCGGCTTTTTGATGCGCGTCATTATAAAAAAAACAGAAAATAGAATCAAAATCGGCTCTGATGGAGGACTGTAATGGGCCATCATCTAACACTTCATGTGCTAAAAATAGTCATTACTTGTCACATCCAAGATTTGATTGCAAATCCTTTGAGATCAGGACGTGAAGGCTGACAAAGCACTGGAATAAAGCTCCCGGAGCCGTCTCTGACAATACACCTTCAAACGGCAGCTCCTGTTTGAGGGTTTTCCTTTTATTTGTTTGTCTTTCCACTCTCTTTCCCCTCATCGCTGTTACAGTTGACGAGCTGCGGCATTCATCATCTGGTCTTCGTGGCTTTCGGAGGTAAGAGCCGTGAATAATCAAGCGCATCAAGAGGCTGGAGGAGACCGGGACTGAGGCTTTATTAAAGCATTCTTATTGGGTTTTTCTTCATTGTGGGACAATTGTGGACTCCACTCACTCTGCAGAAACAATAAAATTACCCTTGCTGATGCAGAATTTTGAATGCATGCAGATTGGGGCAGATGAATGTATTTCTCACTCATCAATGCTTCGTTCTCGTTTTGTTTTCGTATACCGGTTCCCTGAGAGCAGGGATTAGAACAGGACAAAAGGTTTCATCATGTTCGTCTTCGGCAGCGTGAGCAGGAGCCGGTTCATCACACATAAATTCAATTTACAGACTGTGAAGTCAATAATAGAGATGCTGATGTGACAGCAAACAGGAATAATAATCGAGTGTATTTATAGGCTTTTCAAATGGCTCTTGTTTGGCAAATTCATGTTGTGTAATAAAATACCGTTTTCTAAAAACCTCCCTTCAAGCTCATTGCCCTTAAATAGGTTGGCAACTGTGATGGAATATGACAGGCCAGGCAAATAAAAGTCCCCTTAAAAAAACATAGGCCTGCAGGTAGTTGTTGAAATACAATGGCCATGAAACCAAAACACACAAGCCAAAGTATGGGGAATACAGAGTGGTAAATAATGTGTTGTTAGCCTGACTTCCCCTGACACAGACACTGCACCACTAGGGGAAATTACTTCTTTTCTACAAATCATATTTTTAGGTATCTGCTCAGAGCTCTCATGATGGACCGTCTCCTGGCAACAGCGAAAGGTCTCAAACCTTTGAAAGTAAAACTGACTAATTATTGTTCTGCTCAGTCTGAAGCCTCAACCCGAACCTTGGCTGTGTCTCATTATGCTTTGCTGGCTTGCTAAATTACAAAGTAATGACCTTTTGCTAAGACTCACTGCACCAGAATCAAATGAGAGCAGGAAGCACAAAGTGTAATGCAGGTGTGGGAAAACATTCAGAACTGTCCACAAAGGCTTAAGATTGTCTCAAGGGAACACCTGATTCCTTTTTGTGGTAAAAAATCATCTTCACTTGTTTTTTGTTAAACATTTGCAGCTGACTGGTATAAATGAAAGCCTTGTGAGTCGATCTCTGTGGGGAGAAAGCTCTTGCAAATCTTATTTCCTGGTATTTTGACATCTTGCCTGTGGTTGGCTAAAAGCAACACAGTCACAGCATCCATTCACTCTTCATTGTAGATGTTTTGTGTCCACAAAAAAACACACGCCTGGAGGAGTTCTGCCATGTTATGGCATTGCTAATGCTAACTGTTAGCTTCTACTAGCCAAAAAGCGCCCTACTCTCTCCTGGATGTTAAATCAACAGCAGCCTTCTCTGTTGTGATCCAAAATGGGTGAGTCCAACAACTGCTAATTTTCATAATGACGTGGAATTCTCTAGCGTTCCTAATTCGAGTATATCCCCCTTTATTTTTTTATCGGTGGCTAATGCAGGAAATATGGGTCGAAGACTGTTTTCACGTTTACTCTGCATGGTAAACTCAGAGTTTCAAAAGTACCAAGTAAACAATGATTTCTCAGTTATTTGACATTGAAAAATATGTGTCAAGAAAAAAAAACACCTGTGAAACATAGCTCAAACAAAAATGCTTTGGTAGATCCATTGAAAAAGCATCAGTCATCAGAAATGTGGGCAACTATGAATGGAAAAGAGTTTCTTTTTGTGAAATCCATTATTTACAACAGCACTGCACATTAATTGTTATCATAGTATCAAGAACAAATTGATATAATAAACAGGGGAACATCAGGAAAATATTCATAAAACAGAAATAGATCACGGACACATTTAATTTTTATAAGAAAAATATGTCTAATGTAAATATGTCAGGCTTCTGGAAAATTAACTTGAAGTTTCAGAATAATACCAGTCATCAAAAAAGTATCAGGCATCAAGAAAGTGTTCAACAAATGGAAAAAGGATTTTATGATAAAAAAAACTAATTTTGGTAACACTTTACATTACATTCCGTAATTGGAAAGTTGCAGGTTCGAGCCCCGCTCAGTCTGTCGCTGTCGTTGTGTCCTTGGGCAAGACACTTAACCCACATTGCCTGCTGGTGGTGGTCGGAGGGACCGGTGGCACCAGTGCTCGGCAGCCTCGCCTCTGTCAGTGCGCCCCAGGGCAGCTGTGGCTACATTGTAGCTCATCCCCACCAGTGTGTGAATGTGTGTGTGAATGGGTGAATGACTGATTGTGTTGTAAAGCGCCTTGGGGGTTTCAAGAACTCTAGAAGGCGCTATATCAAATACAGGCCATTGACCATTTTACTTAGTGTATTGTTAAGCATTAATAAACAAAGTGTCCCTTTATTAACAGTCTTGTCATTGTTAGTTATTAAGTGTCCTTAAGGTTAAGACAAAATGCATTACATAATGATTAAGCAGTTGTTAATACAGTATTTAATTGTTTATTATTGCTTAATAATGCACTAAGTAATGTTAATAAAGGGACCCTTATTGTAAAGTGTTACCCAAGTTTCATTGGAGATGAATCAGGTATCAGGAAAATATAGCCTGAAGTTGCTGAAGAAAAAAAAATCACAAAAATATTTATCAGAGGGTAAAGTCCCCTTTCATCTGTCTTGGAAAACCTGAGTTGCTTTAGTAAACCATGCCAGGAAAAAGCTGTCAGATTTAACAACACATAAGTTGGCATGCAATTTCTCTGAATTTCTAACATCTGGACATTTCTGATAAGCTTTTGTTAAAAACGCACCATGTCGACTGACAGTAGAATTTCAAACATGCTAATGTTAAACGTTATTCTTTAATTTGTAAAAGATGTTCATGCTAAAATTAACAATTACAATTTCAAGTAAAATTTAAGTTTTTCGCTTCTAACCCCTACTGGTTGAAATCAGAATTACAATTGACCTAAACGAGGCCGCCACAGGCATTACGGATGTGACGTCGTCAGACAAGGTGTTGTGTTCTGTTTGTGTATGATTAATGACAGTTCAGAAATAAAGAAAAAAAATGGACTTTACTTTTGTTTAAAGCTTCAACCGATGAGTGTAAGCCACTCCAATGTTCACTCTGGTTTTAGCTTTTTGCTTTCCCTCTAAAGAAAATACTTTTTTCCTTTTACATCCAGGCTTCACCACGATGCCAACAAAAAGCTAACTTACTAATTTTGTGAGTTTTATTGATGGCCGGCGAACTAAAAAAAGACAACTGCTAGCCTTTTTATGAGCACAGTAAAGCCAGAAAGCAGGTAGAGACCTCCCACTTGTTCCTACCTGAACCACCAAAGGGCTCATGCTCAGCTGCTCCAGTTTCTGAAACAAGGATTTGAACATCTGGAAAGACTAGCAACCATTCCAGCGAAGACACAAAACGTTACCTTCATTCTCAAAACCAAAAACGTAGGTAGGTATAGTAAACTTGCAGAAGAACAAAGTCGACTG
This sequence comes from Nothobranchius furzeri, assembly GCF_043380555.1. Taxonomy (NCBI): domain Eukaryota; kingdom Metazoa; phylum Chordata; class Actinopteri; order Cyprinodontiformes; family Nothobranchiidae; genus Nothobranchius; species Nothobranchius furzeri. The sequence goes on from NC_091754.1 coordinate 53,190,248, forward strand.
TAATGAATAATATTGCACATAAACAGCACATTTTGGCCATGAATTAATCAGTTCAAACATTTCGTGTCTCGTTTGACTGTGGGGTGTTTAAAATATATAGGCAAACAAAAACCTAAGGTTCAAATTTCATCCTCCAAATTTAAAAAGTTGTTGCTAAAATGCTTCTTTCGATAGTTTACCCAGCACGAAACCCAGTCTAAAAGCTGGTGTCTCAACAAACAGCAGCAAGCACTGGCCACCCGGTGGAAATAAGACACTCCTTTTTGTCTTTCTCTGTCTGAAATCAATGACCCATCCTCAAAATAAAGTCATAAATCTGCTCCCTTCCATTAGCTTGGTGTTGGAACACAGCTTGACAGGACCTTGTGCAGTAAATAAGAAGTTTCTGTCTTTTTACACGGTGGAATGTGAGATCTTTTAAAATAAAAATCAAAGTTCTTTATGGTAAAGAAATTATATCAACGTAATTATATAAATAAGTTCAATTAAATCATTCTATTTCAGGTGTTATTGGGGACAATGTCATACTAGCCTACCAGCAACAATGGATGCCAAACCTCATTAATGAAAGGGCATTTGCCATAGCAAAGGATATCAATAGTCCTTTTCCACTAGCACCTACTCAGCATGGCCCAACTCGGCTCTACACAACTAAAGGGAACATGATTTCCTCCTCAATTTTAGAACCTACTTCGTTGTGTTTCCAAGCACCTCATGCTTGCCTGATAATGCAATGTCAGAAGATTGTCAAGGTAACAACATTACAAATGTTGTCCAACAGCCAAACTGGCAGTTGTGTTGACTGTGTCAGACTAATAAAGAGTAATAAATGTCCAGTTCAAAAGGTTACATTTGTTCATTACAGTTAAAAGACTAAATGTTTTCCCTATCACCTCCAGCCATCATGCATGTTGTTATTTAATTTCTCTTGTATGATCCAAATTTGTGCAATGACGACAATTGCCCTTAATTGAATTCAGTGGAAATGAAAAGGTCTCGCAAAATTAATGAAACCTAACTAGGTTAAGTGGTTTTAATGGGACAAAGGTGAGAAACCCTGATTTTTGCTGGATTATAAAAAGTCCAACAACATAAACAGTCCTGTGTTACTGAGTGACGTCAATATCTCAGAATTTCAAGCATCTCTGGAAGTAGACATCTCAGAGAGGATTATAAGACACCTTTCGTCAAACATTTTGACAGGTCTATTGTTCTTTGACCTTTCATTCCTATTGTTCATTTGACCCTTGACCTTGCCCCCCCTTCCTATCATTAATCAAATGGACAGGTGTATTGTTCAATCTTTGCCCCCCCTTCCGTATCATTAATCAAATGGACATGTGTATTGTTAATTGTCCAGATGGTTTAGACCCCCCACGCCGCATCATCAATGGCGTATTGTTGAACGTGTCCAGATGGTCTAGACCCCCCACGCCGCATCATCAATGGCGTATTGTTGAGCGTCCATGATATCCCACGTCATAGGCTAATGTGTGTAATGGTGTGTGGTTTCTTTTTTGTGATAGCCCATCGGTTCCCACAGCCCCTCCCTTCTGAGTGTAATCCTATTGTGTTTAACTCTTTAAAAGCTCAGATCTGTCCGAATGGTGAAAAGCCGAGCTCTAAGAAAAAATGATGAACCACGAGGAGCTGAATGAAGCACCAGGCCGCGCTGAAGAAGTGTCTACTACATCAGACGCTTCAACTTCAACTCAAAAAGTGAAAGAAGAGAGCGTGGTCAAAAACCATGCTTTGTGAAAAATCCATCGCTATACATCAGATGCCGGCTGGAATTGGAGCGCCCCGCAAATCTACATTTTACATCTGCAGAGTGCAGGTTCCTCCTTTCGGCGGTAAAGAGATCTTGGAGCAAATATGGCAGTTGGAACCTTATGGCTATAGCGGTAGTTTTGGATACCGGTTCAGCTACGACACTAAGGAACTGTGTTTAATCCAAGATGTGGCTGAGGGCGAACCTCTTAAATCCTATTTATCAAACTCACCAGCGGTTCTCTCCTACAACGATTGGGCTGTGCTCAGGCTGGCTGTTCCACGCAAGGTGCACAGAGATGATCCTGAGAGACCTCGTCCGCCAGTCAATCGCAGCGGGCCGCAAGCTCTTCCAACGTTGGATGAAATCCAGAACGCTGTGACAGCATTCAGCGCTTCATGGGAGGGGGAAGAGGATGCTGATGGAGAGTGGATGTTCAAGGCCTCGGTCCGTGTGAGAGGATTTGAGCTCTTTTTTGTGCTGGAGAATGTGCATTCTGTATGCGGAATTTACCGCCTTCTACAGGTTGTACCTTTCGAAGCCTGGTGTGAAAAAATAAATGAAGTGGAGGATCGTATTACTTCATTTTTTCGTACCAGCCGCTGTTGGAACGACATTCTGACAGTGCGAAAAAAGCTGGAGTTCTAAGACCTGCCTTAGGAGGAGGAGGAGGAGGTTGCATCATCATACCACGCCCCCCCATCCAGCACTAGTTATAAAGAGCTTACAGTTAGAAACCATTTCATCCAGACGATCTAAGCATCAGCATGACGGGGTTCTACAATCAGACGACCCTTAAAGACCTTTGGAGCCCACCACCGAGCTGGGTACTAACGGATTCATCACCACCGAGATACAACACCAGTCCGAGGTCCAGATCGCTACCATCACCACCACCGCCGAGATACAACGGCAGTCCGAGGCCCGCATCGGCCCCATCGTGTTTTCCAGAGGATAACCTACCACGACTCCCCACCATCATGGAGGTTCCGGAGAACGTACCATTCAGGCCCTGGGTCGATGGGGCTGATCCACCTTTGGTGACATCAAACCCTGAGCCGCCGCCAGGTCATGAGGAGGAGGAGGATGTGCAACCCCTCGACATCCAGAGCACCGATGAGGAGCCTCACCGTCTGCCTGACTGGGTGTTTTCAGAAGACAAAGTAGACCGTGTGAAAATGGGTCTTCTTCACTTGGTCAACATGGCGATCAAAGCTCACTTACCAACCATCTGCCACGGATGCAAGATCGATCACCCCAGTCAACGGCAACACGAATGTCTTTACGTAGCTGAAAATGAATTATTTTACGATTTTCACTTTACGGACATTATTCGCAGGGTTTTAACACCTAAACTGATTCCGGCTCTTCAAAGTTTTCTCAGTCTGCACGGCTTCCAGCCTCTGGACACTGAGATTCTGTTCACCATGGCTGTGACGCAGCTGCACGGATTCAGGGCTGTGATGCCCATTCACAAAGACATTTTTCCGGTGTACGATCGCCTGTCCAAAGCTGACCTGGACGCGCTGTCCGGGGTGGTGATGGAGTGAGCGAGCTGCGGAGGGGCTCTTCTACAACTTTATTATTATATTTGACGACAGTATGATTAGATTTTAGCTCTGACGGTAGCGTCATTAGATTTTAGTTCTGATTAGACTGTGTGATTTTATTCATTATATTTGACGACTGTTTTTAGTTCTGACTAGTGTTTAGATTATATTTGACGGCTGTTTTTTACGGTATGATTTTATTCATTATATTTGACGACTGCTGTTTTTTACAGTATGATTAGACTGTGTGATTATATTTGATGACTGCTGTTTTTACAGTATGATTAGATTGTGTGTACAATTTATGAAATAAAAAGAACTAATGAAAACAAATATGCATCATTTTTGCCAACCATTCATCAGAGATGGAGGAGGTGATGAAAAAGGTTTATTTTACACCAGAACATCAGGGTAGTTACGGTGGTGTGGAAAGGTTTAGAACCGGTTTACAACAAGATATTGGGGAGAAAGTTTCATCGGATAAGGCTCGCGATTTTCTCTCAGAACAAGACGCCTATACACTTCACAAACCTGCAAGAGTTCATTTTCCGAGAAATAAGGTTTTTGTCTCAGGGCCGCTAAAACAGTTTCAAGCTGACTTATGCGACATGCAGGCCTTGTCAAAATCAAACGACGGCTTCAATTACCTATTAACCGTCATAGATGTATTTTCAAAGAAAGCCTATGTACGAGCCCTGAAAAACAAATCGGGGAAAGATGTTACAGAAGCTTTTGCTTCAGTTTTGAAAGACAGCGGTGTCCCTAAAAAATTGCAAACGGATTCCGGTAAAGAATTTTTTAATAAGAAATTTGAAGCCCTCATGAAGAAACACGAAATTGTGCATTTTGCCACAGCCAGCAGCGTAAAGGCCAGCGTTGTGGAGAGATTTAACAGGACTCTAAAAGGTAGAATGTGGAGATATTTCACAGCCAAAAACACCCATCGCTACATAGATGTAATTCAAGATTTGGTGAAAGGTTATAATCATAGCTACCACACTTCTATCAAAATGGCCCCCTTTGAAGTTAACACGGAAAATCAATGGCAAGTGTTTCGCAACCTTTACGGGACCACCGCACCGAAGCCTGCAAAGAAAATGAAGTTTAACAGGGGTGACGTTGTGAGAATTTCCAAACTCAGAGGTGTTTTTGATAAAAAATATGAGCAGAGTTTCACGCACGAGCTGTTCACAGTAGACCAGTGTCTTCATCGAGCACCGCCGGTTTATAAACTCAAAGATTTTGATGGGGAAAAAATTGAAGGGTCATTTTATGAACCCGAATTGCAGAAAGTAAACTTATCGACCGAACGATCCTTCCACGTTGAAAAAATTTTAAAGCGCAGAACTTACAGAGGCCAGAAGCAAGTGTTTGTTAAATGGCTTGGATGGCCTCAAAAATTTTCCAGTTGGATTAAAGCCTCAGACCTGCACGACGTTTAAAAAACGGATACAATAAAAAAATGGATCTGAGACAAGAGGAGGGTTTTTATATCACATTGCCCTCTAACGCCAGTAACGAGGTGTTTAAAAATAACACGATTGCCAGTTACAGAACCGATCTAGCCCGTCACATCAATCTCAATGGCAGGTGGCAAGTGGGACTGTCTGAAATCACTTACGTACACTCGTGGTTTAATTTACCGAACGATCGTGCGTTTGTTGAATGGCGACGAGTGAAAGAACCTAAGAAAATCAACAGAGCTCCGATTACTCCCGGATATTATAAAGCTATCCAAACACTTAGAATGGAATGTGAGACTGCTATGAGAAAGATTGATCCTGATTTCTATCTCATTCACAGATTCCCCGACCCCATTCTCAAATATCAGATCGGTGATGAAATAGAATTTAGATTTTTAGCGCCTCTGGCCTATCTGTTAGGTTTCAACGCGGGTGAGTGGTTGACGCCTGAAGGTACTTCAGGCTTCGATGAACCGATCAAATCGGCGCCTCACCCACCCGATTTAACAGGCGGTCTATATCAATTTTACTGCTACACGGATGTCGTGACCGAGCAGTTGGTCGGGGACGTCTTTGCGCCTTTATTACGTACGGTGAAAGTTGAAGGGACCTTCGGTCACACGGTCACTCATGTGTTTAATCCTGTGGATTACATCAGCGTTTCTACGAATCATATAGAAAGCATTCATATCGAAATAAAATCTGATCAGAATGAGCCGATTCACTTCTTATACGGAAAAACAACGGTGAGGCTTCATTTCAGGCCCGCACATCAGAGAAATACAATAATATAACGCTCGTGAAACAGGGCGAGAGAGTCAGTTACACTCGTACGTCTTGCAGACATGATTTATCACCTGCAGAGAAACGATCCCAACCGTTTTATCAATTATTACGTCACTCAGGCCGGTCATGGTTTACCAGGTTTTAGCGGTGTTCCTTATATGTACGGACGTGGCTTTGGATCGATATTTTCAAGACTGTTTCGATTCATATCACCTTTTGTTAAAAAAGGATTTGCTCTGGCTAAACCGCATCTCAAAAAGGCCGCTACAGGAATCATGTCAGATGTGTTGACGAGAGCCGTCGGTAAAATCAATGACCCTAATGCCCAAGAGGGGTCAGGCCTCATGGTTCTGTCGAGGCGTGTTCGCAAAAGACCCCCCGGCAGGCGTTTAAAGACATCTACATCACGAAGCGACCGACGCATCAAACCTCCAGTTACAAAACGCAAGCAAAAGAGGAAGAAGTCTCGCCAGACGGGCTCTGATATTTTTTAATCATGTCACTGCTCCACAGCAAATCGTCAGAATGTACGCTGAGTGAACTGGATCTCTTCACCGTACCCATGACTCAGTTGTCTATCGAAGATAAGATCTACAGCGAAATTTTACCCATAGCGGCCCTGACGGACGGCGGGCCTGTAGAATTTTTTGTCCCCGGAGATGGAGAAAAATATTTGGATTTAAACGACACTCTTCTATTTTTGCGGGTGAAAATTACAAACGATGACGGCAGCCCGCTAGATGATGGTGCTGCCACCGGTCTGATTAATTACCCGTTAAACACGATTTTCTCACAATGTGACGTGGTTCTCGGCGATCGTCTGATTTCACAGTCCAGCGCCACGCACCCCTACAGAGCGATCATCGAAACCCTGCTGAACTTTTCTGAAGCGAGTTTGAATTCCCAATTCAGCGCGGGATTGTTCTTCAAAGACACCGCAGGCGCGCACGATTCCACCGTTGTAATTAACGGACGCAATTTAGGCCTTAATCAACGAGCGACTTTTACAGAAAACTCCAGAGAAGTGGATCTGATAGGACCCCTGCATTCTGATATATTTTTCTGTGAAAGACTTCTTTTAAATTCCGTCGATCTCAGAATTAAACTGACACGCGCGTGTGATGCGTTTTGTCTGATGGGGGCGCGTGATTCCACCTACAAGCTGAAACTCCTGGGTGCATCGCTTTTTGTGAAGAAAGTTAATATTTCACCCGCCGTACGTTTGGGTCACGAGTCTGCTTTACTAAAAGCAAACGCCATGTACCCGCTCTCACGCGTGACCGTCAAAACTTATTCCATTCCACAAAATTCGAGGATATGTAATCTGGAGAACCTCTTTCTCGGCGCCATTCCTAAATATATCGTTTTAGGATTAGTGGATCACGAAGCTTACACAGGACGTCGAGATCTTTCGCCTTTTAATTTTCGCCACATGAATGTGGAATATCTGGCGTTGTCCAGAGACGGAAAACAGATTCCATCGAAAGCCTTTCAACCTACTTTTTACCAGGGAACATCGGTCAGAGAATTTTATAATCTGTTTACAGCCACTTCAAGACAATTGAAAGATTTGCCTCTATCGATTAATAGGTTGGAATATCAACAGGGGTATACACTCTTTGCCTTTAATCTGAACACAGCGGATGACTCGGAGGCGCTTTCAACCGTTTCCACCGGCAACCTGAGGATGGAGATGCGCTTTGGAGAACCTCTGAGAGCCACGGCTACACTCATTGTGTATGCGTGTTACGACTCCATTCTGGAGATAAACTCAAAGAGAGAGGTATTGGTGGATTATTATTAATGGATAATCACGAATTGGACGGGATATTATCGAACCTGCTGGGAGATTATTTTGGTGGCGTGTACGCGTCTGATCAGCTGTCTACCGTCCCAAAAAACATTCGACTACCGGCCTACTTTGTGGTAAACACTCATCCTGTCCATTTACCCGGTGAACACTGGTTGGCGCTAGCTGTGGAACAAAATGGCCTCGGGACATTTTTTGACTCTTACGGTCTATCGCCTGAATTTAAATATTACCCTGAAAACATCCTGAATTTTCTAACAGAACGTTGTTCACGAATACAATATCAGGATCGTCAGCTACAGAGTTTTGCATCCGACCGTTGTGGCCAGCATTGTGTTTTTTTCCTGTGTCATAAGGCTTGTGGACTTTCTCTGAAACAAATTATGTCTAAATATCATAAAAATGTAGATAAAAATGATGCTATGGTTTATCATTTTGTTAAAAAATTTTCAAATTGCATCAAACGTCATGATGTTTACTACACACAGGTGAATTGTACTCTTGAAATGTTTAAAGAATGTCACGGACTGTGAAATTTGTTTTGAATAAAGTTTTATTGAACAAACAAGAGAGTTAAGGTGTAAAGCTGATCCATTTCTTCAAAGTGGGGACATCGCTCCAGCTTGGTGATAAAATGATATTTCTCCTCGGTTTTTTCTTTTTTTTCTTCAAAACGTCTTCAGAATCCGGAAGTACAACCCCTCCGTTCCTGAGTTGCGTAATCTGACGTTTCGCTAGCGGATTGGACACGATAGATAAGGGTACATTTTTTTCTACTAGAGTTTTTAGGAAAGGAGTCCAACCCGTCGGTTCTGATTGTGTATGTTTTTTTAACGGGTTGCTGATGCTTTTAATCAAGTCAAGGATGTGTGATCCTTTCTGCACATCGCCTTTATATTTAAATTCCCCCGTCGGAGTCCAGTTTAATCGTGTCATTTTCAGCAGGTACTCGGCGTTTTTTCTTCCGCGTACAGGAAGATTCTGTAGCGTTTCATTAATGAGTGTGTCAGCTGCTGTTTCTACAGCTGACGTAGGCTCAGCCGTCACAGTGGGCGGTTCAGTGGGAGGTGCACTTTCGTGTAGACCGGCTCTCATCAACTTCAGATAACGCTGTAACAGCGCATTGTATTTTTTAATTTTCTCATACGGCGTTAATCCCGTCTCCTGCATAATTAATTTCATTTCAGAGTCAAGATTCTCTTCAGCCACGTCCCGTATCGTAGGTTTAACAAGCTGACGTAATTGTTGGGGGGTCACCATAAACATTTTTTGAGAAGCCATCGTTTATTTCCTTATTAAGCCACCTATCAGTTCGCCGATCAGAGGCGCAGCGGCTGCTAAGAGTATGGGTAGAAATCCGCCTTTCTGACCGACTAAAAGCTTCTTTTTTTTAAAAAGGCTAGTTTTGTTATGAGTCAACTGTCTGAGCAATTCTTTGCTTTTAGACAACTTTCGAAATTGTCGCGGCGATAGACGTATATTTCCTTTGATCACGTTTAAAGCTATTTCGCATAAAGCCTTCAGAACGTCATCGGAGCACCCTTTTAAAAACTCCTGACGTTGGCGAGGTTTCATACGTGACAAAGCACGTAGAATCTTGGCGTTGCGTTTTATACGGGCTGACATGGCTCTGTTTTAGACAAATACACCGCGGTGAGTTGATCCGGAAGTAAACCCGTACGGAGACGGAAAGAGTCTGGCGTTTCCGCTTTTAAATCCACAATTAAATAACCGTACGGTTCTGACGTAGCGTCTTGAAAACTCTCCATGAAATATCTTTTTTGGTTAGGATATATTTGATTTGCTAAAACATTAATTTGCAATTTGTCTCGAGGGTTTTTAAACAAAATCAAATAATTGGTGTTTAAGCTGATGGAACGACTATGTTTTCCTTGATGAAAAACATTTTGAGTGATTAAAATGACGCTCATATTTCTGTGATGTCTCAGCTGGGTAAATAATTTTAGCACTCCAGGATGGCTGGACGTTTGAGACATCATGTCATCCAAGATCACCAAGTGGTTTTGACCCGATGGAAATAAATCATCATCCTCGAATGAAAGCGGGAGACCTTGAACGAATCGAATACTTTTATTACAAAGATCATCATACATAGGTTGATAAGATGTAAAAAACCACACAATGTTTTTTGGCATTTCAGTTAAACATTGCATACAATTTTCCAAAATACTTTTTACAAAAAAGGTTTTTCCACAGCCTGACGGACCAGCAATTTGTACACTGAATGGAGACTTTAGTCTAGCGTCAAAATCAGTTTCCATTTTTAATACCCAAATGGTTCTGTACAGCCGTCAGCAAATAACCTCCGCTTATCAAAAATCACACGAAACCTTTTCACAAATGAAACATTCGCGAGAGTGAGACCTTTTTTATCCCTCTTGATGACATCCTGTTGAGTTTGCAAAAATCTTCCCCTTTCTCCAGCCACGTACCCCTCAACCAGCAGCGCTAAGCTGTCAAAATTGATGTGATCAGATGAAATGAATGACTGTGTGATACCCTTAGCCTTTATCACCACCTGCTGGCGGTCCCGGGTTTTGTAAGCATACGTTTTTGGACCGGCTGATGAAAATTCCGTGATGGAATCACCTCCAAGTTCGTCAGTTAGATCCCCCAGCAGCGGTCCTGTTGGTAAAACACACTCGTTCTCTTTGACAGAATAAATTATAGAATCTGTATCGTAATAAATGACGCGATTTCCCAGTTTGTTCAACGCATTTAATAATTTCAATCTGGCATAAGTTGTGGTGAATGCAGCTATAAAAATGTTGTTGCTTCTGCCAGGAGTCGTTAGGCATTTTTCTGCCAAACTGTGTTGCACCAGAACAGCTCCTGAAGTGAGAAAACTGAAGAATTTAACATTGTATCTCCCTGAAAACAGAATGTCAAAAAATTCATCAGGTTTTTGAACAAATGTGGTTTGTACAAGATCATCTCTTTGGCCAAACTTTCCCCAGAGTGAATTGAGACATAATTTTGAAATGGCACGCTTAGCAGGATTGTGCTGAATCTTGGACGCATCTAATAGTATTCCCTGACGAAGTTGGTAGTCCTGAATGTATTTTCTTTTCGACTCATCATCAATCAATCCTTCAGGAAAACCAGACGCTTGTTGTTTCTGCTTCAAAAACGTGTTAATGTAACCCGCGAACACATCTTTACTGCTTTTCTCAAAATCCCAGACTTCAATCATTTTCACCAGACTGTAACCTGAATCCAAAGCGTAATTGAGCTCTACACTCACCCAAACGCCCGTCAAAGCACGTTGAGACGCGCTGTGTGAACAAGAATCAGATTGATTATTCATTTCAGCGCATGTGCGACACAGTGTAAAAACGAGTTTACCTTTGGATGTTTTAAAAGGCAGAACAGGGAAAAACAGTTTTCTGGGTGGCAAAACGACAGCTTTAATCAAGCCAAAATAGTGACTCGGATCTCTGAAATTTTTAACATGAATTTTGGGATGGCCTATGGGGTAAGCCTGTGTGGCATTTACATAAGGGTACAGGCTCGTAAAATCCACATAGTGGATTTTTTCACCGCTCTGAGCAGAATGCCTCAGCCGAACCGGACAAGTTCTGCCACCATACAGGGCTTCACGAGGTAAAAGAGGAGCGGGCGGGGGGTCAAATCTTGAGACAAACTGTTTCACGTCCGGATCAGTTTTTACCATCTCCTGCCAATCATGTTCCCAAATGACATTCATTTTTAATCGATGCACAGTTTCCAACGACTGAAGCTTTTCGACGGTTTTGTCATAAATTTCACCAAAAGTGATTTTTCTCAGAGGACATATGGATGACTGTAAGAAACATTTTGGACAGCCGTGGAAAAAACAACCCATATACTCAAACCCTTGTTCGACGCCTGAAATCACAGCATATCCGTCGAGATAAAAATCTCCCACTTTATACTCCCCCAAAGGCGTTAAAGCGTGTTGAATGTCTACATTTTGACTGTGTGAAACCCATTCCAACCACACGATGCTTGAACTTGAAAATGGTTTTTGTTGCGGTCGATAACCGAGCGGACAAGGAATGGCCAATGTGTCTGGTTTTAGGAATTTTGATCTAAACACGCGCATGCAAGCTGAAGCGATCGTGACAGATTTCAGCGGGTCGATACCTGTTTCATTAAAAAACTCCTCTCTGAAAATACCGCATGCTTTACGCAGAATTTCCACATCGTTTCTACAATAAAACACGGCCTCCTTTCTGAAATCAAACAGCTGCTGTTTAGACACATCGGTGTACCATTCTAAAAATATTTTTTTATGCTCCGGAGACATTTGTTCAAACCCATAATGGCTGACATCTGGGTAAGGTCCTTTATAATTCAGATGTTCAAGCGATGAAAATCTGTGAGGAAAATAACCTTTAGTTTTATCTGTAAAGCCCAAAGCAGCTGGAAGGTTGGCTAATTTCATCATGAGAAAACTTAAGGAATCAATGAATCTCAACCCGAAATCTGGATCGTGAAAACTCAGGATTTTACAGCCTTGCATGAGTATATTTTTGGGAACAATTTTTAATTGACACATAGCGCTCAGAATTATATAAGCATCAAATCCACGCGCATTGTGTGCAACAAATGTATAATTGCTGAATTTAGGACGACGCATCTGCATAATAAAATCTTTAATGCAATCTAAACCAAATTTCTCCCAAACGTCGCCTGAATCGGATTTTGCACAGATTAAAAAAGGTGTATGCACACCGTTCTGATCCGTAAACGTTTCAGTGTCGTAATAAATAACCTTTTCCGTTAAACCGTCATCTTTTTTTTCAAGCTGAATAAAACAGCGATGATCGTCCGTGACCACCGACTGTTTGCAAACGATGCATTTGGTCGCTGAGCAAACGTGCTGTGAACCATTTCCACCCATGGCGATGTAATAAGTTTGTTTACAAATGGTGCATTTTTTAAACATTTCGCAAGGAGAAACTAACCTGTTTGCTTGAGGCCTGAAAACAGGTGTTTTGTGAGTTTGAAAACATATTACATTTTGGCATATTCGATTACAATCAGAACATGTGATGAGAGACGTTTCTGTTCGTTTGCATAAATCGGTATTACACACGCGACAGAACCATTTACAATGATGTCCGTTTATGTTATTATAAGCGGAAAAGCACCATGAACAAAAATATTTGGCTCCTAAGAAACCTTTAATATTTTTTATGCCGTAATAATGTTGATTGAGTAGCAAAATGAACAACGGATTTGTTCGATCGCTAAAATCTGTTTCAAATTTAGAAATGATTCTGTCGGATCTGTAAAAAATGATTATTTTTCTTTGAACAATATTTTCAAATTGAATCACGTCGCTAAATGAAACGGTTGATTGCTCCTGAAGCCCTGCCTGTTGATGAATATTTTTAGCCACATTCAATAATTCTGTATCTCTCGCTGAGGGATTTAACAGGCCGGCTATGCTTAGCGCAAAACACAACGGCTGATTGGCCTCTGGAGGGCAAATGAGATGGTTTCGTTTTTTATTGACTAATTCGTGATCCAGAATGGTTTCGATTTTTCGTTTTCCGCCGCCGGACGGGTTATTTATCACTTGCAGTCTGAAATTAAATTCGTTGTCGGCCTCTAATGCTTCATTTGATTGGACTAACAGATCCAGTAAATACTGAAGCTGATTTAACATATTTGATCCGTCATAATTAAAATTAACGTGGTGCGTCGTGTGTAAAGTATTAATTTCAAACTGGACTCTATCGTTGGGACGCGCGATCTGGCTTCCTCTTTCAGCAAACCTGTTTAATATTTCCATCAGATTAATATAAAACTCGGCTGGGTCGTTGATTGCTTGAAAAGACACTCTCTCTCTAATTTCACGCTGGTTAAAAGCTGCGTTTACGCTCCCTCCGATCTGCCGGTGTTCTATTTGTCTCAATATTTCGTTTATTGCTTCTGATGAAGGCTCATCTGAATTTGCTAGAATTTGATCGATCTCGTTTACGCGCTGCTGGTGTTCTATTTGTCTCAAAATTTCGTTTATTGCTTCTGATGAAGGCGAATCTGAATTTGCTAGAATTTGATCGACCTCGTTTACGTGCTGCTGGTGTTCTATTTGTCTCAATATTTCGTTTATTGCTTCTGATGAAGGCGAATCTGAATTTGCTAGAATTTGATCGACCTCGTTTGAAACGGCTTGGGATGCTAAGATCTCACTATCTGAAGCTAATTCATCTACTTCACTCAGTCCGCTTAAATCAAACCAGTCATTTAACACCAAATTATCGGCCTCATCTGAGGGATTTTGGCTGGCTAAAATTCGATCTAACAAATCTACATTTAATTCACCATCTACTTCAATCAAATCTGAAAGGTCGTCAAACCAATTTTCACTCATGATACAAAAGACATTAATAACCTACTAAAAATGAAGAAAAAATCTGCGTCCTCCTTTTACAGAGCCAGCACTTGTTGGACCACTTCGACCAGGCCTGAGTTGACCTGCAGCAATAAGTAGGCCATTTTCATCCTGTTTAATCTCTGAAGTGGTGAAAGACGGATGTTTTTCTTTTTCTTCAGTCGTTTTTCTGATGAAAAAAATAAATAAAAATAAATAAAATGAACGAGCTTTTAATAAATTATATATAAAATTTAACTTACTCTGTACAGGTGCAGGAGGTGGTGCGTTCTCTTCCTCTTCATCTGAAAGGATAAAAACATCTTTTTTACTTCAAATTTAATATACTATGCGGAGCTTTTTGTGAAACAGCTTACCGGCTGGCTGCTCAGGACCACGTTCAGCGGTTTCAGAGTCGCTGTCGGATTGTTCTGAAAGAATAAAAATAATGAAAAAATATGAACGAATCATCTTTGAAGTAAATAACCACCTTTTTATAAATCTCTTACCCTGTGCAGGAGAAGGGGGAGGAGGAGGAGGAGGAGGAGATGGAGGAGGTGTGGGCGGAGATATTGAAGCGGCAGTCGAATGTTGTTCTGAAAGGATAAAAAAACAACGGTAAATGTGTACGAGTCATCTTTGACTTATTAATCAGTTGTTTTTTTATCGTTACCATCCGTCCGCGCATGAGAAGGGGCTGGAGGTGGTGGGGGCTGAGATATTGGGGGTGCGTAGGCCGTCGGACGTTGCTCTGAAGAATAAAAACGATAAATATGAACGACACATCTCTGACTTATTAATCGCTATTTTGTAATCACTTACCAGCTTCGAGGATCGTCTGCGGCGTGACGGTCCTGTAACGAACAGCTTTCACGCTCGCATTCCCGTGTGATCTGACGGTATGGCTGGGCTGATACGAATGTAAGACGGTTCGGCTGGTGGATGGAGGCGTGGTTGGGTAAAAGTTATCACTTCCGGGGTAAGGTTGAACCCCCTCCTTTTCTGTAAAATGAGATATTTCTCAGTTGAAGAAAAGAACGTTACGTATATATTTATAAAATCCACTCACTCAGATTCTCGACCGCGCGATTAATTTTAGACAAATCATCCAGGGGGACCGGTACCGGAGTTTTACAAGTTAATTCCTCAATAGGAATTTCTTCCCACTCGCCGTCCGATATGACAATAGCGTCTGAAAATAAAGATGTTAAACCAGAAAGAGAAAAAAAGATTTGCGTCTTGAGTTAAAAACTTACCCGTCATCTTAGCTTGTTACACCTCAAATCACGACTCCGAAAATGCGCTTTTACATTTTATACAGCTGTTTAAAAAAATCATGAATAGAAAACGGTTGCGATTGGTCGAAAAAAAAATGTTTATAAACAATACAGAGTCATTTGCTTTGTTGTATAGGTAGACAAATGTATGAATGGTTGTTTAGAGTTGTGTGTGTGTGTGTGTGTGTGTGTGTGTGTGTGTGTGTGTGTGTGTGTGTGTGTGTGTGTGTGTGTGTGTGTGTGTGTGTGTGTGTGTGTGTGCTCGTATCCATTGCTTCGTCAAAACTCCCTGGAGCAGAAATAAAAAAACCTTTACGATCCAAAAAATAATACCGGACATTTCTTCCTGAAATCTCATCATGTCTCAATTCGAACGTTGTTTTTAGCAGAGGAAGGCTATATTCAAAACACGTATCCATCGCTTCTTCTTCTTATTCTTATTCTTTGCTCATGTTTTGGTTAAAATGTAGCAGCTCTTTCACTCGTGTGTAAATCCGTTTACGGCATGCATGTGCCTTAGTTTAACTATTCTGGGAGGTATGTCATTAAAGGTTTGACCAGAGGTACGTCTGCTCTGAGACTTTACTAATCCACCCCTCCCAAAAAACAAACCTCATAAACAGCTTTTTATTTATTTCAGCTGTTATAGGTCCTACAAAATGGATCAAATCTTTTCTCTGAGGCAGGAAGCAATGTGTGTGTGTGTGTGTGTGTGTGTGTGTGTGTGTGTGTGTGTGTGTGTGTGTGTGTGTGTGTGTGTGTGTGTGTGTGTGTGTGTGTGTGTGTGACAGTGAAAACAAAATGTGACACTAAAGGCAGGAGGCGATGGTTAAGCTTTCACCTAAATAGCTCTTTGAAACAATAGCAAGTCATTTGCTTTTGTGAATTGTTACCATGCCGACTTGGTTAGAATGAACCAGAACTTTGTTTTTAAAACTTTCCCGCCACTCTTTCAATTCAGCCCACCTGCAAAAAAGTAAGTAATTTGCTTTTTGTGTGTTGTTTCTGTGACGATTTGGTTCAGCCAGATCTTTGTTTTAAAACTTACCGCCACCTGCAGAACAAAAAGGATGTCATTTGCTTTGTCAGAAGTCGCTGGCCGTGCAAAATTGTTTAGAATGAACTTTAAGAAAGCTCAACAGATCTTAAAAAGCATCACGCTGAGGTAAGGATCAACTTTTGTTCTTACAGGCTTGAGTATGCAGGCTGGTTTACAACAGTACCTTAAATGGTTTAGGATGGTAAACCATTGCTTTTGTGAAGTGATAGAAATGTTTGAATGGTTTAGTCAAAGACAAATGTTTGAATGTAATCCCTTTACTTCTTAGAGAAGTGTGTGTGTGTGTGTGTGTGTGTGTGTGTGTGTGTGTGTGTGTGTGTGTGTGTGTGTGTGTGTGTGTGTGTGTGTGCTTACAACCATTAATTTGATGTGCTGCTGGACAGAGAGTTTTACACAATAGTTTTAGTTCTGGTCAAAAAGTGTCAGTGAGCTGCATGTAAATAACACATTTAAACACAAAGTTTAAGACTGAACATACGAAATCCAACGTGAACATCTCAAAGAGAGTATTAATGACATAGACAAATGTGTCACTCTGAAGAGTTTGTGTGTGTTCAGCAAAAGGCTGCAAAAGTTCATGCATTGACTTCAGCTTCTGCCACTCACTCAAGAGCTAGCAGACCATACCATCTTGTCTGCTACTACAAAAACAGATTCTTTAACTTTGAGGAAACGTACAGCCATTTCATTCACGCTGAGGTAAGGATCAACTTTTGTTCTTATAGGCTTGAGAATGCATGGTGGTTTACAACAGGACCATAAATGGTTTAGGATGGTAAACCATTGCTTTTGTGAAGTGATAGAAATGTTTGAATGTAATCCTTTTACTTCTTAGAGAAGTGTGTGTGTGTGTGTGTGTGTGTGTGTGTGTGTGTGTGTGTGTGTGTGTGTGTGTGTGTGTGTGTGTGTGTGTGTGTGTGTGCTTACAGCCATTAATTTGATGTGCTGCTGGACAGAGAGTTTTACACAATAGTTTTAGTTCTGGTCAAAAAGTGTCAGTGAGCTGCATGTAAATAACACATTTAAACACAAAATTTAAGACTGAACATACGAAATCCAACGTGAACATCTCAAAGAGAGTATTAATGACATAGACAAATGTGTCACTCTGAAGAGTTTGTGTGTGTTCAGCAAAAGGCTGCAAAAGTTCATGCATTGACTTCAGCTTCTGCCACTCACTCAAGAGCTAGCAGACCATACCATCTTGTCTGCTACTACAAAAACAGATTCTTTAACTTTGAGGAAACGTACAACCATTTCATAGGTACTTGACAGTGTGTGGGGCTGTCATTCACAACAGTTAGGCCGCACTCATCCACTGTCAGTGAGCCATGTCTGTAGGCACCTCTTCAGCGTGGCCTGGTGCTTCATTCAGCTCCTCGTGGTTCATCATTTTTTCTTAGAGCTCGGCTTTTCACCATTCGGACAGATCTGAGCTTTTAAAGAGTTAAACACAATAGGATTACACTCAGAAGGGAGGGGCTGTGGGAACCGATGGGCTATCACAAAAAAGAAACCACACACCATTACACACATTAGCCTATGACGTGGGATATCATGGACGCTCAACAATACGCCATTGATGATGCGGCGTGGGGGGTCTAAACCATCTGGACAATTAACAATACACATGTCCATTTGATTAATGATACGGAAGGGGGGGCAAAGATTGAACAATACACCTGTCCATTTGATTAATGATAGGAAGGGGGGGCAAGGTCAAGGGTCAAATGAACAATAGGAATGAAAGGTCAAAGAACAATAGACCTGTCAAAATGTTTGACGAAAGGTGTCTTATAATCCTCTCTCATCTCTTTTTTCCCATAGTTGACCATTGGTAAAGGTTTCACGATAACAAGCTTTGGTAAGAGTTACTCTACACAAACAGAGGCATGAAATGTCCCCACTTGGAAAACATTATCACTTGAATTTAGGAGGTATACACCGAGGAGCTATGCAACAGTTTGAAAGTAAGAAATCGTCATGAGGAAGCAATTATAGTTACAACCCAACTCTTTAAATTCGATTTACAGAAATCATTACGGTGTGTAGACACAAACACAGCACAACGGAGCAGAACGGCCTTTGCTGTCAAAGAAACCGGGATAGGTGCGAGCGATTATAGAACAACCCCTCCTCATTCTTTCATACCCACTGAACTACCCCCTCATCCCTTCTGTTTCTTCATTTCACGCAACACTATCCATGGTGTTGGTGGAAACTGGCAGACAAGGTCCAATTTTACACACTTCCTGCCCAGACCTTGGTTGTGTTATAATCAGCTCGTTTCTTACAGGCAAGGAGTGGAAAGAGATGGATGAAAAATCGGAAGCACAGGTGCATGCGCACCTGTTTCCAACCTCCCCACTCAGACAAAAGGGTATTAACAGGCACACAGGTGGCCAATGCTCATGGGGTCCTTACTCCAGCCTTATTCTTAAGTGGCAGACATCACACAGTTTATGAATGCCTTCTCCCTTGAGGCCAAGTGAACCGTGCTGGCGTGAAAAGTGTTTTTTCTCACTTTCCTTTAAGCCTCATCAGGACCTAAAATGTTTAAGTGCTTAATCCCAATTAATCTGGAGTTTACAGAAATCCTTTGTTAGTCTACTGAATAAGTTTAGTGGTCCTAATCCCTTGACAGTGAACAGAGGCGTTCGCATTAAACCCCACACATGGGCAGATTTTACTGAATGAGGACAGAGCGTTGTTTGGGATGAAAGCTTGGTCAATAAAACAACAAAGGATTGGATGGGGATTAAAATAAGCAAATAAATGAAAAAAAGATTCAAAGTACTGCTTGACTTCATGGAAATTGACTGATGCATTCGTTCAGAGTCAGTTTCATTTAAAAGTACAGTTAAGATTGTTTGATGTGTGTTTGTTTGACGCCCTCTCTTCTGCCTGTCCTCTTTCTCCTTTCTTTCTTTCCTTTTCTGTGACCCAGACTTTGTTTTTGCAGACATATTTTTACTGCAGGCTTGGCGCACTCTGCTGTCTGACTGTTGCGTGACTAGCCTCGCCTGCTACGTGCCCCCCGGCCAGGTGGACTGTACCATTTTATGCCGTTGTGGGGGGGTGGGGTTCAAATTAATTAGTCAAAATAAAGTAGGGACCTCTGAATAAATATACATTTCATAAAGACTAAAAGGTTGTTTGTTTAATGTCTTACATGAGAAAAAATACTGCAAAGTAAAGTACTTGTGATTTTTAAACTTAATTTTTTTTATTCAACTTTGAAACATTTTTGGGCTCCTCACAGCTGTGGGCCCTTAGAATCTTCCTAATCTTTCACCGCTTTACGGCGCCCCTGGTAGCAGTACCGACATCCATCCAGGAACAGAAGACCACACTTAACACCCCACATACAGCATCAGTATCGGATATGATCATCTTTTGAGCCATAACGGTATTTGGTAGGGAAGCACTGATACAAATACCAGTTTCGGTATCAGTAAAAGTTAACCGATACCCGCAGTTGCTTGAAAGTGACTCCACTGTAACTTGTCATTTCTGTTCACCTAATATTTTAGTTTAGTGATCATTTCTATTATATTATTTTACTTTTTATCTGCCTCACAGTCTTTTCCTGTTGAAAGCAGAGAAGAAAATAAAACCTGTATTCCAATTCATAGCATTTTTTTTTTGGTAGAAGTATCGGTAATCGGTATCAGCTAGTATTCAGATCTAAGTATCTGTATCATATTGGTTTGGGAAAAAGTGGTATCATTGCATCCCTAGTATTTGGGGCACTCTTCAGGAAGGAAGTACTGCCGTGTGAACCAGGCCTTAGCAATGTTTTCGAGACATAGGTCTCAGAGGTTCTTCCTTTGATCTATTGGAGTTTCTGTAATGAAAAACAAAATATTCATCTCTGCGCAATGACTTTTGTCCCAGTCTCCGAAGGTCAGGTCAGATTTTTACTACTTACTGCCTAGAAATAGTCCCAGATGAAGACAACAGGTTTGCTCTACAAAAAATATTTTAAAGACAGGCCGGTAGTTCTGTTGCTCAGATAAACTGGTTAGCCCGTTTTTTATCCCTCATGCACCATCATTAAACTTCTTTTTAATCTTTTCACCAAGGCTCTTCAGCCAAAGCACCACTGTTTCAGTTAAGAAGTCACAGCCCTGAATGCTCCAATGACCACCGGCACCACTGAGTCCTCTATATTTCTGGAGCTTCTATTTAGCATACAATAGTGCCATTTAATTGCTTCATTTTGAATTTGACTTTTATGAATCCCATTTCTTCTCAAATCTTTTACACTACCATTACCTTCACATTATATGGTCATTTGCATGAGCTGAAGTTTAGCTGTTGAAACCTTACCTTACTTTCCACCAGAGGTAAAATGTACTTTGCAGCCACCGTCCTTTAGTGTTCAGATCAGTGATTGTACCTCTCCCTGTCACTTCCTCCCTTGGGGAGTGCCACAAGGTTCTTTTCTCAGGCCCCTAATCTTTTACATTTATATTCTCCATTCGAGTAGAATTTTAGAAAAGTACAGCCCAAATTACCGTATTTACGCTGATGATTGTCAATTTACCTGGCCATCAATAAACCAATTGCAGTCTGACTCCTTCCTGAATGTCTATCAAAGGTGAAAAGCTGGTTAGCTGCCAACTTTCTGAAGCTAAACGAGTCTTACCCCCAAATTCCACTACCTCCGCTCCGCTCCGGCACGAACTCCGGAGCAAAATCGGTCCCGTTGTAGTCAATCAGAGCAATTCCACTACTGCGGCCGTGCTTCGGCAGTGCGGCGCCGTGCGCTGCCCTCTGTTCCGGCGTCCGGCAAAAATAGAATCAATCCTATTTTTGCTGGACGCCGGAGCACCTCCGCAGTCAATGGACAGGAATCACAACCGCCCAACAGGAGAAGGAGCAAACACAACTTCCGTTTTTCACAATAAATCGATAACAAAAAGCGTTTTTTTGTTTCATATGCACAGGTTTAACAACTTTTAACAACTATCAATGGCGGCTGAACTTTAAATGCACAAAAATAAGCCATAAATACAGTTTCCACTATCAAAGTAGTCACACTTTGTTGATCCAAACTCTGCTGATCTCTCAACACAAATGATGGGCAGATTAAACAGTTCATTTCGATGCTTCTCCCACACAACGGGTGTTTGGACCTAACTTCCGCGTTTATTGCTCGGACTGTATCGCAAGATCTCGAAAATCCCGCGCATGCTTGTTTGCCCACCTCAGGTCTCCGCACCGGAGCGGAGCCGTTGTAGAGCGGGTACCAGTAAAAATTGAGTTTGGAAGCGAGCGGCTGCGGAAGGCGGGGGCGGACCGGAGCGGAGGTAGTGGAATTTGGGGCTGAAACTGAAGCAATTCTCTTTGATTTTTATAATTCTTCTCACTCTCCTTCCACTACCAACTTTTTCCTAAACCGTGTGGGACGAGCCTTGGGGTCAAATTGGATGCAGGTTTTCCTATTGTCACTCATATCTTATGTAGTCATTGCACATAGATTGAAATATTTCAAACCTGTATTTATTGTAAATTTGTTGATTATGGCTTATAGATAATAAACACCCCAAATTCAGTGTCTCAGTATATTACGCTATTACATCATATCAATGAAAAGCATATTTTAACAGAAATGAGATGCTTCTCAAAGTCTGACTTGATATTTTTCCATGCTCTCTGTAGCTGATTGGGCCTCCTTTTGCATTGCTTACTGCATCAATGCAGTCAGATGTGCAAAACCCAAAATATATTATTTTTTATATTAAAATATTCAGTTTTAACAACATGCATATACATTTTTAAGGTTTATGTAAAACGTTGTTCTAATCAGCTCATAGTAACGTCACACAGGTTTCTCCCAAGAGAAGAGTAGCTTCTCCAAAAACCTTCAAACAGGATGTAGTATTTGTATTCAAATGTATTCACAATAAATATTAGTATGGGATTAATTTAAAAAGCTTAAGAGTTTGTCAGGAAGCTAAGCTTTTAAAATCCATGTTTGCTTTAAAGGAATTCAATTCAGTGCAGGTCACAGACTGCAGTGAGAATATTAACTTCAGCAGCACATAAGCACAGCCCGTTAGTGTAATTTTCTGCACTCGAATGATAATTAACAATTTTACGTCACGGCGTGTAATTGCAGATGCCAGGAATTAATCACATTATCTCAATTTCAGGGCTGCTCAGAATGGTGCACACGCAGATTCGAGCATCCTCCTGCACCGCCGCGTGATGGTTCGAGTCTCATGCGGGTCACCAAGATACACGAACTGTCTAATCCTTTTTCTGTAAATGAGCAATCATTGTCCCGACCTCATTTATTTAAACGTGTTTACCGTTCGGCTTTGGTTAAATAACTTTATATTTCAGGTGGGGGCTGACATTATCCGAGATTAGGATGGATTGAGTATTGGGAAGACATTAATATCCACCCACCTTTCCGCTCCTAAATGGGTTGTTGGAGATGCTCTGATTTGATTAAACGTACATCACGATCAGGAGATAATAGTGATGTGTGTGAAGATAAAAAAAAACTATCTTGTTTTTGTTTAAGCTTACAAAATATAAAAGCTGATTTTTAATTTCTTTAAGTCCTCTCTCATGTTTTTCAAGGTGCTTCAAAAAGACTTATGTTGTTACTTCATCTGAAGTTTCCTGACTCATTGGTGACCTTTAATATGAGCAGAAATCCTGCTTAGACGATGAATGTGTCAAACAGTTTCCACATCAGAGGCTGTGCACATGCATCCAAACCAGCAGAGCGACCACCCTGCCTCAACATTTTAATTTTCTTGCTAAAAAACAGGATTTAAGGGAACATTGTGAAGTAAATCTCCTCAGCGTGGGACACTGTGAAGATAAGGTCATGTGTTGATTTGGTCCAGCACCTCTCAGTTGGTGTGTGTGTGTGTGTGTGTGTGTGTGTGTGTGTGTGTGTGTGTGTGTGTGTGTGTGTGTGTGTGTGTGTGTGTGATGTCCAACCTGAACACAAACGTCCATTAAATTGGTAAAAAAAAAAATGAAAAATTATATATATATACATGTATATACATTAACCTTTGGAGAGCTAATCTAGAGTGTCCAGATGTCTTTGCCTGTGTAATCATGTGACTATATGACTTGAAAGGATGCATCACCGGGCACCACAAAAAATGTCACAAATTTCAAGATTAAAATGGTTTTAAGCTTTCAAATATGCAGACATCACTACAGAAAAGACATACAGAAATGAATTGCTTTAGCTGATCTACATATGTTACATATATTGCAAGTCAAAAATGTTTAAATGTTGTCAAAGGCTTCCTGGTTTATCTGGAACTCCAATTTTATAATAAAGGTTCAGCGGTAACTTGGTGAGTGGGGAAAAAATGCCCCCCACCCCCACCCCCCCTTAAAAAAAAAGAAACAAAAATACTTTGACTCACAGCTTTCAGGTATGTTATGTATTGCCATCTCTTGAATTTGTCCCAAAATGATCTGTACAGATAAATTGCATTAATACAATGTACATGTATCCAATAACAATTTACTCACGTCAGTAATTGGCATAAAGAAACTAAACTAAATCCATCAAAAAGTCTTGACAAAGTGAAATATTTAGTTGCTCGTGGTTAAAATCCAACTTTTACGCTTAACTTAGCCCAACATTTGCTGAAACAGAAAGGCTAATAGTTTGCACCCCTAAAAAGTCCTCATCAGTTATTCAAATAATAAGCTGAGCGCTCCAAAAACCTTTCTTACAAATCTCAAATTCTGTTGTCATTACTTGTTTATTTTGAGAGGTATGCTAAACAACATAACATTGATAATAGGGGGAGCAAGAACCCATTCGGGAACTTGGAGAGTACTTGCCATGTTAAGTACTTGATTGGATCAGTACTTGGGCCAATGCTGATGAGGTTTAGATGAGAATCACCCAATGTTTCCAGTTCTGGTCAACTTGTCAAATGACCTTACATGCATTATTGAAAATGTGCCAGTTGAAATACATTTTGTGTTCAAAATGTTTTTAACTTTTTGCATTTTCATGGAAAATTTACCAAGTTTAGACATGTCGATTGATAACCAACAATCATATCTAAATACAATAAGATACCCTTCCTTGAATATTAATGTAGCGTTATGGATTTATGCTCTTTTATGAAAGAGAAACCATGCTACGTATTAATTCGGAATATTAAATTTAATAAATCAATAACCAAATTTTATATTGTTCAGAAGACTTAAAGGTTGTTTTCATCCATAAACTGCCGATAATATCTGAGTGTCTGTGTTTCAGTTCAATGAGGAAACAAGTTTGAAGTATTAAAAGTTTTAATTCTTCAAATTAAACTAATGATTTTGAAAATTGACGAACAGGAAATAACAATCACATTGGCAACTTTGTGGGACAATCTTTTAACAGTTTATATGCTGTTCTTGCTCAAATAGACCTTCTGGTGAATTTATGAAGATTGAGAATGTTGTGACATGAATGCGTGTGTGAGTCTGATTTTGCTTCAGGAAGAAACAGGTGTCTGAGTGAAGTGATGGTTTGGATAAACTTAGGTCTTATCAGAGAACCGCATCAAACGCTAAAACCGTGCTCTGTCTCACCGAACTCTTGTGGACCCTCTTTCGGATCCGGGCCGTGGAGGATGGTGGTTGTTCATCCAGATGACACCGGCGGCTGACAGGAGACGTAGGTGTCGAACGGAACCGGTCCAGAGTTGCCCTCGGTACACGTGGATGGTAGAGCGTTTTATCGATGCACTTTCTTAAGTTAATTCACTCAGAAATCAAAAGACTCGGTAATGAGTCTTCGTTAGAAGTCGCGATTCAGCTATTCTGCCTGGCTTGGCAGAAACAGCGTGAAAGGGGGGAAGAACGAGCCAACAGGCTCTGCCCCCCCTTTGGTTTTCAGGTCTGTTCTCTCTCGTTGTCCAACACGAACTGACCCCAAAAGACTGAAAACTTACCAAAAACCTTTCTCTTCTCAAAGCAAAACATGTGCGTCATCAAATGTGTCTGGAGTTTACTGTGGGCAGATGTGTGTGGGTGTGTGTGAATGTTTGTGTGCTTGAGTGTGAAGGTCAGTACCACACATTCAACATTATCTACTTAAGTGTGGATTCATTAATCCATTATAATTACCCCAAAGCATAATAGTCATTCATTTGATTAAACACATTTATAATGAGCAAAATGATAAT
Organism: Nothobranchius furzeri; assembly: GCF_043380555.1. NCBI lineage: Eukaryota > Metazoa > Chordata > Actinopteri > Cyprinodontiformes > Nothobranchiidae > Nothobranchius > Nothobranchius furzeri. Next base: position 53,215,526 of record NC_091754.1, read on the forward strand.
GGTTATTTTAACATTAAAATCAAGAAAAAGAAGTTTAAACTTTATGTTTTGACTTGGTCTGGGTACAACTCATGTAAACACATCTTCTGGTAGACTGCAGGTGGCAGATGTTATGGTTTCCTCCCAGACTCGCTGGCGTTCAGGTCTTAATCTGTGGGTGAAAGTTCTCAGCGACCCAGCTATGACCCAGCTGCGTCCAACACCACCATTGTGACAGAAAACCCACGTTACATTAATGACACATTTGTTCTAAAGAACAGACTCAGGCTTCTAAGGGTATTCAATGTTTTGCGACCGGAGGCGTTTACTTGTGTTCCTTCTTGCAGTACGTCTTGGCAATTACAAATCAGAGCAATTACAGCATTCCTTATGCCCTCATTACAGCCGCAGGGAGTTTTCAGTAGGTACGTCTACGAAACCTGCCAGCTCAAGTCTAAAGACATGCTGCAAGGAAAGCTTTCACAGCATGCCTGGCTTCACGCGGCAGGTAAATAGGCAGTGGTGAATAGGCGGGAGAGCAACATAGCGAGCGTTCCCAAGGTGCAACGGCCCTAATTCATTGAGATGCGTGCTCAGTGAAACCATCTGTTATGGGAGGTGCACACTCAAACGTTGCAAGGACGTTTAAAGTCGGCGCCAAACCTTACTACAATGTCACAAGCTGGTTTCTCATTTTCAAGAGGCTTTTTCTTTTTAATATTAAATTTCATAGTTCGACTGAGATGTTCAATAGAATGGAAGTCTACGTGAAAACGTAATGAGGAGTGACACGATTAGAAAAGGCCTGGCCTGGTGCTTCCCTGTTGTTTTGTCAACGTCGCGACAGAACAGGGTTCAAACACGGTTTACTGCTTTTGGTGTTCTGTCATGTTGTTTACAGCTGGAGCTCTCGTCGCACTCGTCTTCCTAATCCTTCCTTCTCCACGCCACTCTCGAAAGCGCAAACACAGCATTGTCACTCTGTCACGTTAAAAGAGGCCTTTCTTGCACTTTGATGTTAAAAGGCAAGACCCCTCACCCCCCATCCCTCTTTGAGATCCAGAGACGGGTGCAGCTCAGTGTCACATATGGGCTATAATAAGTCATCAGTGATGTTTACAACCTCTAAAAGCTCTCTTTGGGCTGGGTCTTAAAACCAAACTGCTAGTGTGTGTGTGTGTGTGTGTGTGTGTGTGTGTGTGTGTGTCTGTGTGAGTGAACCTCACTGGAAGCATTTGAGGGAAATCCAGACAGGGACATTTTTCCCACAGGTTCATATTCAGCTAGAAAAATAAGTTGTCTGTATACTATTACGCATAACTTACCACTTCTCATCAGATTGCTCAAATAGAAAAATACCTCAAACCGTTCCTTGCAATCGAAATTCATCCAAAAAATAACTAAAATGAAAAATAATGAGATTCTTCCTTTTTCATTTATTCTCATCACACCATCAGAGCCCTCAGTTCTATAAAAGACTGTAGGACTCTACCTCCATCTGATGGAGAATCAGTCTCATTACAACCGGTATTACTGACCTCAAAAATGCTCATCTATTTCACGCATCATTAGCCTGCATCAACTGCTGACAATAATGAGGATAATTGGATTTTAAATGAACACAGTTGATAATTTGCTCTAGAGACTGATGAGGGTTATTGATGTGCACAGCCCCCCACCAGCACACTCGCGTCTCAGTCCTCAAGTCACCCTGACACCTGGGTATTCAACAACAACCCTAATGGAGATTAAAGGCTCAGTCAGTGTACTTGTGGCATTTTGATTTTTCAAGTTGTTGTGATGATAGGTGAATCAAATGGAGATGCTTTTAGAGGTCAAAAAGACGGTTTTTAAAGAGTTTAGATGAAGCCAAGGCCACACTTAAACTCCCCATCACCTTCTTCTATTTTCATTTTTCACTCTCTTTAATATTCCCATTCAGAGTTTACTCAGTGGGCTCCACACATATTGTACTTTTAAGTTTCTGGCTCCAACACACTCTTGGACAGAGGAGCTGACATTCAAGGCAGCGGGCCCAGCCATCAAAGCAACTTTGAATTTCTTACAGAAAAAAAACAATCAAGGAACCATTTTCTTCTCAGCTAGCTCTGATATTCTGGCCCAAATTTGATTGTGGGTTTTTCCTTTTTATGTTTCAGCTTCAAGCAGAAAAATTCAGCACAATTAGTTTAAGATCAGGTCAAAGACTCCTTAGATGTCTATTGTATGTTTTTGACAGTTCATCTATATCGCGAAGGAAAGTCCAGCCAACTTTGGCAGGTGGTATGCTTTTATATTCAAATTCAATTTAATTCAAATTCAAAGATACTTTATTAATCCCAGAGGGAAATTAGAGTTTCAGTACACACAATTCAGAGATCAGACATACATACACAAGACACATGACAAGAATTGGTGACTGTGGTCATTCGCAACCCTGAGTCGCGCTACCTTAATAGAGATCAGAGGGGTTTACATGAGGATTGGTTCAGGTGGAGGGCAAAAAGGCACTTCAGTGTTACCCTCCACAGGGAGGGCAGCTTTGCTCTGCAAAAAAACACCTCAGACAGAAATGCAACAGACTTCAGACATAACACAACATAAGTGTCCACTAGGTGGGGTGGTGGGTTTGGGACTCTCCACACGTCAGTGCCTGCAGCCACGATAAGCAGCGCACGTCACCTCAGTCTGGACAGGGGAGGGAGGTCATTGGGGTTTGGAGGACACAGTGACTCCTGGAACGATTCGGCGGCCTTCACAGCCTGCAGTCCCACCCACGCAGGGAGACAGAGTTGCCATAGCGACGGCAGCATTCCACATTTCTTCTGAAGGGGGAGTATTCGTTGCAGCCTCACAGGCTCAAGGGCACCAGGTTCAGATTAGAAATTGTTTTGGGGCCAGACAGAGATAATTTCCTCTCCGTCTTAAAGTTCCGTTGGTCCTCAACCTCTCAAAATCCCATTTTAACTTAATGTCAGAGAAACCTAGCGACACAGTACCAGTACAGTCCAAACTCTGTACCTGAATCTTAAAAGCTAGCAGTTCAGGAATGCATTCAGTGAATAACACTAATATCTCTCTAATGAAGACTGTATTGTTCACTGGTGTTCTGCTTTTTCTGAAGTTTGGGAAAGATGAAACATTTGAACTTTTCTGTAACCATTTCTTTAAATGAAACTTGCTTGGCCTCTGCTTTAAACCACGCCTCTACATAATTTCCATTTTTGTTGGGTTCAGTGAATTGTTGTTGCATAATGTTTATCAATGTGCATTTTCGTTTGTTCTACATTTCCCGGTGAAATCAGATAATCTGGCCTTCCCCCATAGTGGTGATATATTTTAGCAAATCTGGTTAATTGTACGTTTTACACCCTGTAGAAAGTTAATCCAGAAAACTACCTCTTTTCATCAGTCTGCTGAGTTGTTCTCCAAATGACATAAACTTTTTTTGGCCATTTCTCCAATAACAGTACAGATGATTAATCTGAATGTATCTAATGGCTTTGTCCCTGATCATTTCAAGAACGTGGTTATTCATCCTCTTCTGAAAAATCCTGGATTAAATGCTTCACTTCCAGTCAATTTTAGACCTATTTCTAAGCTCCCCTTTTGAGCAAATTATCAAAGAATGAAAATAAGCTGTTGGAAACTTTTCAACCAGGCTTCAAAGCGATGATCGTGGCAAGTTCGTCTTCCTCATTTTGCTTGATCTCTTCGCTGCTTTTGACACGGTGAATCATGATGTTTTAATTGAGCACCTTGGTCAATATGTGGGGTTTCAGGTTTGGCCCTGGGGTGGTTTAGATTCACCTTGCAAATACATCAGTTAGCATCAGAATGAGTGGCTTTTCATCTGCCTCCTCACATCTTCCCTGAAGTGTTGGGACCGCTACTGTTTCTTATCAGCATTCTTCCCCTGGGTAATATCTTTCGTAGTTTTGGGATTAGCGTTCATTTTTTTTGCAGACGACTGCCAGCTTTATCTTCCACTAAATGGTGAACATGGCAGTTCTCTGGATAACTTAGTGGACTGCCTGTCCGAGGTTAAGAGGTGGGTGTTGACAAATTCTTTGTGCCTTAATGAGGACAAGACCGAGGCAGTCCTATTTGGGCCAAATGGCCGTGTTGGTGCCACTTTACATGACTGTAGACTGTTGACCTCAAGGGTACCTATAGCCGTTGTAACCTTGGAGTCAAGCTTATGCAATGCCCTGGTTGTTGTTGCCCATGTAAATTGATTTGTCTCCTCTTTTTATCACCTGTGTCACTTAGCAAAGGTATAACCATTCCTGACACAACACCTCTTAGAGCTGGTAGTTCATGCCTTTATTACAGCTCGCATTGATTACTTCAATTTTATCCTATTTGGGGTGACCCTGGCAAATTTAACGAGGTTACAACTGTTGCAAAATTTATTGATCCATTTTCAGCCGCTTATCCAGAGTCAGGTCGCGGGGTCAGCAGCCTAAGCTGAGAGGCGGAGAATTCCCTTTCTCCAGCCACTTTAGCCAGCTTCTCTGAGGGAATCCCAAGGTGTTCCCTGACCAGCCGAGAGGCATATGCCCCCCAGTGTGTCCTGGGTCTTTCCTTGGGTCTCCTTCCATCTGAACGTGCCAGGAAATACTCACCAGGGAGTTGTCGAGGAGGTACTTCAACTGGCTCCTCTCAACGTGGAGGAGCAGTGGGTCTACTCCGAGCTCCTCCCTGATGACCGAGCTTCTCACCTTAACATAACCCTAACCCTAACCCGCCACCCTGCGGAGTAACTCATTTCGGCCACTTGTATCCACAATCTCGTTCTTTCGGTCACTACCGAAAGCTTGTGACCATAGATGAGGGTAGGTATGTAGATCGACTGGTAAATCGAGAACTTTGCCTTCCGGCTCAGTTCTCTCTTCACCACGACAGACCGGTACAATGCACGCATCAATGCAGATGCAGCACCAATCTGCCTATCAATCTCACGTTACATTTATCCCTCACTCTTGATCAGGATCCAGAGTTACTTAAACTCCTCCACTTGAGGCAGGACCTTGTCTCTGACCTGGAGAAGGCCCTTCTCCAATTCAAGACCATGGTCTTGAATTTAAAAGAAAAAAACATTTTAGGTCACGACTTTTTGGTTTCTGGTTCCTGCAGAAGTGTCTCTGAGAAGATACCTGATTCGAGGGGTGAGCGTTCCATGTTCGTGTTTGTTTTCCAAATCTAGCTTGATCTGTAGATTTGCCACAGCAGCTTTAAAGAAATAATTCAAATGTCTGTATCTAACATCTTGATGGTAAATTGTCAAAGAACCTTTAGTCCTTCACTGCAAAAACTGATTTCTAAGAAAGTTTAAAAAAAGCCTCATATTAGAATTTTTTTGTCCAAAAAAATCTAAATTTAGAAAAAAATTATTACTTTAATTACGGTAAAAATTAAACATGATCCACATTTTCTAGTTTGAGTAAAAACAATCTATTAATGGGCTATGCACAGGTTTCCTAGCAAGATTTCTTAAAACTAGCAAAATAATTCAAGTTCAGATTTGTTGTCTAGTTTAAAGCATTCCAGCCAAGCTACTTTTGCTAACCCCATTAGCAGATTGTTTTACTCAAAAGAAACAAATTTGAATCATGTTTGAGAATTTTTGTCAAAAATTTGATAAAATGTCTAAAATGAGGCTTCTTTTTACTTTATTACAAATAGTTTTTACGTTGTTTGAGAATGCTTCATGTTTCTTTGAGGTATTTTCTGAAATTCTGAAATTTGGGGTAAAACGTCAGATTAAAACTAAACAAATTAGCATTTAGCTTATTTGATATGTAACACCAAGTTACAAAATTACTCCAAAGCTCCTCACACTAGATGTTGGCATCAATGCCAAGCTAGCATGATATTCTACACAAGGCATCTCAGTGGCTTCGACAGCAAAGACCTTGAAAGCAAAAATTCCAGCTAATCTGTCCAAAAATGTCTCCAAGACAAATGTGACTCTGTAAAGTCAAATCAATATGACACACTTAGAGGATTCCCATCCATCAAACATAAGCTAATTATAATTCCATGTTACAATCCAGCCTGGCAAACTCATAAATAAGAGCCCCATGGGGTGCCATTTGAAAGTATGTGAAATTCAGTTTGTTGATAGTAACACCTCTCTTTGATTCCTGAGGACATATCAGCTTTACTCTGTGCTTGTTTTGGGACTAAGGACTTCTTTGCATCCCCTTGAGCCGCCCGTTCTTCACGCGGAAAGCGATCCGTCTGAATAATTACTGGAATTAGTTTCACCATGTCGCACACCTTGGCTCCTGGTGTCGCTGCCGCTATCCCTGGTGTGACAGAGCGTAATTACAGTAAGAAACAATTACACAGCAGACAGCCTTTCAGGAGCTCCTACGGAGCTGAGCTATTAGCAGCACAGGCAGGCTGAGCTGTCAGAGCATCAGCAGGTACCCTGCTGTACAGGCATTTCATGTTGTCAACAGCATTGATGTTAAAGGTAAAACAGGACCCGGGCTACAGTTGGAGACATTGTTGTTGTTTTACAAAATAGTGTAGGGTTTGAAAATTTGAGTGCTTTAAGAGCTCAATATATATTACCTCTATTTATGACCAATAAGCTGTGATACTCTATATAAATATAGAATATCAACCAGTTTGGTTTTTACTGTATTTAATCAGAAGACTCTAGGATTCTTTGTTTATTAAGGGATTGTAAACACTTCGTTTTAATTCAGAAAAGAGTCGGGTTTATAAAAGTAAGAATTTATTTTACAAACAATTAAAACGTGACAGGTTAACTAACATTTACTGTGATGGATGGAACTAGATGTGATGTATGAAACCTATGTGTGAATGCGATGTTAGTCAGAACTCCCGTATCTGAGTTCTTTTTTGCGTCAAGCTAAGAAGTTGATTATTATCAAAAGGCATCAGACGCTATCTGTGTGTCTACTTCACTCGTTCTCGGAGACCCTCTTCGTGGATCCGAAGGTCAGAGAGGTCGGATGACCTCTGGCACCCAGGTTCAGTAGATTGACCACAGCACCGGCTTCTCCAGTCCAGAGATGTCTCGGGTCACGACAGATGGATGGAGCCGCGCGTCAGACGGACTCTTTAAGGAGTCTAAACAATATCACCTTGTTCTGCAGGAACTGTTTCTCTATCAGCTTCGCAGGTGCAAAAATATGTTGACGACGTGTCAAAAGCTTTGATGGGTTAAAGAGGCTTTGCTTCAGATGGCCGGTCTGAAGCTTTTCTCAAGAACTGCTGAATCACCAGAGTGATCCAGTTTTAATGTTCTCATGTTATGATTTGTGTAGCCAACCAGAGGCTGACATGTTGAGGAATTTTACCAAGAATCTCAGAAACACACCTTCTTTGATCCGGATGCTCTGAACTGAGGTAAAGGGCTATCTATATGTCACATGTTTACCTTAACCTTACTTTGTTCTTGTGTGAGTGCAAATGGTGATGACCTTGTCATATAAACATGCTGAAACGTATTTCAATCACTGTAATCATAACATAACATTCATTTCAAACTTCAATCATTGAAGCACAGATTAATGAAACATTTCATTATTTTATAATTATTATAGCAATAAACAAATGTTTATTTAATGATTATCTAGCTTATAAGTTGTAGAAGTTCATATTTAATTTAAAAAATCATTCTTTTTATTTAGCAACTAATCCGAGCTGCGAGTGTTCACTTATTTGGAGGCATGAAGAATCCTGTAGGACGATAAGGGAAGCTGGAACCTTGAGGAGAGAACATTGTTGTTGACAGTATGTTATCATTGTTCAGAGCTGCAGAGAAGCTCTGAGCTCCAGCTGATGGGATGAAGGCAGGCCGATTTAAAGGGAACACATGCAGTCTCGTGTCTCCATTTTGACCAGATATTGAATGGTCAAACTGTACCTAAAAACTGACCATTGCTGGACGTTACAATAGCCATCTCTTTTAGACTTTCTACCCTGGTATAGATCATGTGGATGGCAGCTTTTGGATCTAAATAGTGATCAAGGCTGCTTTAAACTTGAAATGGGTGCAGTTTTCTACTAAATGGAATTACTTGGACAACAGGTGCTACATATCCTTTGCTAGGAGAATCTTGTCCCCAACTTGGCAAACCACGCTTTTTATTTTGAACTTACGGACTAGTCCAACATAAAACCTATGTATAACCTTGAGATGATGACAAATTAAGATGTTTTCAGTGTTCTTGAGAATGTATTCTGCTTTTCATCTTCTCTCTCGCTTGCTGTTTTGAGGAGATTTGTTGTTTGTACCACCCATAGATCAGTAAAAAGCTTCAACAATAACACAGACCAGATGTTTTCCCTTTTTCAGCACCGAACCTGGTCCCTTGCAAAGTTTTGATGAATGCACACTCTTCGAAAATATTTGCTTTGTAGCAACTGAAAGAAGGGATGATATAATAAGGAAGTTATAAGGAGTTATTTGTACATACAAAGCATAAACCTGCCAGGATATTCTTCTAAAGTTTTTTTACTAATCGGTTTTCTTTGTTTTATCTGCAGATCACCATGTTAGTTGTACCTACGTGCTTCCACTCCTCTGAAACATCCCTGCCTCTTTTAAAACTCACATTAATTTTAGCTCAGTCCAGTCCATGTTTATTAAACGATCAAAAGCCGAGTTTACACGCTCACACGTAATGATGGAGAAGTTTTCCTTTCATACATTTCCGCTTGTTGTGAAGCAATTCTCCAACCAGCACAAAAGGGAACATGTGAGTGAGTCACCACGGTAGGAAGCACAGCTTGCTGTGAGCGAGGATCTGTGGCTGATGAGTGAAAACAAAAGAAAAACATTCGGGACTGAAGCTCCATCAACATCGGCTGGCGACGCGGCTGCATTTCTAAATAAAGCATGTCATTTTGGTGGCGCTCGCAGCCACAGCTCACGGGTCTGGGAGAATGGGGCATGCCCGTCCCATCAACAGCAGGTGGCGCTCATCGCTCTGCCCATCTCACAACCAGAGCGGAAAAAAGCACATCGGCTTAGATTATACAGATGGGATTCTGTGTGTGAAATAACACCAGTTAAATTATTACTTGTGTTGTTTGTGTGCATGTTCAGTAGATAATGCTATAATTAATATCATCTGTTTTTTTTTAATAAGCCCTAAACACTGTGCGTGATGCGCGTTTGGGGAGTGCAGGCACTGGTTTAGCGCGAGAGATTAGGAGGTGTGGCGTGAAGAGGGTCAAATGCGTGTGTCTCACGCTCCGTGTGTGAGAGTTGGCAGCCCTAATCAGGCATCGGGTCCCAGCTGAGGTCCAAACCATCCTCTCCCCAGCATTGTCTTCCAGCCTCAGCAGTGAGAACCAAAGGTTTTCACTGGCCAACATAAAGACATAATCCTGCCAACATGTTCTGGACTGACGAAGAGACCGCCTATTAGCGGGAAAAGCCTGAAAGACCTCCCCTGGGAGGTGTCTAGGAGGCATTCTGACCAAAAGTCCCAACCTCCTCAGCTGGCTCTACGGAAACCTCTCAAACGTTCAAACACACTATCTCTACGTCAGTCTGAGCCTGGCCACTCTGGGAGGAAGGAAAATCCTTTAGGGTTCTTGTATTTACAGTCCTGTTTTTTCTTTCATCCAAAGCTCGTCCACAGGTGAAGATTGGAACAAAAGTGGATAATTAAATTGAGAGCTCCCATGGAGTAACAACCTCTATTGGAAATGTCTTCGATAAAAAGGTTTGTTGAGTTATTCTGATGTAATGTGTTTCACAGGACATCTGTAAAATATTCACTGTGTGGGGGCAATTTATTTTCACTTTTAATGTTCCTTCATTTTTACCAGAGAAATTATTTTTTTCGCTCTATGGAACCGTTATTTTCCTTCGAAGAAGCAGCTAGTTTCTTGAAAGGAAAACCGGATTCCAACTTGATGGCAGCAACAGAGAACGAGCCCCATTAGCAAACCTTCGGAGGAGAGGTGTGAAACAGCAAGTCGTGCAGCACTTAAAGCACAAATGTGCAAAATGAGCTTCAGACTGGTAGCATCCTACAACGTTTCATGCTGTGCTGTAAGGAAAAGAGGAAGCTTACAATAATCAATCATTGTAGATACTAATAATAAGTTCCGAACAGCAGGAAATGTGTATAATTTACACAGCTGTCGGAATAGATCATGGTTAAGTAACCCCACAAGAGGGAAAAGACACAAACAACATAAGCGTGCTTTTCGTGTCGGAAGTGACACATTTAATAAATGTTATTTGTTCCACATGGTGGGAGGTGGGAAGTTTCAGTTGATGGAGATGCGAAAAGAAAAGAGGAACAAATAAATAAATAAATAAACAAACTTTGTCAGTTCTGGTTCACTGGTGCCTGACCCAGCTGGGAGTGATGACGAACGAGAAAGGGATTTATCTCTTCTGAGAGGAAAGTGTTTGCCGATGGGAAGCCAAGGATGACGTGTCAGAAAGACAGAAATTTGCCCGGTACAAGTTTACACCATAAATGTGTGATGCAGAAATAAAAATACAGCTGCTGGTTAATGGACACTGTGGATTTCATTGCATTCTTTTCAATTTTTAAACAATCCAAGACAACATCTTGACTTTAGCACCGAATTTATATCTGTGATGAGGCTGACATGGAAATCAGATGGAGGATGTGCCTTGGGCACCGGGAGGATAGGCCAGATTATATTTGAACTTTTTCAGATTAAACAGCACTTTGAGGATATGGTAGTAGAGTCTGATGTGGAACTGTTTACTGAACGCCACCACGAACTCCTGCAATTTTTGCATCCAACCCCACCTCAACCTGCATTTTTGATAACGAAATATGTACAATACTCTTAAATGCATGGATTTTTTTTTCTCAAAAGAGCAAGATTTTTCCATCATTTTATTTTATTGTAATAGCCCAAGTTTTCATTTTAATCCCAACCTCTGTCGTACTCTCCATCCTACCAACAATCTTTGGATTTGCCACCTATTTTTCGCCGTCTACTCCAACCTTACAGCCTGCTCCGGTGGGATTTGGATTGGGTCCCATGAGCCCCATGGAATCTCTGCCTCAACATATGGGAGAATTAAATGTGCTGCTTAGTCTTGTTGTCTGGTCTTTCTGCCTGAAGAAGGGAAATAAGATGGTTTATTTCAAGCTTTTGGTTTATAGGGCCTTACCTGGACAAGCACCATCATACACCCCCTGCAGGTCCCTGAGGTCCAGTGATCAAAGCCTACTGGTTGGCCTGATTATTGCTCACTAGGGCTAATCAATAGATAATTCGTGCATGCATACATACCTACATACATGCATGAATGCAGACATATAGATAAACAAAGTTAACATACTGAGAATTGCTGTATCAAATCTGTACTTTAACAATCAAATAAAAGTGTTGAGAAGTTTGTCGAAATTTAGACATTTTGATACTGCCTCTGTCAGTGCGCCCCAGGGCAGCTGTGGCTACATTGTAAAGCTGGACGTACACTGTGCGACTTTTTCACTTTTTTGAGCCGATTTTCCACTCGTGCGAGAATCCACGAGATCGGGGCGGGTTTTGCGCTGAGCGTCGTGTAGTGTACAGGGGGTTACGAGAGGCAATTAACACCACGTGACCAGCTACCGATCAGCAATCGTGAGCTCGCACGGACTTCTGGCGTGTTTAATATTTTGCTCGTCCCTCGTGAGGATATCGCACTGTTGAAGCGGTGCTGCGAGCAGCTGCGACCCAAAAAGTACCAGAACCGCTCATGGCACATGCGCAATCCTGCATCAACACCGCTCACCCGCTATTTCCCTAATAATACACGTTGTTCGTTTTAATTTCTACATGTTTTTTTAGTCACAAAGATTGTCAAGAAAGCGTGTTTGTCATGTTCATGTCAAATTAAACTGATCACAAAACACCGATTTACTTTCTTTATTTCGTTTTCCTCATCCAACCCCCATAAATCCCTGTGTGTCCTCCTGCAGCACTCCCGAAGGACAACAGGCAAAACAAGACAAAAAAGTCTGACATGTTGAGTAAAAACTGCTATTTTTAGCATATTTTTAGGTCCGACATGTTGCTACCAGACGTACAGTGTGAGCAGTCAGGTCGCATCCGAGAACTGGGTCGTACAGTGTGAGCACGTGACTCGTGAGATCTGCCCTGCGAGGAAGTCGTACAGTTTGAGCTGAAGCTGAGTGCTACGAGTGAAAAAGTCGCACAGTGTCTGCCCGGCTTAACTCATCCCCATCAGTGTGTGGATGGATCAAAGATACACTGTAGTGTAAAGCGCTTTGGAGTCCTCTGACTCTGAAAGGCACTATACAAGTGTGGGTCACTATCATAAAAAGATATGGGTAGGTTTCATCCATTATCTTGTCATGAAAAATGCTACATAACTTGTAGTCATTCTCCTAGACAGTAGTACCTAAAAAATATCACCACACTACAAAAATTACACCAGAGGCCATATGAGTATATTTTTGGTGTACACTTTCATATCTTCTTGTGTAATTTACATTATGTAGGTAAATTACAATATTTGAATTTGCACAAGTATGCACTGCGAAGGACTGGCAACCTGTCTAGGGTGTACCCCGCCTGCATGCCCGAAGAATGCTGGAGATAGGAACCAGCCCCCCGCAACCCCGCATGGATAAGCGGGTACAGATAACGGACGTTTGAGCAGCTAGCTAAACCAATGCTATAGCACGAAACATGGTGTTAAACTGTGACGTCTTCTTTGGTTTAGATGTAAAAAATTTCTCAGTGTGTCACATTTAATGGTTTAACTACAAACCAACAACTTAATTGCTAAAATATTCAGTGAGAAGTATTTAAACCCGTGGAATGGTAGTAGCGTAATATATAAAAAAAATCAGTAAATATTGTAAGGTAATGTGAACACAGGTGTTTAAATTAAGCTAATGTTCAACTTAAATTGGATATTTTTTATTGAACAACTCTTCTGCTATATTTATTATTATTATTATTATTATTATTATTATTATTATTATTAATAGTAGTAGTAGTATTCGCTAACAATATTAAATAAATTCCAATAGAATATTAGCTTTAACTGAATCTTCAACGTGTTTGAATGTGATGAGTGAACAGTGTAACGTAACATTTTATCTTGCTACCTCAGTGGGAATCCCTGCATGTGATCTTGTTTAGGACAATGGTAACAACTTTCTGGTTTAAATGGACCAATTCTAGAAATGGCCTATTAAGGTTATTGCCTAATTTACTTTTATAAAATTCCTAAAGGCAGTTTAGCAAGCTTATTTGCTACAATGGGCAGTTTTTGTGGAAAGAAAAGGACTTTTAACAATTTTCAGAAATTGTTTTGTTTAAATTTAGCAGGCACCTTGGTGAAAGACTCTCAGAGTGGGGGTTAGTTTGCCTCAGGGAGTAAATTACAAGAGGATTCCTGCTGTAAGAAACAGAAAAAGAATAAGAGCCTAATGCTGTCACAAGTCAAGTATGTTGTAAATCAGGGGATTGTGTTACTGCAACCACCTGCAGACACTCAGCAGGACAACTCCTCCTGGATGACCCAACTTGGATTGACAGCTACTTTTGTTTGGCAGTGGTGCATTCTGGCAGTGCGGGCAACTTAGGGCCCCAGTCACGTCCTCGAGGGCACCACAGAGGTATGTGAGTGCCAGAGACGCGGACATTGATAGCTTACTGTAGTTCAGACTTGTGGGCACTGCCATTGTCATGGATTGAAAGGTTTGGAGACTGTAATGGACTCTGGAGAGGATACCTGAATGCTTTGTTCATAAAAACTAGAGCAGATGACGAGTTATATGATATACAGCCAACAAACATTGAATGAAAAGGATAAGTTGAGATGTAGCAGTAATCAGTGATCATTATAAAATATAAAGTTAAAATGCTAGGGAAATGTCTGAAGATGTTCTAATGCCTGGCCAGCACTGTGAAGCTGTATGATCACATTTTATTACCAGCATGCTTCATGTTCTGCTGCCATGGGAATCATCAAAACTTTTAATAAAAAAATATACAAAAAACCTAAGTTGTCTCTCCGTTTGCCCTTGAGACGGACCGACATCCTGTCCAGGGAGTCCCCGCCTCTTGCCTGATGTCCGCTGGAGTTAGGCAGCAGTTCTCCTAAAATTGTTCCACATAAAGTGAGGACCATACATAAACACCTGCTACTCGTTTAATGCAGAAATCCAGAGGTTTTTTTTCAGAAGGCACCACCTAGAGGTGGGAAAAATGTATTGCAACTTACGTCCTACTCTCTTTCGAGGTTATTGGCCTTTCGTAAACGCAGACCCGCCACTTGCCAAATTATGGCCCAAAGCAGAATTTTTTTTTTAAGTGGATGATGTGTCCTCTTGAACAAAATGAGCCCCCTCGAGGTTTTCAGGGCCATACCTGTAGTGTATGTTCTTTGTATACGAAGGCACGAGACTATGAAAATGCGTACATCTAGCTGGGCATTGGAGCAAAGACTTACTTGTCCATAAGAATTGTTGCCAACTCAAATAAGTCTAGGTACATCCGCAAACATACACACTCTCTGTGATTGACATCTGTAGGTAAGCAGCTGTCTAATGCTAAACTTTTCTTACCACCAGACGTGAAAGCATCGCAAAACGTACTAAGCAGCAATTACCATTATGTGCACAAGTTATTTTCCACCGGCCGCAAAGTGTTTTGGATGCGTGAAGGGACGCTATCATTACGTGTACATTTTTTACACGCTACACTTCCAAAACACATCAAACGCTGCAGTTTTGATCAGGCCAGACAGGAAGGCAAACGTGAAAGTGGAGTAAAACATCCAGAAACTTTCAAAATAGGTCGCATGTAGGTTAAACGTAAGTCGTTTCCTGTTAAAAACCCCCGTAGCTGAGGTAAAGAGAAAAGAAAATAAGCCACAGACCTTTTTGGGTACATGCAGCTGTCTTTCTGCTTGCGGTGTTGCAATATCCTCATGACTTAAGGACTATGCGGGACCAGTAGTGTGGAACACTTTGTCTCCCGTTTCATGGCTGAAATACTACTTGGAAGGGCGCTCTTGGGTAAAATGTTGCTATTATATTACACGCTGATTTAATGCCAGGTGGAAAGCCGGGGTTGGCAGTGCTCAATTCAAATACCATGAGGCTCTACAGAATGGGGGCAATATATAGTAAGACAATCGCTTTTACAGATTTCTAAAATAATCATACATAGTGCAGGCTGCAGCTTATAGTAACTCACAGCCTAAACACTCGCGGTTGGAAGGGTAAAACGTATATCATGCTTTAATGTACCGTAAATCCTCTAATACAGGCCCGGGCCTGTATTTGACTCAAGCTCATCAAGCTCCAGGCCTTTATTGGAAGGAGGGCCAGTATTAGAGACAGGCCTCTATTTATATTTGAGCAAAATGAACTAATGGTTTGCTGGAGTTTTTGACAATTAAAATTGTGCCCACATTTTCAAAGTTAAACACATTTCTTTTAACAACGGTAGTTCTTGCTTCAGCCCTCTCCCCCCTCCCCCTGCGCAGCAGCCGCAAACTCATTGATGCGCCTGCAGCCTCTCGGAGTTCCTGCTGCTCTAAACATTAAAATAATTATTTCATTTTCTGTTCCTCACTTCTGATTACCTTCAATGGTGTCTGTTTGTTGCAACAGCAGGTACAAAAACTAACTTGTTTTTATTTGACTATTTTTCTGTCCTGTCTGTTTATTATCTTCCTGCATCTCCTCTCAATCCTAAAGAAAAGCTGCTGCCTGGGTTCATATATATTCACCTTATGAGTTACCTTTGAACTGCAGTTCTAAAAGATCTACCGACCGCTAAAACAGCGGAGCACTTGCTGTTTGGCGGCCGTATCAGTGATCAGTGCGTTGGAGGACAAGGTGATGCCCGCAGCGCCCCGCTCCACAGCATGCAGCGAAACGCATCAGGCGCAAATAAAAGACAGAAAACATTAAAGGAAATGAACTGACATGAACGATCGCGTGTTAAATTAGTTTTTGAGGTGGCGACACCTGATTGTTACTGTGACCGTGCTCAGGACGCAGATCTACCGACCGCGAAAACAGCGGAGCGCTCCCTGCTTGCCGGCCGCATCAGTGATCTGTGCGTCGGAGGACAAGTTGATGCGCCCCGCTCCACAGCAGCGATACACATCAGGCGCAAATAAAAGACAGAAAACATTAAAGGAAATGAACCGACATGAACGGTCGCGTGTCAGTACCTACGGGAGCGTGGTTTCACAGACGCGGAAGTGATAGCGCCGGTGAAACGCCGGCTGCTCTAGGAAACCCCCGAGCGTTCGAGCGTCAACGAAGTGACACGGAAATGCCGGGCTTTCCAGAAGTAAGTAAGATAACTTACTATGAGCTGATAGTTCATTGGATTGATTGGTAGGTTGGAAACTCTGATCATGAATCTGAAGAAACGATGACTGAGCTGTAAAGGCGACTTCCGTTTATAGCCGCGGTTTGTGACGTAGGTGCGACGTGAAGGGAATCCCCGCGAGGGGCATGCTGGGAGTCCCTACTTCGCGGATTTTCACCTATCGCGGCCAGGTCTGGAACGCATCTACCGCGATAAACGAGGGATTACTGTAGTTCATACACCCCCTACTGCTGCTCTCCAGAGTGTTCTGCAGCATAATCAGCACGTTCTCTTTGAACTTGATAGTGTAATGACCTGGCTGGGGTTGTAAGCCAGGTGCATTCTGCGTATTGTGTTATATGTGTTTCCTATCGTTCTGCTAGTTCCTATGTGCTGATTTGCGTGTTGTGTGAGTGTTATGTAAGCCACAGGGAAGGTGATGTGAGTTCTGTGGAGCAGGTTGAATTAGCATGGTTAACTGACACCGTGACTCTGTGTGGTAGGAGCGTGATAGAGGATCGTGTCTGAAGTGTTACAAAGCTTGAAGAAAAAGCCTAATAAAGGTCTGCGTGAACCCCTACTGCCTCCTGCTGGTTGATTTGGGGACTATAACCCTGCCGCTGGGACGCTCGCTGGGACGCTCGTACTTGCTTGTTACCACAGTCCACCCGGCCACAATAAGAGACCGGCCATTATTTACCTCCGCTGACTCCGACACCGGCCAAAATTGGAGACCCGGCCTTTAATTGAATACTGGCCTGTATTGGAGGATTTACGGTATGTGCACACCTGGTTATGATGGATTTCAAATTTCCATAAATCTAACGCATTTTTATCTTTTCTTTTACCCATCATAGACACAAAATTATTGTGGCCATATTAGTGCCCCTGAGAAACAAAAAGAACAAGAACCCGTCACAAAACGGTCACAACTTTATAGCAATTAGCCGCTGTTTTAATGGACGGGTTCCTCTCCAGCGTCACCTTTTTGGTCACGTCCCAGAGGCATAAAGACGTGTTGCTTAAGTTTCTAGTCTATTATTTCATGTACTACACTTCCAGAACTCTGCAGTTCAGTTAGGACCAGACAGGAGATCAAGCATGAAAACAATGTAACATATCCAGAAACTTTCAAAGTAAAAGCCACATGCAAATAACCACGTGCTTAACTGATAAAAACCGTACGTCATTTCCTGTGAAACCTCCATAGACGAGGTAAACGGAACAGAAAATACACTAAATATTTTGGAATACAAACTGCTGTCATTCTTCTTGCTTGTTAGCATGCATGGTGTTGCAATGGTGTTGCAATGGTGTTGCAATTCTCTCGTGATTTTGTGACCTCGCGGGACCAGCTGTGTGGAACACTTTTGTTCCTGTTTAACATCTTAAAGGTTGGTTTATGCTTGACGCGTCCGCGAGGTCCGCACGGCTCTGCGCGGATTTTACGTCATTTTAACAACCACGCCCCTCCACCGCGTCTCCGCACGGCCCAAGATTTCCGCAACACGCACCTCGGAAAATTTCTAACCACGCGGACGGTCGGACGCGGAAAAACATGGTGGACCGGCACGGCAGATGTTCGTAAATACAGACATTTGTATGATTCAGCTCTCAGAGATCACCGTGATCAACATGTTGTTAATAATTCTTAGAGAGAAATAGCTTGCACTGTCGGAAAAGACGAGAACGCTGTTAAAAATGCTAAAATACCATGTTGTAAACAGTGATTTCTACTTCTACTATGGTGTAGTGTTGGATGCATGCTGTAGAGCTCCATGCTGCCCCGTTCAGTTTGGGAGAATATTGGCTCACCGCAGAGACGAGCCGCACAAACCATAAACGCTGCGAGTTGTGAAGCGCGTTCCAGCCGCGAGCCGCATCACCGCGCGGAAAGTGAATGCGTCAAGCATAAACCAAGCTTAACGCTCCCGTTGGAAGGGAGCTTGTGGGTAAAAAGCCTTTATTACGTTACACACCGCTAACACATCTGGTGGAGAGGAGGGGTGATTATTGAGATTAAACTAGAATTGTCACAAAAAGCTATAAACTATTTTCAGAATAGCATACATGAGCTGAAGTTTTCTGCTCAGGAGCATACAGGCGCGTGTTAATACAACGCAAAGGGGGAAACACGTCGATGTAAAAGAAGCAATTATTGCTGCCCATCATTTCTAAATAGTGATAAAGCTACTTCTAAACAGTTTTAGTGGTTGTCGTTCTCTAGGCAAACAGATTTTCCTAAGAATTCTTTACTTACTTGCAAACATACAAAGACTCACAATGTTTTCAGTTAGAATAAGACCAGGAATGCAGTCTTGTCTTAACACAGTTTCATAGTTTTCATTCAATAGGAAGATGCCAACACCTGAAGTATTCTGGCGCTAGGGGGCAGTACATAAATTTCAGTGTAGCTTTACAAAAAATCACAGTGACTGTCGCTAATTTATAAAAGCATTACAGTAAATGTTACCTGTGGAGCAGGAAGCAGGCAACCTCCTCGGACTTTGATGGTCCTTTAGGTAATTCCATCGAGAGATCGTGATGCCAATGCTAATTTTCTGACGCTGTTGTTTCTGGTCATGCTACTGCCGATGACATCATCATACTACGGCAATACCACTCAGCCAAAATATATTGCATCTCTTTTTCGCTTCTGTTCTTTCACGTTATGGAAAGAGTTTTGTAATTTTGTTATTCAATTTGTCTTTCTTACTACCTAAATGTTTTTGAACAGGGTAACGTAGCTTCCGTAAGTCGTTCATTCAGCCAATCATCTACTGTGATGTCATCGACAGACACAGGACCACGAGCTGGCCAGAAGGAAACATGACGTCTAACATAGCATCCCCCAAAGATGCTAGAACCGCACCCTCTGTATTTCAGACCTGATTTTTATGGTAATATTATGAAGCCGGACATCATTTTATTTATTTTCCACAAGATTTTGTTGGATATTTCCATAGGTTAAAGGTAAAAACGACACATTGTCTCTTTAAAAGGCTGGCAACCCAGATAGGGGTAGCTTGGATTATGTCAGTTAAAGATCTGGTTACTTTTTGGACAATAGGGAGCCTAAGTCACTTCCGCATCGAGTCCCCGGAAGAACGAAAAAATGAATGCAAGTCAACGGGGCTAAAAATGCTATTTACTAATCCGCTTTGCCTTACGCCCTGGATCACACATCTGTTGTACTGCAATTTAAATGAAAATGTGTGACGTCACCACATAATCTCCTCTCCCCTAACATTGCTGCTACTTACCACATGACCAAATTTTTGGTGGTTCTTTCCTTCTGTGGGAAGTTCGCAGAACTTACAGCCCTTTTCCCTCAGTGTTCTCCGTGTCTGGTTCGATGACGTCCCTTTCGTGAAGCACATTTGTAGTCCTGGACTTGTTTTCACACAAAACCTAAAATATAATTTCCCCAGTTGAAAAATAAACATGTTCTTGGTATAAAAATGTGTCTTTAAAATTCACTGACATCACATGTGAAATCCATGGCACAAAACAAGCGGAATTAGAAAATAGCGTTTTTAGCCCCGTTGACTCACATTCATGTTTTCGTTCTTCGGGGACCCGTGGTGTGGAAGTGACTTAGGCTCCCTATACAAAGAGTTAAAGCATATTTTTGTGTGACTAGATCATGGACCAAAAACCAACATTCTCAAAGGAAAAATAAAGCTGCTCTTATGGCGAAAATAGGACATCCTAAAGTGCAATATCAAACACATGATGCAATTTGAAGAAAACCGGACACGTTACATTGCAACACCTTATCATGAAACGTCTCGAGGTGCCCGTTTATAATGGATATAGCTTATTACACTGTGAAAATTGAGGTTTCCTTTCCACTTTATTTCATTTTTTCCCTGAAATATTTTTTGAAGCAAAATATTGAATGAAAGGAAAACTTTCTACTCAACTGCTCAAGAGTTTGACTTTGGAAATGAGCAGTTTAGATAGAAATGTCACCGATGAGAACATTGATTTATAGTTTACCATTTTTTCTTGTTACACAAGTGATAAAACAATTACAAAAGCACATCTATATTCATGCTTTATGTTTTTAAGTTTCCTATAATGTATGATTTTTTAAATGAACCTGAAATTGAGTCATCAAATGAATGAACAACTCTTGGTTTTACTGCAACTAATTACTCAGTTTCTCATTGTCTGCCTTTTATTAGCCTTTAACACCCTTCACAAGTTGTCACCTAAATGAAAAAAATAATAATTTCCCCTCATTTTTCAGTTAATAAGAAAAAATATCATCTGTTGCTACTCAGAAGCCACCTCAAACAAGGGAGCCCCGCTCATTTAATCAAACTTGTTATGGTGGGCATGCAAATAAATCATAACCAGGCAAAGCTGACATCAATAAAGTATAACAGCCTTAATGAGTTGAGACAGGAAAAAAATGAGATATGAGCAGATGTTCAAAATACAAAAAAGGCCTCATCAACAATGGTTATGTAAGAAGTGTCATTAAATGTTCCTGACACTGGGTGGTGCTGTTGCACTGATGACAGGAAGTGAGCGCCTGACATGTGGCAAGTGGATGCGTGAACTGCAAGGGAAGGCTGGAGGAGAGATACAGTGAGTCTGAAAGAGATATAGAGGCAAAGAGAGGGGAGCTAAAGAAGTGAGTGCATCGCTCTGGAGGGGGCCCACAAGCAGAACAAGGAAGCCTATTTTCCTTTTTTTCCCTGTTTTGCAAGAACGACAGTGAGGGTTACAGACGGGGATAAAAAGAGGGGTAGTGGGTGGAGGGTAAATACGGTATAAACATCATATCATCTTGCCTGCTGTGTTAATTACATCCATTATTGCCCTGCTAGTTTCTGGGTCAGAGGCATTTTTATTCTCAACAACAACCTAAGAAGAGTGATTACAGAAACCAGATGGAATACGTGAGACCTCTTTGAAGAGGGCCTTGCCGTGGTTATGGGTAATTGTGAAAAGCAATATAGCGCTTCTGCAAGAGTGTGTTTACCACTAGAGCTTTCCCCAAGGGCCTTGCAGTGAGACACGCAGCTAGCAGTACATTTGTTCTGGTTTTCTAGCTCTCCACCCCGTTTTTTGTTTCTTCTCTCTCTTCCGCTCGGCGCTACATCCTGAGAGGCTAATGAAACTGTGACAACGATATGAATTCTATGTAATTACTGGGGGAGGAAAGATGCCATCTCTTTAAAGCAGCAGGTTGCTATCACGGTGCTCCTTTTCTTGTGAAGGGCTGCAAGTATTCTAGATCAGTGTGTGTGTGTGTGTGTGTGTGTGTGTGTGTGTGTGTGTGTGTGTGTGTGTGTGTGAGAGAGAGAGAGTGTGTCAATCTCTCCCCAGTGCAGCGCAGTCACCTTGTGTGTTCTGGCTTTGATGGCGAGATATCTGAGCACTAAGGGGCTTGTCAGCTGCTTGTACGGGTTTGCAAACTCAACAGACCACCGAGCGACGTTCTGCCAGGTGACAACAACCTTTGGGACAATGATGTAACTCAGACAAGAAGGGGAAAGGGCGGTGGAGTACGCACTGACAACACACACACCAAAAAGGCACAACTACATGCATCCGTGGAGAAGTGGCACAGTGGGGTAGATTGTGTTACGGATCAGCTTGTCAGATTGCTGGAGATAGCTTCAAGGAGGCTCCCTTAAAACCAGACAGGCATGATGCAGCAAATGTGTAAGGACTGCAATGCCACACACTCACAGGCATGAATCACTTATTCATGGGTGCATAAATCATGCGCTGCAGAGAGATAAACGGTAAAGACAACTGCGTGAGGATCTGCCAGTTACACATTGCAACAAAAAAAAAACAAAATGAAAATCACGGATTTGCCGATAACTGGGGCAGTTGTGAATCTGAAAGTAATAACTGACACTAGCCTGTTGTGTCCTCTGAGAGTTTTGGTTCTCTGGTAGATTTTTCATCTTAGGACTTGAAAACTCTTCTAAGGTTTGATTTTGGCAGTGTGCTACATAGCGATACCATGTTTTAGATTTTTTTTAAAGTTCCATTTATGGTAAACATAAAAAGTGGATGGGAATTACTTCATTTTCTCAGGTTTGTTTGTGCGTACACACCTTAAATGACCTCCATTTAATTAAAATGTACAGTTCGCCTGTTGCTCCAAAATATTAGCCAACAATTTTCCAGTTTCAGAAAAACTTTGGCCATGAATTTACATGTTTAGCTAACATTTGACCTGTTTTAGCAAAACATTGACTAGCAGTTCACCTTTTTCCACTAAGTATTAGCTACCTGTCCTCCTCTGGCTAGCTTTTACCTGTTTCTACTAAGTATTGGCTACCTGTACACCTCTGACTAGCTGTTAGCTGTTTCTACTAAGTATTAGCTACATGTACACCTCTGACTAGCTGTTACCCACTTCTACTAAGTATTAGCTACCTGTACACCTCTGACTAGCTGTTACCTGCTTCTACTACGTATTAGCTACCTGTACACCTCTGACTAGCTGTTACCCACTTCTACTAAGTATCTACCTGTACACCTCTGACTAGCTGTTACCTGTTTCTACTAAGCTACCTGTACACCTCTGACTAGCTGTTACCTGTTTCTACTAAGTATTAGCTACCTGTACACCTCTGACTAGCTGTTACCTGCTTCTACTACGTATTAGCTACCTGTACACCTCTGACTAGCTGTTACCCACTTCTACTAAGTATTAGCTACCTGTACACCTCTGACTAGCTGTTACCTGCTTCTACTACGTATTAGCTACCTGTACACCTCTGACTAGCTGTTACCCACTTCTACTAAGTATTAGCTACCTGTACACCTCTGACTAGCATTTACCCACTTCTACTAAGTATTAGCTACCTGTACACCTCTGACTAGCATTTACCCACTTCTACTAAGTATTAGCCACCTGTACACCTCTGACTAGCTTTTACCTGTTTCTACAAAGTGTTGGCTACTTGTAAATGTCTAGCAGTTCAACTGTGTCTCCAAAGCAATAACGAAAAATGTACTTATTTCAACAAAACTCTGTCTCGCAATTCACCATTTTTCCGGTTAAAGCAATATTTTCTACAGCGGTTTTCCGGTTTTAGCAATTCTTTAGCAAGCTATTTGGGCAAATTTTTAGCAAGCAGGCTCCAACACACTCACAAGTATGAATCACTTAATCATGGGTGCATAATTCATACAGCATGGTGAGATAAACAGTAGCAACAACTCAGTGAGATCTGGCAGTTACACTGTGCTACAAATAAAAACACTAAATCACAAATAATGGAGGCAGCAATAGACATTCAGGCTTGTGGTGTTCAGTGAGAGCTTCTTTTCTTTGTGACATTTTTCATCAGATTTATCACCAGAGTTTTAAACTCTTCAAAGGATCGATCCAAAAAATACTTTATACAGAAAGACAACACTATTGAGAGAAAAAGAGGGTTAAATGAACATTAAACATAACAATTAATTATTAACTAACCTATTAATATGAACTACAAATGCCATGTTTAAATACGTTGGGTTCTTGTTCATGGAGATGTGGTGAAAGAGGACATTAAGTTAGTCGATATGAGGGTAGACGATACAGAAGATTGGGCCAAATGGAGAAAGATGACTTGCTTTGGTGATACCTGAAGGGAAAACATGAAAAAGCAGTTGTTGTTCATGGGTGAGAGAAGGAAGTAGTGGGAGATTGTTGGGCAGATTAGGGCAGAATCTGCAGTGATGTGGATGCTAAAGCCACTGTTGAGGTAAAAAAAAAAAAAGAAAATGGGCAATCTACATTACAACCCTGACCTTCCTACGGTTATGAGCTTTGGGTATAAAGGGATGTCCTCCACAGGGTGCCTTGGACACGGTATGAGAAGCTTGGACATCCAGGTTGATGGTTTAGGTGGCCCATGGATACCTCCGTGTCCTTTTGGGATGATGTAACTGGGTCCACTCAAAATATGCTAGGGTAATTATCTCTCAAGGCAAACTTGGAAAGGCCTTCAGGTCCCATCAGAGGGGCTCCTTGCTAGGGCTGCTGCCCCTGCAACCCAGATCAGCATCTGATAAAAACTAGGTATTTCATGCAATTGTGTTATGATAAAGATCAAACACATTGGACTCAATGGCAGCTCTGTGAAGGGTTACTTTTTGGCACAACACTGGACTTGCTTTGTCGTGTTTATTTGCGTTTCTTAACATTGTGAAACGAATTATTTTTTAAAACCCCATTTCAACCCCATTTCATTCCAATTAATGTCCCAATACTTCCCCTCTAAATCAAACTACAGCTTAGAGTGGCATTCATTAAAAATGAAAACTCAAAGATGATCTTGTGCTTTTTAAAACAGTGTCTTTTTTCCACATTTCTCCCTCTTCAAAGTGAACTGGTCTCAAGTAGAAATATAATTAAGAAAAACCATTAAAAGATCTTTCTTTTCAAGTTAGTTCATTCGCTGTTGTCTGACCTTCTGAATCCGGGTTGCATGGATAGCAGCCTGGACATATAATTCCTCCAGTGTGTCCTGGGTTGACCAGAGCGGCCCAGCAGAACATGCTGGAAACTACTCAGGGAGGTGTCCAGAAGCATTCGTCCAAACCACCTCCACTGGCTCATCTTGATGTGGAGGAGTCTCTCCCAGTTTTTGGAACCCCTCTTCCTTTGCCTGTGCCTGGCCATCCAATGAAGGAACCCATCTTGTTTTTGTGACCATTATCCAAAGCTTATGACAAAAGGTGATGAAATGGATGAAGATCATAAATTGAGAGCTGATTTCTTGTTCTCTCTTCATCATATCAGGCCAATTTAGCATCCACTTCACTCCGGATGCTGCCGTGATCTGCCTGTTGGTATTCCGCTATGTCCTTCCCTAACTCGTCAACAAGACCCCAAGATCTTTATATTCCTCTACGTGAGGTAGGACCTCTCACCTGACTTGGAGTTGGTAGTCTATCCATTATCAGTTGAGAATAATAACTGTAAAAGGGTAAAGCAAAACTATGATTAGAAGAATTAGGAATGGTGTTATTTGAAAGACAAATGATCACACGATCAAGCCTCCCTGAATTGGTTTAATGGTTGAGTTGGGGCATATAAACTGTGTTATTGGCTATTTACTGCTCCCACAGTAGCTAGTGACACATGCCATTATGAGACAGATTTGTGTAAATCGGCGCCCTTTCCTTTAATAAAATATAACCTTGTAAAACACTGCTGTTCTTTGTTGGCGAGATTCAAAGAATGATTGACTGAAAAGCCAGTTTTCTGTCAAGATTCATTTATAAAGAACATTTGAACACAGACTACAGAAACTGTATCTTAAAGTGATAGTGTGTATTTTTCCTGGCAACAGGAGGCAGTAGATACCTCAATCGTTGCAAGCAAGGAGCATTTTTTGTGACCTTACCAACAGAGGCCCATTAGGGTCAAAAAACCCTGGGGAGTGCAAACTTTAGCAAAATGACAAGCACATCAGACTCCCTTTCATCACTGGCAACAAGTGAAGAGGTAAATGTGTAAAACAACAACGTTTAAGAACGACAACATTTTTGTAACCATTTGTTACAAATCAGTAAATGCATTTTGTCGTCAAGGGCTCCCGTAGAAAGAAACATGGCATCCAATATGGCGTCACCCAGAGACTTAGACCCGCTCCCATGTGTTTTAGTCCTGAATTTTAGGGCTATGTTACAAAGTATGGCGCGGTATTGGGGCCATAATTAAGACTACTGCCCAGCAGCAGGAGGCTATATGAATTCCGAAGCAAACTACTGATCTGATTAATGATAAGCTGGCACCGGTAAGTGAGAGGCTGGCACTGCTTACTGAGGAATAGCACCTTTGCCAGCGTTATTACTAGATACGCTAGGGACTAGCAGCCCTCGGCTGGTCATTGACTGGTTCAAACACTCCCTCTGCTGTCTATTAGCATGGATAGGCTAGCCATTAGCGTGCCTAGGCATGCCACTAGCTGGATTTCCTACCCCCTTGATGGACCTTAAGCATGGATAGGCTGGCATTAGCATCGGAGAGGCTAGCCATTAGCATGTCTCGGAGAGTCACTAGTCAGCTAGTAGCCAGCCTAGGCACGCTAATGGCTAGCCTCTCTGGTGCTAACGCCAGCCTATCCATGCTAATGGTCCATCAAGGGGGTAGGAAATCCAGCTAGTGGCCAGTCTAGGCATGGTAATGGCTAGCCTCTCCAATGCTAACACCAGCCCGTCCAGGCTAACGCTAGCCTATCCATGCTAATAGACAGCAGAGGGAGTGCGTGAACCAGTCAATGACCAGCCGAGGACTGCCAGTCCCTAGCGTATCTAGTAGTAACACTGGTAAAGGTGCTATTCCTCAGTAAGCAGCGCCAGCCTCTCAGTTACCGGCGCCAGCTTTTCATTAATAAGATCGGTAGTTTGCTTCGGAATTTACATAGCCTCCTGCTGCTGGGAAGTAGTCTTAATTTTGGCCCCCATACAACGCCATAACAAAGCTGCCAATATTTTTCAACAACTGGACATCTTTTAATACATTTTCAACAACATTTTGATGGATATTTACAGAGAGTGACAGTAAAAACTACACATTGTTACTTTAAAGATTTAGTTCTGACTACACGGCATAAATCATAAAGCTGGCAGTGAAACACTTCCTACCATATATATTAGAATATATTTAAAAACTTTTTATTTCTAGCTGCTTGTTCCTTATTCTCTCTAGTCACTTTGAGAACTTTAACTCAGCGGTCAGTGCCAGAGAAGATTTTTGGCAGAGTGACGCAGCTTCATGTCGGACGGGAATAAATGAATTGTTGAAAATCTGCCATTTGATGCTTCAGCTGTTGAAGGCTTTACATTTAGTATTCAGAGCAATGGAGGGATAAAAAGGGCGGCTGGAAGGCAGACGTTAAACTGTGAACAGTATGATGAAGGACAACATTAAAATACAACAATAACATATCAGATATATTGTGAAGTCTTCCTAAAAGCAAAAGAAGAAAGTCAAATGAACATCTTTTTAGTCAGGTCAAGGACTTCTGCCATCAGTGGCAAGCTTTGTGTGACAAAGGAAAATAACAAGGGTGCGCACACACACACACACACACTCGCTCTTTAGAGTGTTTGTTGCCGCTGTGCCCTGCTGAGTAACTAGACAAGTGACATTCTTTGAATAAAGCATGCAGAAGTCTTGCTCGCTGGCTCCAAGCAAAAAATTCTCTGCTGAATGCCATCTGTGTGTCCCACTCTTTCCCCCCATCCTCTTTGGATGACTAACAGCCTGCTTTTTCAGTATGAGGGTAAATATTAGAAAAGTGCCTTTTTTGAAAAAGTTCAGAAACATTTCTGAGTGTTGTTAAAATCTCACACAGAACGTAGAATATTCAGATTGTTCATTTGTGATATTTTTTACCCAGTTTGAACACTAAGAATTACACAGACCCCTTCTTTCCTCTGGATGTGACAGTGGCGCAAAACGGCCAGAAAACATATTACGCGCCAATTAGCGGACAAGTTCCTTTCCACCGGTAGCCAAGTGTAAGATTTTGGACCCAGAAGCGCTCATCGATCAATCAATGCATTTCAAGTCTATTTCTTTACGCGCTACACAGTGCTTAATTTGAGACGGATCTTGCTGAAACAAGATCCGGGAACTATCTTATTTTGCAAGGACCGTTCTAGCAACTGTCTGCTAGGATCCGGCAACTCACGCGACAAACTTGAATACGCACAGGATTCGAATTACGGGTGAGCTAGGGAGCTCCTGGAAGCCCTCAACACACCCAGGGGAGCCCGAAAACGATCCTGGTTCGACTTCTTTTACATTATTCATGTGGACTCTCTGGGGATTATTTTTAGCTGAGAGGCGCAGAGCTCTGATCGTTGATGCGCTCCAGACAGATGCGTCCTGAGCACGGCCACCGTAACATTCTCAAAGTGTCGCCACCTCAAAAACACACAACACGCGATCGTTAATGTCGGCTCATACCCTTTCATGATTTCTTGTCTTTTAATTGTGCTTGATGCGTTTTGCTGCTGCGGAGCGGAGCGCATCACCTGTTTCGTCCAATAGTGATTTCACCGCACTGGTGCGATCTGCGCACGGCGTGCACTCCACTATATTTGCGGCCTGTAGATCTTTTTGAACTGCTGTTCAAAGATAACTCATGAGGTGAAAATACATGAAGCCAGGTAGCAGTTTTTCTTTAGGACTGAGAGGAGATGCAGGAAGATAATAAACAGACAGGGCAGAAAAAATAGTCAAATTAAAACAAGTTTGTTTTTGTACCCGGTGGTTGCAACAAACAGACACCATTGAAGACAATCAGAAGTGACAAACAGAAAATGAAATAATTCTTTCAATGTTTAGATCAGCAGGAAACAGGAACAAAATCAGTGTAAAAGATCCAGAAACTTTCAAAATAAAAGTCACTTTCAGTACATATTTTCCTGTGAAACTTCTGTAACCGATGTAAACAGAAGAGGAAAATAAACCACAGCACTTTTAGGATATATGCAGCTGCCTTCTTGCTTTTTATTGTGTCGACCTCTGAAATCACGTGTGCTGTTGCAATTCTCCTGTGATTTTGTGACCGTACGGGATCAGCTGTGTGGAACGCTTTCACTCCCATTCCACGTCAGTATTGTTCCCGGTTGGGAAGAATTCACTGGTAAAATGTAGCTATTTCGTTACATGCCGCTTTCGTGGCCGCTGGTAATAAAGGGTAACAACTGGTTGACTGGAGGAAGGCTTTAATCACTGACTTTAGCAACTTTTGTTAAAACAAGCCAGAAACTGGATTATTCCAAAATTGTAAGTAAATGAGAGACAACATTGTTCATAGGGATTTCCAGTATTCTTGTGAGTTCAATGACGAGATCTCACACGCTCTTCTGATATATTTGAAAGGTTTTAAGGCATTAGCATAACTTCATCTTAACATAAGTTCGTTGTGACCATAATTTCCATTCATTCATCCATTTTCCTACGGTAATCTGTGGTAGGGTTGTGGGGGCAGCAGCCTTAAGTCTAATTTATACTTCTCCATCAGCTCCACGAGGAAGAGCATGGATGGAGACGTTTGGCCTTCAGAGTTCTTCGTCTCCTGGGTAGTGTTGCAAAGCAATTCCCCGCCAGGACAGCAGAGGGCGTAGCGCTGTTCTGGGGTATCCTGTCATGTATATGGTCCAAGATAGTGTGTTTATGTTGTGTTTTTAGCATTTAAGAGACTTTTAAATACGGTCAAATTTCTCTCTCATCCTCCTCCACCTCTTCTTGCGCTCGCCACCTCATTCAAAATCCACGTTTCCCGTCATTGTCGTCTACGAATAAAATGCTTGCCGGATATCTTTTCACTCCTCCAGTCATGGGTGATTAAAATGTTCATATTTCTAGAGTTTTACAGCGGTGGATTCTTCAAGCTGCTTCGTGTCTGCTGATAGATATCTTTGGCTCTCTTTATGTTTTTGAAGGCGCAATGGCAGCACTGGTGTCCCGCCCAATCACAAGCTTGCATTCTCCGTCTCGTTGGACGGATGTTTAGAAAAAAGAGCTTGACTCCATCTGTCATTGCAAGCCTGCTGGAGAGCCCTTGATAGGATGGATAATGGTCCGAAGAGAGGCTCAGACGTCCCTCTCCCCAGCTAATTGGGCCCATGCCTCCGGGCGAATCCTAAGCCTTTCCCTGGCCAGCCGAGAAACATAGTCCCTCCAGCGTGTCCTGATCTACCTTAGGACCTCATCGCTGAAACTTGTAGTCTCAGAACAGTCACAGGACGGAATAAATGTACAGTAAATACTGTTACATATTTAGAAAAAAATGTGAGCAGAACCTTCTGGATTTAGAAGGCCAAATAGAAAGTGGATTTTTTTTTTCTGTAGATGAAAGGTCACTATGTTGATCAATATATAAGTGAAAAATGACCCTTTTGGTACGTTACAAGGGGATTGCTTAGTTTTGATTTTCTACTACTTTAAACTAGCTTACACGGGACAAGTTTATCATCCATTGTAGGATTTTACTTTTGCTGATATATCGATATGTTAACTGTGATCCAACAGTTTTGGTCTTTATACTTGCAGAGTTAGACTACAGATGTATTTTGGGGTTTTAATTATGATCAATAAGATGTGATGATTCTATATAAATATAGAATATCAACCTGATTGGTCTTTGAATGTTTAACCAGAAGAAATAGGTTTCTTTGTTTATTCAGGGATCGTAACACACTTCGTATTAATTCAGACAGAGTCAAGTTTTCTAAACTATTAAAAACGTGACAACTAGGAAACAACTTTATGTGATGGATGAATCTAAGTGGATGGAATGTGAGGTGTGATGATGTGTGAATGTGATGTTATCAGAACCCTCGTATCTGAAGATAATGAGTTCTGAGTGGGATTAAATTTGGTCTGCATTAAACTAGAAAGTTGATTTCTTATAAAATGGCATCAGACGCAATCATGCTGTGTCTACCTCACCCTTTTTTGGAGACACTCTTCTCGGATCCAGAGGTCAGGAAGGTCAGATGACCTCTGGGCACCGAGGTTCAGTAGATTAACCGCAGTACCGACTACTCCAGTCCAGTGATGTCACCAGGCACAACAGGTTGGAGCTAGTTTGCATCTAGAGCAGCTGTTTCTGAATAGCTGAAGGAAAAAGTTGCTGTGTCAGCTTTGTAGCGTGCGAACAGGAGAAGAGTTTTCCTCTGGTGGCCAGTCCAGAGTCGGCTCAACTGACTCACGAGGAAGTGAGTCCTGTTTTACTAAGAGCCATGTTTTGACTTACTGACAAATCAGAATTTGACATGTAAATGGGTTTTGCCAACAAACCTCAGAAACCACACCTAAATCAGATACAGGAGCTCTGATTTGTGGACCAGAAAGCAATGTGTCATGAGATTACTTTAACCTTGTCATCGTCATGTGTCTGAGTATGTGAGCTGTCAGTAGATAGTGATTCACCTGTTAAATCAAACTTTACTAATCATAACATAATAATATTCATTTCAACTTCAGTAACCTAAGCACAGATTAATCAAAACATTGTTATTATTCTTCAGCCATTGTTGTTCATTCAACCATATGATTATTTACATATTTCAATGCGTCATCCAGTGTTTGTTATTTTAACAGTTCATTCTTATAAAAGTCCATTCTTCTTGTGATGTGAAGCAGATAAAGATAAGAGGAAACTTGAGAGGGACCTTGGTCAAACAACAGTATCTTTCTCGCAGATTAAAGGCTCCAGTTAAGACATATGTTTCCATACGACAGGATACTGAAGAGGTTAAACTGTTGATGAAAAACTGATCATTTCTGGATGCTACATACTCATAAATGCATTTTTATTTATTATTCATGTAGTAAAGATGAAAATTTTAACCTTTAAAGATCACTTAAGCTTTTTGGAATATCTCCCTTTTTTTCCATGAATCACTCTTGGACCTTCAGACAAACGCTTGCAATAGATGACCCCATTTTGTACGGATCAAGTTGAGTGAAACGAATGGGAACATATTAATAAAATAAACAAGCATTAACTCATTCTAATCTTCACTACAGACGATCTTGGGTTGCAGAATTCTCTAAATTCCAAAACACACACAGTCTGCTCTGTCAGTGTGTGCGAGCTCTGGCTGCCATTCGAAGCCTTTGTGTATGTTTTTATGGTGACAAATAAAACACTCTGATTCTCCATTTGAGGCTGGCATATGGACACATGCTGCTCATCTGTTATCTCTTGCATTCCCTGAATCCCATAGACGGCTAATCTTTAGGACAATACGTGTTTTGTTTGCTTTTGTTTGATGCTCAACTAAAACCTTCACTGCTTTCAAAGTTATTCTGAAGGAATACCATTATGGGTGTTGTTTGTGAGATGATTGTGGATTATGAAATGGCAATAATCAAAAGGGGGACTTGGACTATGGAAATGGTCCTTATTCTTAACCATGGATTGGTAGTTTCTTATAACAAACCAGTACTGTCAAAAAGGTTGACCACATTCTTTAACTACTGACTTAGGCCCTGTCCACACGTAGCCGGGGATCTGCCAAAACGTAGATATTTTTCTACGTTTGGCCTGTCATCCACACGAAAACTGAGTTTTTTCACACGAAAACGGATCTTTTTAAAAGCTCCGGCCAAAGTGAAGATCTGTTTTTTCCGTTTTGGGTGTCTGCGTGTGGACAGACAAAACCGGAGCTTTAAGGTCCGCAACGTCACTTTCTGCGACAAAAAAAAGCTGACATCACGTGTGTGACCTGTGTTTACACTAGCCGACAGCATGGATGCCCTCAGAGCTGCGCTCGCTTTATCAATTGTCCAAGTGCGTTTTGCTTGTTTGTTTTTGCAAGCGGAATTACTGCTCCTTGCGGAAGACCACAGACGAAGGACGAGGTTAAGAACGGGGGAAGTACTGCCGCCTACAGGTCTGGCATGTCCGTAACAACGTATTTATCCGGGTACGTGTGAACAGTTTTTTTTTAAACGAGGTGGAGTGGATAATCGTTTTTAAAAAAACCTGGCTACGTGTGGACTAGGCCTTAATTACCACAACAGCATCCTCGTTATTGTTTCAGATCACATCAACAACTTTGAAGCAATTCTAAAAGGTTACCAATAAAATGATTTATTTTTCTATTTCAGTCTGGCAGACTTTCAAAGCTTCAAGACTGTCACTAAACCCATTTTTATACCATTTTTGTTCCGTGGCAGGAGGAACTAATATGTTTTAATAATACGACTGTAGCTGCTCCAACTTAAATGACTCAGTAGGGAGCCTAAGCCTCCTCCCGGTGGGCTCATGTGTCCCCAGAAGAACGAAAAAATTAATGCAACAAGGCTAAAACGCTATTTTCGAATCCACTTTGCCTTACGACCTGGATTGCACATATGTTGTTCTGCAATTTAAATGAAAAGTAAGGATGGGAGTTCCGACCATGCCAGTCGCGTACTTTGAGATTTATCAGCTTGTAAAGTTCGTAATTAGCATGACTACACACCAGAAATCAGCATGTTGCATATGTGAATCACCACAAAATCTCCTCTCCCCAATGTAGCTGCTTCTTACCAAATAACCAGATTTATGGTGGCTCTTTCCTCCTGTGGAAAGTTTGCTGAACTTACAGCCCTTTCCCCTCAGTTTTCTCCGTGTCTGGTTCGATGATGTCACTTTCATGATGAGCATTTGTAGTCCTGGACTTATTTTCACACAAAACCTAAAATTGCATTTCCCCTGTTTGAAAATTTGCACATTATTGGTACCAGAATGTGTTTTTAAAATTCACAAACATCATGTGAGAAATCCATGGCACAAAACAAGCAGAAATAGAAAATAGCGTTTTTAACCCCACTGACTTGCATTCATTTTTTTGTTCTTCCAGGGACCAATGGTCTGGAAGTAGATGGCCTTGACCTTCCTATTAAATGTGGCTAATAAGGTGCTTTTTCAACATCTGTAGTGTTTTGTCTGTTTAAATTGAACCTAAGTTCATTTTATCCATTGGTTTGGTTCATCTTTGCAGGCCAGATTCTATCTCTGTCTACAGTACATTCAATCACAAGTCAGGACCTTGTAAGGGTTAAATCTGTGACTTTTAAACA
This sequence comes from Nothobranchius furzeri, assembly GCF_043380555.1. Lineage (NCBI taxonomy): Eukaryota > Metazoa > Chordata > Actinopteri > Cyprinodontiformes > Nothobranchiidae > Nothobranchius > Nothobranchius furzeri. The sequence continues at coordinate 53,249,418 of NC_091754.1, forward strand.
AGAGGCTAAAGAATTGAATATACTTGCTGTTTGACGATGCGTGCATGTGTTTAAAATGGCTACTTCACGTAACTTGCGTTGATTTGAAGCATCGTTTGTGCACATCCCCCGAAATTAACGCAACACATTTGAATGCCGCAACATACAAGTAACCAGTAGGCAGAGTTGACAAAACAAGAGGGACACACTCACCATGGTGACTTGGTCTCTAGTTAAAGTTAAAGTCCCATTAGTCATTACACACTGGTGAAATTTATCTCCGCATTTGATCCATCCACATGGGGAGTGGTGAGCTGCAGCTGTGGCCGCGCTCGGGAACTATTTGGTGGTTTAACCCCTCTAATCCAATCCCTTAAAGCAGGGAAGCATCTTGTGTTTGACCCAACCGAAATCTCCCAGTCCCAGGGTGGACGCTCTACTACTAGGCCACTGAGTAGGTCGGCAAGTTTAGACACAGCTAGGGATGGGTACCTTTGACATTTGAATCGATCCGGTACTAATTCCCGGTACCTACGAATCGATACCGGTACTTAACGGTACCAATTTTCGATACTTTTGAGTGTTTATTTTAATTCTCTTTTATAATTAAATATATATTTTTCTCTCTATATAACAATATTTGATAAATAACATTCAACTGTTTGTATTTTAACATCGTCCTTGTAGTTTTATAAGCTGATAATTAAACTGAAGCAAATATCTTTACTGTGAACTAAATTTACTGAGTATCTTCATTCCTTTTGCCGTCTTTTTTCATTTGATTTTTTCCTACTGGGAAGTTAGAATTTCCGAGGAGAAAGCGAACGCACCATTAGCTGATAACAACGGTGGCAATGGAAGCTAACATATTAAGTTAACGTTATCTTTAACAGTTTATTTAACTGCTGGAGCAGATTAAAACGATGATGCCTCACACTTAGATCGTTGTCGCTGGTTTCTTCTTCACCCAATCACCCGTCGCATTTAGTAAAGTGAAGCCAAACTTTAGAGCGCGTTCATGTTCTTCTAGGCGGAAATTCGGAGTTCCGAGGAGAAAGCGAACGCACCATTAGCGAAACGGAAGCTAACATATCAAGGTAACGTTATCTTAAACATTTTATTTACCTACCGGAACAGATTAAGATGAGGATGACTCACTTAGATCGTTGTCTGTCGCTGGTTTCATCACCCAGTTACCCATCACATTTAGTGAAGTAGACCCAAGCGTTAGCGTGCGTTCTTTCTACCCATGCTGCTCTGTTTACAACTCACTCGCAGGGACCGACGACATAACGCTCTTGCGCATGCGCAGCTGTCTAGGCAAGTTCTCGTTATGATGGACGGGTACCTAAACGAGGCACCGTTTGAAACGACGTGAATCGGTGCTCGGTCGGTACTATGGAATTCGGTCGGTACCTTAAAAAGTACCGAATTCGGTACCCATCCCGAGACACAGCTGCTGTCTTTTGCTCTGTCTTGATCTCAAAAATAACAGGTTTTCTTCTAATGACACCATGTTTGTCTTGGTTGTACCCACCTAAGGGTAGCCTTAGGCCTGGTCTGATTTAAGACCAGACACGTTGTCACGTTCTGCATCATTTATTGGGAGACTATTTAAAAGGGCATTGCAGTAGTCAAGGTGGGAAATTATCACAGACTGCACCAGAAGCTGGGAGGTGTATGGGGTTAGTAAGGCTTGCTTTTTCTTACACTTAAAACCTTCTCAGCATCCTTGTGGAAGAGTGTCCACCCTGGGGCTGGGAGATCAGGGTTCAAATCCCAGTCAGGTCATACCAACGACCTTAACAATGGGACCCAATGCCTCCCTGCTTGACACTCAGCTTTAAGATTGGGGGTTAAACCACCAAAAAGTTCCCAAGCGCAGTTCACTGCTCCCCATGGTGTTGGGTCAAATGCAGAAATTAATTTTTTTATGGGACTTTACCTTAACTTTAAAATTTGTACAGTACCACAAATGAGCAACTGCGATAACTAAATTTAACTCGATATCAAAAGGTCAGCATTTCATCGATCAGTATGCAAGTTTCTAGCTATCTTTGATGGAGCAACAGCTAAGATTAACACTAGAGCTATGGGTTCTTTTCAAATATTGTGCTACATAGTTGGTTTGGCAAAGGATTTTGGCATACAATGGCCAGCCAGATAAAAATAATCCTGTGTCACATGCATTAATTGTTTTGTGTAAATCTAGTCTGAATGCAATAAAGGAAACGGAAAGCATCCACAAAGGAAAAATAAAATGTTAAGAACAGTCATTTATCATTGAACTCTTTCACTGTAAGAGCTTATGCATATACAAAAATTTATAATATATGAAATACTAGCATATATTAAAAGGCTTTTCTATTAAGGATGCGTTAAAAAAGTGAAATAAAAATGTTACCATATTTGATTATGATATTTTTGGTCTTCCTACATTATCCTGCTCTTTGGTGTACTCTACAACTTAACTTTCTCTTGGATTATCCGGGAGTATTTGGGATAATTATGCATTACCTTTAATACCTCTGCAATGTAATTTGAAGATTGAAATTGTGTCTTGAATTTAAATGGCTTTTGCATTTGAATCACTTTGATCTGCGTTGTTTAAAATAAAACCTATTCAGCAAGAAGAACGTATCCTATGCATTAAAGGAATGATATGTAGAGGATCAGTAGTCCGTGAGATCCGGGAGCTTTGCTACCACTATGTGTTGATGCCATTAGCACATTCAATCTCAGAGATCATAACTAATCTTTAGAATTAATTAAAAATGTATTTTTGTCTTTGCATACTGGTGTAATTGAGCTTATGCCGGCTCAAGTTTCCACTGACGATGCTAATCCCCTTGTAAAAATTAAACTGGAATTCTACAAATCAACAAGATGCTCTCCCTTTCTACTCATAATTATTTCATTATGCTGAGCCATGGGTGTTATCTGGGAAGAATTGATTGTAGCAGCTGGCGACCCGGCCGACATGATGAGGCCACTGTTTATTTGTCTCTGATGGGAAATGCTTTGGTTATTATTTTCCTAACTGAACCAATCGACTTGGCCAATTAAACTTTAAGGAATTCTAAAATGAAAGTGTAGGGTCTTAGGAAGTGTTTTTCAGCTGTCTGAATGTGTTTTAGGCGTTAATTTACTGGCTTTAGTAGTAAAGCAAAGTTTCTTTTGATAGAAGGAAATTATGGGGAAACGTGGGTTTAGAGATGATGGCAGCATAAAAAGGTCGAGGAGAATAAAAGCCAAATTTTTTGGTGTCAAAGTCTCTGAAATACAAATACATAAAAGTAAATGCACTGTTGTTGACCAGAGACATGACTGCGGTGGTGGCTGGAAACCCCCCATGTCCTCATGGGGAATTGCATTGCAACACTACCCAGGCAACGGAAAAGTCTCTGCACATGAACTGATGAAGAAGTAAAACCTAGGCTTTATTTCGTAACCATTCCACAACAGCAGAACTTTGTAATAAAGTATCATTTAGCTAGCCAACAAATCTTGACAGATTGTAGCAAAAGCAAAAGGAATTTTGCTCTGCAGGTCAGTCTAGCCACATGCCATTGGAGACTCAGCAGGTCTACCATTGGCCCCAGCAGTTCTTATCTTGAAGCCGAACAACAAAAATGGCAGTGGAATAAACTTTGAACTATTTATACTTTGGCTTCTTTCTGAGTCAAAAGCAGATAAAGGTATGTACTTCATTTAGAAAAAGGATGTATTTGCATCTTCTTCAACAGCGTATGGCAGACTGCCCCGTTGACTGACATCCATAGTGGTGTGTACGTCACGTTGTGCATTGTCCAATAACGTGCTGAGACAGTTTGAACGACAACCATAGATTCTGCCTCTCAACTGAGATCTGTCTATGGGTCGTGGCCAGACTATGTTTTCACATATTTAGGATGGCTTGCCATCCTATCCTTTAGCAGCTCTTTGCCGTAATCTGACACTTACTTTATAATCAATAACCGTGCCAAGTGAAGCCACATTTCCTTTGATGTCTCTGTCACATCATCCTATCTGATGTGCTTTTTTTTACTCCAACACGGGTTGATCCTCTCACCTTGGTATTTCTGTTTCTCGCCCTGCTGAGCTGCCACGCGCCGCACTAACAAGCTGCATGTCTTTTGGGTCCTCTCAGCCCCCATCATCTGCGATGCCATAAATGCACCTGGCTTTGAAGTGCAGCGCAGCAACAACAAGTCATTTAGTCGTTGCGGTTCACCGAGCAGGCCGTTTGTTAGTTAGCCCCTGGGTACGGCTGTCTACAGCAGGCTGGCGAGGACAGCTGAGCTCTAAAATGCTTACAAAAAAATTTCAACCTTTTATGTATTTTCAGCAAAGCTACACAAACATGACAGTTGCACATGTCAGAAAAGTTAAATGCAAGAAAGAAGTGTGAAGCAAATTAGACAGACAGTGGTTTGATTGTGATTATCAAGCATTTGTCTTTTTTCTCTGACTACCAATTTCCCCTGAGACTGATTCCCTTTTTCATTCTGTCACGCTCTGAAGCCTACATTACTTTAGTTTTTTCCATTCTTGCTCACCTTTCTTGCTTTATTTTGTTCGTTTCTCCACTAAGACATTCTTGTTGTCACACTGTTAAAAAAATAAAAGAGAAGAAAAACAATTTAATACTGAACAAGGGTGTTAAAGTTCTTTAATCCCAAATACTGGATGGATATCGCGCTCTGGTGATTTTCTGGGTGCATGCTTGTTTTCTGTTTGTGCCTAAAGCCCTCCCCACCCTATGAAATGTGCTTTTACTACAGTTTTAAGAGTGAAATTTCCATGATTACTGGCTGGCTTATCTATGTTGCTTCAACATTTTCATAAACTTTGTTTCATTAACTTTTTTTTTTTAGACAGAAAATTTCAAGATGTTTGACACAAAAGACTCCTTGACCGTTTGACCGAAAATAGTTACTAGCTTGTGTGAGTTTAGTGCATCACTTTTTGGCTAAATAAAGACCTCACTGAAGTCAAAAGTCAAGCTAATGCAGAGTTAGGGGCAGCAGTAGCTCAGGAGCTAGAGCGGGTTTCCTCATGATCAGTCATGGGCTTGATTCCAGCTCCCGCCAGGGGTATTCTGCAGTTTCGTCCTTGGGCACCAAATGGCAGCCTCGCCTCAATCAGACCACCCGAGGGCGGCTGTGGCTACATAATAGCTTACCATCACTGGCAGTGTGTGAATGTGAGAGTGCGTGAAAGAGTCGTTGAGTGTCCTAAAAAGCGCTATATAAGTTTGATGTATTATTATCATTATAAAATTTTTGAGGTTTTGGTTAAATAACAACAAAACAGCATAAGCAGTTAAAGCGATCAGATCACCAAATGTGTAATTGAACTGGCTGTCCATATTGAAGGCACCATTTCGCTGAGACATGGTCGCAGGTTTGAATACCAGCTGCAACCCTTCTGCATGGAGCTGGCTTGCTTTCCCCACTGCAAGTCAGTTTTCCCTGGGTATTGTTTCCTCACACAAGCCCAAAGCATGTATGTTGGGTTGATTGAAGACTCTAAATTGTCTGTGTATGTGAGTGTATGTGACTGAATGTCTATGATGGACTGGCGACCCATTCAGGGTGTCCCCCACCTCAATAGGCAATGAACCTATTGAGCTGAGGTGTGCTGTGTAAGGTGCAATGAGACAGTTAAGTTCTGTGGATGCATGTACCCATGTTACAACCCCTCAGATGGAAGAAAAGGAGGGGAGATGCAACACGACAACCACAATGAAGTGACAAGAATCAATCAACCTTTCAAAGTATATATCAGCTTTTATTATAAACATCGCTGAGTGGGGGGTTGAGAGGGACAGCTAGGTGGTGCCAGATCAAAGAAACCAGCAAAACAAAACTAGGCCTAGCTTTCTAGCCATCTTCAGAAACCAAAACCTAACTAAAACTCCATCTGTCTTGTCTAACAAAAATGGGGGTTAAAACCATACAAGGGTGGCACCATCCTGTCTTCCTAGTGTTTATTAGCCTAGTGAACTAGACCAAATTCTTGCTTTGCAAAGTTTGGTCTAGGCATGCTCCACTGGAACCTCTGCAGCCCCAACAGCATTCTGGCTAGCCAATCACAGCTCTCTAGAGGGGTTTCAAACACATAAAGAGCTGTGATTGGCCCATAATGGTGGGCCAATCATAGTGCTCTATCTGCTTAGTGAACACATCGCAGAGCTTTATCCGCTTTGTGGGCCAATCAGGGCACTCTATATGCCTGGTGGGTGGGATGATGCAACAGAGTGAAACAAGAGTATGTCACATTCTTTGTCCAGTAGCATGCGGAGATCATTTGGAAGACAACGGTAGAACCCGCCCCACAACTGAGAGCCGTCAATGGAGCGTGGCCAGACTAAATAATACATTTATTTAGTCTGGCTTGCCAGGCTAAGTGTTTATAACAGAAACTACTAAGTGTTGAAAATGTGCAGGGTACCCCAAACTTACCTAACAAACCCCCACCACAAACGTTCAAACCAAAGACAGGCTCCAGCTGCAACACAGTTGAGTCAATCAGCAACAGGTGCCAGGGAGAGAGAGAGTCACGGTGCTTGTAGCCAGCCTTTATAGTGACTCCTCGGCTTCTGATTGGTCCAGCAGAGACCTTCGGGGATCCAGATTGGTCTGTTGGCAAAGGGCTGGGCACTTCATTAGCCAATCCAGCTCCAGCAGCACCAGCAGTCCTCTAACAAGGCTCTGCACCTGGGGATGACAAACACAAACACAGCCAGGAAAAGAAACACATGTCCAGCCGGCACTGACATGTAACAACACAGTACCCGTGAAATCTAAACAGTGCTTTGAGTGTTTTGTCATGTGTTGTGCTGAGTAATTAAAAGAAGAAAAAAAAAGGGGGAGGAGTATGATAAAAGGGCAGAGCCAGGTTATTGGGCCTTAAGGTTAGGATACAGGAATGGGGCCAGATATATAGGCCATAGACTTAGGGAAAAGGGACTGCACCAGTTTTATGGACCTTCAGGGTTAGGATAAAGGAAGGGGGCCCAGATATATAGGCCTTAGTGTTAGGATGAATGGATGGGGCCAGTGTTATTGGCCATAGTGTTAGGATGAATGGATGGGGCCAGATTAATGGGTCTTACAGTAAGGGGAAAGGGACTGCATCCGTTTCATCGACCTTTAGGGTTAGGATAAAGGAAAGGGGGCCAGATATATAGGCCATGAGGTTAGGATGAATGGATGGGGCCAGTTTTATGGGCCATAGTGTTAGGATGAATGGATGGGGCTAGATTAATGCCTTTGGGTTTGGGGATAGGGACTGAGCCAGTTTTATGGACCTTGGGGGGTTAGCATAAAGGAAATGGGCCCAGATTAATGGGCCTCAGGGTAAGGGGAAAGGGATTGGGCCAGTTTTATGGACTTTGAGGTTAGGATAACGGAAAGGGGGCCAGATTTATGGGTCTTTGCGTTAGAGGAAAGGGACTGAGCCAGTTTTATGGACTTCAGGGTTAGGATAAAAGAAAGGGGGCCAGATTTATGGGTCTTTGGGTTAGGAGAAAGGGATTGGGCCAGTTTTATGGACTTTAGGGTTAGGATAAAGGAAGGGGGCCAGATTTTTGGGGCATGGGATTAGGATGAATAGATGGGGTTGGATTAATGGGCCTTAGGGTTAGGGTTAAGGTTGGAGATGAACTAACAAATCTGTTTTTCTAAGTATCATTAATATCCCATTTTCTAAAATTACTTATCAACAAGAAACCACATCCCAGCCACTGTCTCCTTAGGCCATTGTGATGATTGGGGGAGTTCCAAAGTTGGGGTCAGCCCTATGTGTCACAGCTGTGGCAAAGATACTTGAGCAAACTTAAAATTACACCACATTAAAATACATATTTTGTGCTTTTGTTTAAAAATATAAATAATTGTTGTTGCAACTGTTTTCTGAAGAGTGTTTGAAAGAATGCCATTACTTCCTTCAGAGCTCATGATCTAATTGCCAGTCTGAGGGCAGCCAAGACCATTGTTTACTCCTGACCTGTCAAACCATCATACATGTAAACAAAGTCAGAGAAATAAAGAGTAGTGGAAAAAAATAAAACTCGTAATTTGCTTAGCTGCTGAAGATAAACTGTCTCCAAACTAACGGTGCTCAGGAGGGTGTGTGTGTGTGTGTGTTACTTAAGTTTTACAGAAACAGTACAAAAAATACACTTTACAACGTAAGAGTCTAATTCTTGTACATATGTGATGCAATGAAAATTAATTAGAGATAGGCATGTGGGTTGAATATATTTTATAATGAGTTGCCATATACTGACCTCAGGTTTTTGAATCATTTGGCAAGTCATTGTAAAATGTACAAACTATCAAAGTGGATAGCAAATTAGTGTTTTTTAAATGGATGGAACTCACTGAGTCAGAACAGGTCTTTGAGTGAACTTCACAATGAGACAATTCTATACATTAACCCACTCTTTATGAAAGTGAACTGAATTAAAAAGCTCACACTTGATTATGAGTAGGATTACTGCCAAATGAGTTCTGGACTCTGGAGTGATATTGGCAGAAGAACAAATTTAGTAAACTGAAGTAAATTAAACCTTTTGTTTTTTTAACACTTCTTTTATTTAACAAGGCTAGAAGCTGGCTCAGCCACACATAGATTAAATAAAAAAGCAGTAATAGAGTGTGATGACACTATTTTCCCACTTCTTTCTGGCAGAAGTTTGACTTGCATACAATAGCACAGCGATCAGTTGGTGCATCTGTTTCCTCAACCGTGTTGTTAAGGTTTATGTGTAACATATGATTCACCTAAAGGTGATTTTGTGGTTTTAATGTGTGAAAACAAACAGTAGCACAATGTTCATCCAACAGAGGGCTGTAAATAGATAAATCACGAGAAATAGGTGGATAAATTTCTATACAATGGCTCCAAATTTCAATGATTACACACACGTAGGTATGTTTCATATATTGGGCCATTTTCTGTTCTAACCGGACTTTGTAAAAGCAGTAGACACCTGTCTGATGTAGGATCAGGACTGGTGTTGATCAAGGGCAGCACAAATAAAGCATAAAATGACCATTTCTTTTATTTTTGAATTTAAGGTTGTCCACGAATGAACTAACGTGTTCATCTAGCAGCACTTTCAGGCGTTTGCTAATGCATTCTATTTCCAGACCAACCAAAACAAGGCCAACATGAGCGCTTAGTGTCACCATTTTCATTTTCACATTGTATTAACCCTTCCATTAATCACACGGAGCAGCAACTATGCACGTTTGTGAGACCGTCATCCGTGAGCAGATTGGCTCTCTGGATCATTAATCAACTCAAGGCAAGCCAGTCAAGGGGCTTCCAAAATGTCAAGGAGGAAGGGTTGGATGTTGCCATGCTTTTGAAAGCTCCTACACCAGGGAGCTGATCACAGCACAATGCTCCCGGTGGTCCCAGATGGTGGGAAGAGATCCGAATCACGGGAGAAATGAGAATGTTTCGGAGGAAACCCAATAAAGGCCAAACTTTACTTTGAATGGTTTTAATGTAATATTAGAAAATAACCGAGCTGTGAATGAAGGTAGTTTTTATAGCGAGGTCAAAAAGGCGCTAAACGTTTGTGTACAAAAGACTTCTTATTATCATTCCCATACAAGACTTCAAAAATCTAGTTAAGGGTGGCAGTTTCCAGCTCTAATGTTCACTTCAAGGTTTCAGTAAATATTATGTTGTACTTACTTAGCTTTGTTTTCTGTTGCTGACAAAAATGCTTTACAGACAGAAAAGCCACAAAAGTATTGCTAAAAAATCAGGAAAGGAGCCACTTATGAGGTTGTTATGGAGGAAACAGGTCCAGGAGGAAATAACATATCCAGTACACAAGCAACACTTTCAAGTTGCTCTCCCATAAAGTCCTGGGGTGGTAGGCCTAGACGGACATGCTTGGAACACCGTAAGAAGGCAACCAGTAGGTATTCTTTTTGTTTTTTATCACCTATTTATGGTCCATAATCTTATATTTTCTACTATGTTAAATAATCTAATTCCTTGGAAATCTTTCTTGTTCTAAAAAATGTAACATTTATCATAGCCTGTTTATTTTTAATTCTGCATCATCACTTTATTGTAGAACCTCATTCCATTTGTGACACTTTTTAGTAGAAGTCATATTACTTGATCTCAGTCCTGTCTTTTATACTTATCAATAACAAAACTCCTCCTAAAAGAATGGATTACTCATTTAATCATCTTATTTGCAGTGGTCTCTAGAAGGACTGAATGCCTTGCAGGCAATACTCGGGGCACAAACATGCCCACAAACCTCTGGTACAGCTGACCAACTCTGCAACATTACAGCTGAGCTTCAGACGACAGTTTGGAGTCTTTTTTCCTGAACTTTGGTACCCTGGCAAGACAATATTTGTAAAGGTCCGTTTTTATTTATTTATTTATTATTATTATTTTTTTTGACAGGTGATTTTTGTCAAAGGCCAACACATACAGCAACTGTCTAGTTGTTCTTTAAAGTTCTGCTTTGAGACATAAAACAGACCAAACCGTCTCAGAAATACCCTACACCGATATTTAACAGTCTTTTAAAGGATGATCCAAATCTGTTTGGATTCAAACATGCAGGAGAGGAAAGGAAGGTGGTCACGCAAAAAACAAAAACAAAACAGTTTCTGAGGTTCATCGGGCCCTCTAGCTTCCTGTTAGAAGATCATTTCCACGTCGCGCGTCTCCTCACGAGTCAGCAGACTTCGTGCAGAATTCAGGCTCACAAAGCGCGAGACTTGCTGACGCCTTTGTCCTTGGTCGGAGAATCATCCAGAGATCGACTTTGGTTCAGTTCTGAGTCTGAGGAGCGATCCACCGAGGAGGTGCTTGGAAGACTGAGCGAGGTACATGTTTTGAGCTGTAATTGTTTATTAAGCTGATATTTTGATGTTTTGTACTTAATTTGTTTAATGTCTGAGTTAAAACTGTATTAAGAATGAACATCCGAAATAATTTTGTGTTCCCCTCTTAGTTTTCACGGTGTACTTACAGCATTGCTTGATTAAATCAGTCAAGTAAAACACTGCACCCGTCGAGGCTCTCTTATTTCTTCCTTTATCCGGGGGACTGCTACAATATTTTTTAGTCTGGAAACGCTTCAGTGATGGCTCTTGGTTGTGGGGCGGGTTCTGCCGTTGTCTTTCAAACGATCTCCGCATGCTTTTACCTAAATCTTTTATTTTCTTATTTTGAACTTGAATTTGTAATTATCTTTCATTTGTTTTATGGCATTTTAAAACAGTTTTGATCATTATGATTCAATGACATTTTAATTAGTTTTGTTTTGATCTATGTGATGCACGTTGTGATTTTCTGTCTGTGATGAGTGTTATACAAATAAAATGTACTTACTTACCGGACGACGAATACCATGACGCAGTCATTTCATCAGATGTCGGTAAGCGAGGCAGTCTGCTGTTGGAGAAGGCGAAAATACATCCTTTTTCTATCTGAGCCTGATTAGAATAAAGGCCAAGTCCAAATAGTTAAAAACTGATGAAAAAGCCGTTTCAAATGAGCTGTTGCCATCTTGTTTGCATCATCCCACCCACCAAACCAATAGTGCGCCTTGATTGACCCACTAAGCCAATAGAGAGCTGTGACTGGTCCACCATTCTGGACCAATCACAGCACTCTATCGGTGCTGTCAGAATACTGCTAGGGGGCCGCGATGGTTCCAATAGAGCATTTCTAGACCAAATTTTGCAGGTTTGGTCTAGTTAACTACAGGCTAGAAATTCAGACATCTCGCCCCGGATTGGATAACAGCAACGCTATTCTACCACTGACTTGCAACATGGATGTTTTATCTCCACATATAACACAAGCCTGGAGGACTTCTGCTGTGAAGTGCTAATGCTAACGGTTAGCTTAAACTAGCCAAGACTTCCGCTACTGAATACCGGACATTAAAACAAAAACAGCCTTCTCCGTTGTGAGTCATGATTGATGAGTCCATGTATGCTAATTTACAGTGTGACGTAGATCTGTGAAGATTTTCAAGTCCTAGCATTTCACGTGTTCTGTCAGAAGCTAAAGCTTCTGTAGGAGACAGTTTTCATGTTCAGCCTGCATGAAAAACTCAGTGACTGATTATAACGAGAAAAAAAAACACGTTTTCATGGTTTTTCAGTCAACCACACCTTTAAAGTGGATCTGGTGTATTTTTATCCCACCACACCTCTTTTCACATAATGCACTCAGCACAAAAAGCTACTTACAGTACTGCCTCTCATTACCAACCTTGTGGATACATTAAAACAACTTTTATTTTCAACCTTGAGCCTTTCTATTGACAATTTATGGTTTGGTTCTATCTTTTATTCTTTTCACATTTTAATGCTTTGTTAAAATAAATTGTATAGTGCCTTGTGAGTTCATAAAAAAGTCCTTGATATGTAAACGTAACAAATATCCATCAGCTTACACTAAACATGAGAATTTGAGGCAAATTTATTTTATTTTAGATTGATTGAACTGTGAGCAGACAAGGAAACTAAGGTGGAAGGAGAAAAGTTTGGCAGTTTAAGGATTAGGGTAGGGTTTTCTTTGGATGGCAGAGCAGTCTTAAATGCAGCAGAACAGGTACATAAGTCCACCGGCTGTCTGTTAGCCCGAGGTGTTGTATAAATAAGGGATGATTATGGCAACTGGAGCAGGGTTTTCCACATGTGAAACAACCCAGAGGGATTTAACAGGGCTGTGAATGCTGGTTGCCTTGTATTCGATGTGCATGTGTGGGCGACCAGGCTTTAGAAAGCATAAACAAATCAAAAAAAGTCTCTTTCTTCGAGAGATTGTCCCTCACAAATATACAGGCACAGGCACACAAACACACACATGGATAATGTCATCCCAAAAGAGAAGACAAGCCAACTCAGCACGGCAACTTCTTCTTTAGCCATGAATTTCCGGACCTGCTCCCCTCACCTCAGACTCGCTCATTATCTCAGCGTGCCCTTGTTTGACAGTGAAACATTTTCACCGGCGATGACTCACTGCTTCCAGCTGCCCAGTGCCCAAGTGTGTGATCATGGCATAAACAGCTTAAACGGGACACAGTGGCTGAATGGCAAGTCACAGCAACGGACTAATTAAGCCTCCGAAACCAAAGCCGGTTAAGGTGTAGGGGAATTGTCACAATATTTATTTTTATTTAAACAAGTTAGACCGTACCTTTCTTCTTTTCTCTAACATGGTTTCTCTGCAAGGCTGTGAGATGCTGTCTGGAACAGTTTCCGGGTTTTAATTTGCAGCTTGCACTCATTTGCACTTGAGTTGGACTCCCTATTGGTTTGGTACCTGCTCAGCTAGCTGGTCCCTCAATCAGGGATGTCATTATGTGATTAAGTTCCAACATGCACTCACGCTGCGCTGTTGTGTAGACTCACTTCACTTCGAAACCACCAAAACAACTGTCTGTTGGTTCCACCGGCTGATTGATTAAATTTTACTCAGCTTTCTTGTTTTGTGACCACCCACCAACTTTTCAACAACATCCATAACCTGATTACTTTGATTCGTGAAAATTATTTGTATCAAACTGTTTAATCAAAATAACAAAGCTTGATTGGTACTAAAGCTAGAAAACAGTGGCACGGTGACCAAAATAAAAATGGTTGGCACTGCAGCATCAATCCCATCAGTCAAGCGTTAAATTGTTTGGACAACTGGGGGAGTAGACGGGGGTGGAGAGTACTGCGGGGATTACAGTCGGTAAGATGGTTACCCATGGCCCTGCCTTCAACAAGCCTCCATCTAAAAGGCTAGGTTATGTGTGGTTATGCTGCTATAGGCTTAGACTGCTGGAGGACATACTGACTACTTTCCTCACTTGACTACTTTCTTCTACCACTTCCGTCTAACTGCATTATTTCCTGTTACTTCAGCTGTTAACTTTATTTTTTTTCTCCAGAAGAAGCTACAAAGGTGTTCTGCTGAGCTGTGGTAGCCTCAAGGAGATGGTCGTTGGCTAGCATACTGCTGCTAACCACTTAACATTCTCCCCGTCCTGATAATAACTTTTTGCTTTCTTTAACATAGAATGTGCTACTACTAGTTCACCTGTTGAACTGATTATAGATCCACTAAAATAAAGACAACAAAGTTTACCTCTTACTACATTCACTTAAACGATTATTAGGAGCACCATACTTATACTGTGTTTCACCCCCTTTTGCCTTCAGAACTGCCTTAATTAACTCTACGTGGCAATGATTCAACAAGGTGCTGAAAGCATTCGTTAGAAATGTTGGCCCATATTGATAGGATAGCATCTTGCAGCTGATGGAGATTTGAGGGATGCACATCCAGGACACGAAGCTCCCGTTCCACCACATCTCAAAGATGCTCTATCGGGTCGATCTGGTGACTGTGGGGGCCGTTGTAGTACAGTGAACTCATCGTCATGTTCAAGAAACCAATTTGAAATGATTAGAGCTTTATGACATGGTGCATTATCCTGCTGGAAGTAGCCATCAGAGGATGGGTACATGGTGGTCATGAAGGGATGGACATGGTCAGAAACAATGCTCAGGTAGCCCGATGCCTAATTGGCACTAAGGGGCCTAAAGTGTTTCAAGAAAACACTCCCCACACCATTACACCACCACCACCACCAGCCTGCACAGTAGTAACAAGGCATTTTGGATCGTGTTCTCATTCTGTTTACGCCAAATTCTGACTCTACCATTTGAATGTCTCAACAGAAATCGAGACTCATCAGACCAGGCAACATTTTTCCAGTCTTCAACCATCTAACTTGGTGAGCTTGTGCAAATTGTAGCCTCCTTTTCCTATTTGTAGTAAAGATGAGTGGTACCCGGTGGGGTCTTCTGCTGTTGTAGCGCATCCACCTCAGGATTGTGCGTGTTGTGGCTTCACAAAGGCTTTGCTGCATTCCTCGGTTGTAACGAGTGGTTATTTCAGTCAATGTTGCTCTTCTATCATCTTGAATCAGTCGGCCCATTCTCCTCTGACCTCTAGCATCAACAAGGCATTTTCACCCACAGGACTGCCACAGTAATCCCAGTAACTGAGTAGATTGTCAAACACTCAGACCGGCCTGTCTGCCACCAACAATCATGCCACGCTCAAAATTGCTTAAATCGCCTTTCTTTCCCATTCTGACATTCAGTTTGGAGTTCAGGGGATTGTCTTGACCAGGACCACACCCCTAAATGCATTGCCATACGAATGGTTGATTAGATAATTGCATTAAGGAGAACAGGTGTTCCTAATAATCCTTTAGATGAGTGTATGATTGGCTGACCTTAATGGGTACATTTCTCCTGTTATGGACAGCATCATCTTTCTTTCTGGGCATGTAATCCCCATCCTCAGATTGGAAAACTCTTGTTTTGTTCTTGAACTAAGGTTAGTTTATGATGAAGTTCCACTTTATTTTGAACCACTTTATTGCTTAATTTGCTGCACTTAAAGACACAAAACAGATTTTGGTCTTCCGTTTAAAGTTTTTATAAAGCCAGACTCTGTTTTAGCTTTTGCATTACTTGATAAAGTGGATGGACTTAAATTGTGTCTGTTGTGCTAGTTAGCTCTACCTCAGAATATGCAAATGCATTGCATCTTCAGGTTCTGGTACCTTTGTTTCATGGACCTCTAATTTATGGCTCACCGACCCCGGGGGATCCAGGGACCCCAGTTTTAGGGCCACTGTACTAGAATATCATAAAATCTTACAAAGAGACCACCCGATCACAGAGTTGATTGCACCCTATCATCTTCCTAGCAGCAATAAGAATGTTGGTGTTAGTGATAACCTTACATCTACGTAGATTTCTAGTCTATTTTCTCAGAAACAGTTTGTAGTATGTAGTTAAGCTTTTCATTATATATTACATTATAACAGAATAATTAAATACTATTTAGAATACATTAGGACTTTGTTGAGGACCTACAGCATTTCTATTTCGTTTATTTTTCATCTCAAATGCAACAAATTTCTCTTTCTTTGAAATAATCAGATGACCTTTCTTTCTATAATTAGACATCAAACCCTCTCAAAAGTATGTGCAGATATAGCTGAGATTGACTGGGGGTGGGCGAAATAAATCCAGTATTTTTGCGCTTTGAGGTTTTTACCTCTTGCTTTCGTCTCTGCAGCTAATCTTTTTTTTTTTTTTTTTTTTTTTTTTTTGCCTTGATGGTCAAAGTCCCAGATATTAAAATGTTCAGAGAAACGCTCAAAGAAATAAATCATGTGTGGCTTCATACTGCTGATTATTTAACAAAATACAAACTTATTCAAATTAACGTGTAGATATACTTTTTTAATTCCCAATGGGAAAATGTTTAGTCGTAGTGCTCTGAAAATATACATTTTAAATTAAGTGCTGATGAAATACCCAATAGGCCACAGATAAAACAAAGATTTTCATGTGCAATTTTGAAGGTGTGGTACACTGAAAAATAACTTTTCAATGATTATATTCTGATTATAAATGGTCACTTTGAGCTTTGCATGCAGGTTGAACAGGAAAACAGTCTCCTACACCTATCTCCTGCATTAGCTTCTGATAGAAACAGATGGTGAAACTCTAGGATTAGAAAAGCCTGACAGATCTACGTCACACTGTGAATTAGCATTCATGGACTCACCCATCTGGACTCATGACAGAGAAGGCTGTTGTTGGTTTAGCTAAAAAAAAAGTCATTTATCTGAAAGTATCTGATTAGTTAATAAATTAAATGTTGAGTTAGACTTTCAGAATGTCACTATTTTCATTGTACTTTTTAATATTGATTAATGGAAACACAGAAATAAACTTGTGAATACAACGCATGTTAATATGGTAAGTACATTGTTTTAACCCTTCCACTGTCCTGTTGGGTGACCCCTGGAAAGTTTCCTATTGAGCAGGGTTGATGGTTTATCCCTTGAGGTCCACATGGCAGGGGTGAGATGGAGCTCACTCCTGCCATGTGGACCTCAAGGGATGAACCATCGACCCTGCTCAATGGTCAACTTTCTGGGGGTCACCCAACAGGACAGTGGAAGGGTTAACATAGGAAGCATATTCACAAATGGAAAGTATCAATGGGAATCAATCCTACGGTGGTAGCTCTTCTGTACTTTGCTGGCTCACGAGCCAAAAAATGTTTGGAGACCCCTGCTCTTAGCCAATCAGCAGCACTTTTGCAATTGTTTTCTCCCCTTTAACTTCTGAACAAATTATAGCTTCAACACTCTTTGCTGGTGAATAATTATATCAATGGAGTAAATTTGAGTACACCTTACTGACAAAACAAGCTCAATCACTAACATAGTTTATTTCAACACCGGTATTCTCGTCACTAGAAACGAACATAGTTTTGTAACTTCCTTAAAGTATATTCTGACAATTCTGAGAGATGTTTCTGTGTAAGAGGGTAATGCGCTTCCTGTATGGCCTTTGATTAAAGAAAAATGACCCGTGACTGAGCTCAACCAAAACCCAAGTGGAAAGCTGCCCTTTTACAGTCGTTTGTATCAATGCTATCTAACAAACCTTTACATCACTGTCAGTTTTGCATTTTATAGTTACTTAATGACCCTGCAGAAGTCTTCCATGTTCTACCATACATTTTCCAGTGTGGAAAAAGTACTTTTACGTAAGCTTTGTACAAATGTACACACTTTTTCCTAGAGTAATTACTAGAATGGCTGACCTTTGAGAGCCCACTCATGTTGCAAAACCCTCCAATGAGAGAAAATTTGGTAAAGTGATGTCAGAGACTCATAATCGGCTAGCTTGATTTGTCCAACAGTCTTGCAACAAGTTATTAAGTTTAGGGGCCGATTACATTTCTTTTACTGTATTAATCCATCAGTCATTGGTGTTCGTCAAAATACGACAAGATTAACACTCCAACAAATCTTCAGCTAAAACTGTGAGATTGAGCTTCATTTGACAACGTATATGTTACATAAATGTAATAAATAGCATGTTCACTGAAAGAAGTGTTTGGTCTACCATAAGATTTAAAAAGAACACGCAGGCCGGGTGCACTAGTCAAACATCTGACAGCAAGAATAATATAGAAATGTCAAAATGTCACAGATGTAAAAAAATGATCAAAAAAGGAACACACTGGATTTGTGTGACCTTTCTCCTTTTTACTTTGGATAAAAGCTCTTGAACGGGAATGAATAATAGCAAGAAAATTTGGGGTGCAGGACAGATGAGAGGGCTGCTTTTCTGTTGCCTGGCAACATCTCTCAGAAGAAACATGTAGGTGAAAGCATCTTAGAGTAAGTGGAATTTGTTTATTTTTAAGTGCTGGTGATGCTTTCCAATTCAAGGTAGCACAGAGGTGCCTGGCTTTTCCATTTAGTCAGACTAAGAGAAAAAGTAGGCAAAAGACCCAGTTGGACTTTCACATGTCTTCCATGCAGAGTTGTTTCTAACATGCTTCTGATATGTATACCGTAAATCCTCGAATACAGGCCGGTATTCAATTAAAGGCTGGGTCTCCAATTTTGGCCGGTGTCGGAGTCGGCGGAGGTGAATAATGGCCGGTCTCTTATTGTGGCCGGGTGGAATGTGGTAACAAGCAAGTACGGGGGGCGGTTGTGTCATCGTCTCACTTTTGATTTGCCAGTGATAGACCGCGAGGGTAACTTTAACCGTGCTGAGACGAAGAGGAGGTGAAAATTTGATATCAAGTTCAAAGAGAACGTGCTGATTATGCTGCAGAACACTCTGGGGAGCAGTAGCGGGGTTGTATGAACTAGTCGACTTCACTACAGTGACTTTTTATGCCTATCGTCGACTAGTCGCTGTCACGTGATAATGACCGGCAAGATGCAGCCCTCGGAATAGACAGCAGCCTGCTGTCAGCAGGTGACAAGCTCCTGTGCTCGGGGGGGGGGGGGGGGGGGGGGGGGGGCAATGCGCTGTGAGCATCGGTACTGACACACGATCGTTCATGTCGGTTCATTTCCTTTGATGTTTTCTGTCTTTTATTTGCGCCTGATGTGTTTCGCTGCTGTGGAGCGGGGCACATCACCTTGTCCTCCGACGCACCGATCACTGATGCGGCCGCCAAGCAGGGAGCGCTCCGCTGATTTTGCGGTCGGTAGATCTGCCTCCTGAGCACGGCCACAGTAACAATCAGGTGTTGCCACCTCAAAAACTAATTTAACATGCAATCGTTCATGTCAGTTGATTTCCTTTGATGTTTTCTGTCTTTTATTTGCGCCTGATGGGTTTCGCTGCTGTGGAGCGGTGCGCATCACCTTGTTCTCCGACGCACTGATCACTGATGCGGCCGCCAAGCAGGGAGCACTCCGCTGTTTTTGCGGTCGGTAGATCTGCCTCCTGAGCACGGCCACAGTAACAATCAGGTGTCACCACCTCAGAAAATTATTTAACACGCGATCGTTCATGTCGGTTCATTTCCTTTGATGTTTTCTGTCTTTTATTTGCACCTGATGCGTTTCGCTGTGGAGCGGGGCACATCAACTTGTCATCCGGTGACGCAGCGATCACTGATGAGGCTGGCAAGCAGCGAGCACTCCGCTGTTTTTGCGGTCGGTAGATCTTTTAGAACTGCAGTTCAAAGGTAACTCTTCTGTAATTTGCTGGCTCCTGTTCCACCACAACCCAGGTAGCAGTTTTTCTTTAGGATTGAGAGGAGATGCAGGAAGATAATAAACAGACAGGACAGAAAAATAGTCAAATAAAAACAAGTTAGTTTTTGTACCTGGTGGTTGCAACAAACAAGACACCATTGAAGGTAATCAGAAGTGAGGAACAGAAAATGAAATAATTATTTTAATGTGTAGAGCAGCAGGAACTCTGAGAGGCTGCAGGCGCATCAGTGAGTTTGCGGCCGCTGCGCAGGGGGAGGGGGGAGATGGCTGAAGCAGAAACTACCGTTGTTAAAAGAAATGTGTTTAACTTTGAAAACGTGGGCGCAATTTTAAATGTCAAAAACTCCAGCGAACCATTAGTTCATTTTGCTCAAATAGAAATAAGAGGTCTGCCTCTAATTCTGGCCCTCCTTCCAATAAAGGCCTGGAGCTTGATGAGCTTGAGTCAAATACAGGCCCGGGCCTGTATTAGAGGATTTACGGTATATACACTTTGTGGCTCACAAGTCATTTTTAAACAGTGATCTTTGGTCCAAATTCTAATGGGTTTCCTCAGTTTCTTATCTATGTAAAATTAGGCAATGAGAAGCCGTACCTGCATGAAAAGTTATTTTATTATCTTCTGAATCTACTCCAAGACCAAGCATAGCACTGAATATAGGGCACAGCGGTGCAACATCTCCATCACTCGACTATTTCATAAGTCAAACACGCAGAACTGCCGAAAGTGGTTTCTCATTTAAACACAATGGAATGAAACCTACAAGGCTAAGACTCCAGTTTTTGCATTTATTGGTATGAAATGTTGGTCTGACTCCCACTGTGCACATTTACGCTTTTATAAGTGGATTAAGGCTAGGGGTGCCCAATGCTGGTTCATATCCAGAATGTTTTAGTTGTTCCTCTGCTCCAACACACTTGATTTAGTGGTTGAATCACATGTTCAGCCACTCATCAGGCTCTGCAGAAGTCTATTAATCACCTGCTGATTGAACTCAAGTGTGTTGAAGCAGGAAAACAACTAAAGCACAGTAGGTTCCCCTGCTTAAGTGTTTTGCCTATCCCAATGAAGACAGTGTAATGAATCAATGGATGATTATTTCTAACAGCTTAACTCAGTAGTGTTACATCCTGGTTGCCATGATCTAGCAAGTTTTACTTGTTTTCTTGTGCCAACACCTCATTCAGTGGTTGAATTCAACAACCTCTGAATTCATTCAACCTCTTCAACAAGTTCTGCAGTAGCCTTTTAATCAAACACAGGAAAATCAGGAATGTTAAAACAGATAAACCTCTAAAAATGCATGATGGTTGCCCTCAAGGACCACAATTGGACACCACTGATTTAACCTTTAGAATTAATGCAATCAAAGATGGCCGTCCAATGCTTATTAACCGTTATAAACATCAACCAGGTAGACTCATGCCATGTACACACGTAGCCAGGATTTTCTAAACCTTTAAATATCCTTTCCTGCTCACCTAGGGAAAATTTACTTGGGTAGAAACAGTGTTGGGCCCTACGTTAAAGTAATTAGTAATTAGTTTAGTTAGTAGTTAGTTATAGTTACAAATTACTTTTTCCCAAAAGTAATTGAGTGAGTAACTCGGTTAGCACATTGTAAAAGTAATTATTTATCTAGCGAAGTAACTGACGTTACTTTGATGTTCTATAATGCAGTTAAGTTCTATGATTTCTGTAACGAGACTTTTTTGGCTGAATGTTCTTACGAATATCTGGAATGTCAATTTCTTCCACGAACAATAGAATTATTTATATCTGGAATACATATTCAGTCTGCCTAATAAATGTATAAAGGCCACCTTAGGTTTGTAGGGATTCTGAGAAATGTCAAACTTAATTCCTACTAGTACTGTTGTAACCATGGATATACCTAATTATACTTTCAAATAGTAACAACATAGCTGTTGATGTCTTCATTTACTATTTTGACTAATAAGAATACACACACACACACACACACACACACACACACACACACACACACACACACACACACACACACACACACACACACACACACACAAATATATACATATATAGGATAAATAAAATTGTTATAAAATAGGAATTAGAGGTTCAATTAAATAGTAAAATGGCTTGCTATCGATGGTGTCCTCCTGCCTGTCCTGTTTCCAGTCATGTCCTTACCTTTCTGTGGCACAGTTTATTTTTTTTCCTCATATTTTACAGATTTGTCCACACCACCCTACCAACCCACAGATCCATCATGTTAATGTAATAATTGTACCAGGCATTTTGCGCGTCACCTCCCTCTCGCTTTTATAACGAACGGTGTGTGCGGCACTACACACACACACACACACACACACACACACACACACACACACACACACACACACACACACACACACACAAATCTCTGATCTGCTTACAAACACCCTGATGCATTTGGCGCTGTGTTAATTTTTGATGCTTGGAACACCGACTCGGTGTGCGACGTCAGGTGTGTGTACAGCCAGTGTGACTCACTCTGGCTCCGGCTGGACGTGAAATGTCTTCTTTCCTGTTTTTTATACTTTTTTATGTTTTACCTTTCTGTTCCAGCTATGTCTTCACTGCTGAACTGTTAGCAATAAAGAAAGTGAGGCTAGCAAACAAAACACACACCACTGACCCCTCCAGACACCACCAGCAGGAAATGTGGATTGTTCGAAGACATGACTACGAAAAACTGAGTGGGACTCGATACTAAAACCATCTGTAAGTGCATCTTACCACCTTTAAAACTTTAAATTAAACTTAAAATTTTCCATCCATTTTCATCTGCTTATCCGGAGTCGGGTCGCGGGGGCAGTAGCTTAAGGCGAGAGAGGCCTAGACTTCCCTCTCCCCAGCCACTTGGGCCAGCTCCTCCGGGGGAATCCCAAGGCATTCCCTGGCCAGGTGAGAGACATAGTCCCTCCACCATGTCCTGGGTCTACCTTTAGGTCTCCTCCCGTTTGGACATTTCCGGAAAACCTCATCAGGGAGGCGTCCAGGAGGCATCCTGACCAGATGCCCGAGCCACCTCAACTGGCTCCTCTTGATGTGGAGCAGCAGCGGGTCTACTCTGAGCCCCTCCCGAATGACCGAGCTTCTCACCCTATCTCTAAGGGAGAGCCCAGCCACTCTTCGGAGAAAACTCATTTCGGCCGCTTGTATCTGCGATCTCGTTCTTTTGGCCACTACCCAAATTTCATGACCATAGGTGAGGGTAGGAACGTAGATCGACCGGTAAATCGAGAGCTTCGCCTTCTGACTCAGCTTCGCCTTCTGACTCAGCTCTCTCTCAACGTCAGGGTTCATTTCAAGGTCCTGGTTCTGGTCTATAGGGCCTTACATGGACAAGCACCATCTTCCATTGGTGGTCTTCTTAGTCCCTACACCCCCAGCAGGTCCCTGAGTTCCAGTGATCAAAGCCTACTGGTTGTGCAGCACCTGGCTAAAGACCAAAGGTGACAGATCATCTGCTGCTGTGGCCCCCAGACTCTGGAACTCTCTCCCCCTGAGCCTGAGATCAGTGGACTCAGTGGTCTCCTTTAAAAAGCAGCTGAAAACTCACTTGTTCAAGCTGGCTTTTGTATGACTTTCTTCACCACTCTCTCTTTATTCTGCTCTCCCCACCTATTCCACCTTCCTCAGGATCCACTGATTTCCCTCTTTCCTATTCACTCTCTCTCTTTCTTAACATTTTTTGTTATCACAATTGTCAAGTTTTTGCTCATTTTAAATATATTTTAACCATTTTCTAAATTATTTTTTATATTTTTACATTTTTTTTGTTTTTGTGAAGCGCCTCATGATTGTTATCTTGAGAGGCGCTATAGAAATGATATTTTCTTCTTCTTCTTCTTCTTCTTCTTCTTCTTCATCACGACAGACCGGTACAACGCCCGCATCACTGCAGCTGCAGCACCAATCCGCCTATCGACCCCATGCTCCAGTTTTCCCTCACTCGCGAACAAGACCCCAGATACTTTAACTCCTCCACTTGTGGCAGGACCTCATCCCTGACCCGGAGAAGGCATTCTACTCTTTTCCAAATCAAGACCATGGTCTCACATTTAGAGGAGCTGATTCTCATCCCAGCTGCTTCACACACGGCTGCGAACCGCTCCAGCAAAAGCTGAAGATCACGTTCTGATGAAGCCAACAGGACCACATCATCTGCAAAAAGCAGAGACCTGATCCTCAGGCCACCAAAACGGATGCCCTCCACAGCTTGGCTGCGCCTAGAAATCCTGTCCATAAAGGTTATGAACAGAATCGGTGACAAAGGGCAGCCTTGGCGGAGTCCAACTCTCACTGAGAACGAGCCTGACTTACTGCCGGCAATGCGGACCAAGCTCTGACACCGGTCATACAGGGACCTAACAGCCCGTATCAGAGGGTCTGGTACCCCATACTCCCAGAGTACCCCCCCACAGGGCCCCCGAGGGACGCGGTCAAACGCCTTTTCCAAATCCACAAAACACATGTAGACTGGTTGGGCAAATTCCCCCACACCCTTCAGGATTCCCCTAAGGGTGTAGAGCTGGTCCAGTGTTCCACGGCCAGGACGAAAACCAGATTGCTCCTCCTGAATCTGAGGTTCAACAATCCGACGGATCCTCCTCTCCAGAACCCTTGAATAGACATTACCAGGAAGGCTCAGGAGTGTGATCCCCCCATAGTTGGAACACACCCTGAGGTCCCCCTTTTTAAATAAGGGGACCACCACCCCAGTCTGCCAGTCCAGTGGGACTGCCTCTGATGTTCACGCGATATTGCAGAGACGCGTCAGCCAACACAGCCCCACAACATCCAGACACTTAAGGAACTCCGAGGGGATCTCATCCACCCCTGGAGCCTTGCCACAGAGGAGCTTGTTAACCAACTCAGTGACCTCAGCACCAGAGATTTGAGAGGCCAACCCAAAGTCCCCAGAGGCTGCTTCCTCACTGGAAGACGTGTCAGTGGAATTGAGGAGATCTTCAAAGTATTCTGCCCACCGATCCACAACGTCCTGAGTAGAGGTCAGCAGCACACCGTCCCCACTATAGTGTTGGTAGCGCACTGCAACCCCCCCCCGAGGCACCGGATTGTGGCTCCTTCCCCACCAGAGAGGTGACATTCCATGTGCCAAGAGCCAGCTTCTGTAGCCAAGGATCAGACCGCCAAGGTCCCCGCCCTCGACTACCACCCGTCACACACTTCACCCGACCCCTTTGGCCACTGCCACGAGTGGTGAGCCCATGGGAAGAGGGACCCACGTTTCCTCTTCGGGCTGTGCTCCATGGGTGAAAGCCCGGCCACCAGGCACTCGCCAACGTGCCCCACCTCCAGGCCTGGCTCCAGAGGGGGGCCCCGGTGTCCCAAGTCCGGGCGAGGGAACACGGTTTCCATTTATATAATTCATCATAAGAGGTCTTCGGGCTGCTCTTTATCTGATCCCTCACCTAGGACCTGTTTGTCATGGGTGTCCCTACCAGAGGCAAAACGCCCCAGACAACTTAGCTCCTAGGATCATTGAGGCACTCAAACTCCTCCACTATGGTAAGGTGGCAGCCCAGGGAGAGGACTTAAATTTTTCATTCATTTAATTTCTTAGAGCAATAAAAAGCTTCAAATTTGGGCTTTATGTAGAATTGCCCATCCTGCCTGGAGGGTCAACCAGTGTGGCAATAATACCATCACTTGAAGTTGGTTTCTATGGCCAACTAAATGTAGAAATAACAAACATTGGCTGTCAATTTGCCATGTAAAGCACTTAATCAAAGTATCTTTACTCAAAACATGACCATGGTGGTTGGTGGTGTCTACTAGCGCTGCATTAGATATCGCAAATGTATCGTCATCACGATATCAGCATGCACAATATGCATATCGCAAAGTCCAGGAAAAAAACAATGAATGTTCATCTGTAATGTTTGCTACACATAATGCATTTTGCCAATCAAACAGAATCATAAAGTTTTTGACACATCAAAAAGAGCTCTTCACCCATTTGGCCAATCGGGTGGGTGCTTATAGGTTAGATGCCCGCCCCCAGGGGGACGGCACTTAATTTAGATGCTAGCAAACACCCAAGTTAGCCTCGTTCTGCTCTTTCTGACAAATATGCTTTTCCCATGGATCCACTGATTTTTGTTCATTTTCTTTTCGCTGTCCTCACATCTTTTGATCACGATTTTTTGCTTTTCTCATTTTTTAATATTTTTGAATTTTAAAATTTGTTGTTTATTCTTTTGGTTCTTGAGTTGAGTGTTTATTTATTGCAAGTCACATCGTCACAATATGAGTCACTGTTATCGTGCATTTCAAGTTCTCCTTCTCATGTGCAGCCCTAGAGTCTACCCACATCTCACGATTCACTGGAAAGACAAAGTTGCTTTCGGCATTTAATCAAAGTAGCTCTAGCTCTATTGCCTAATGCAAATGTCATTTCTTCAGTTAAAACCAGGTGTATTTTAGTTAAATTGGCAATATGCTAAGACATTCAATATCTGAAGAGCGTCTAAAATTAAGTTGTGCATTAAAATAAGGTCTTTCCTTGTGTCGAGCAGTGATTCTGTTGAAAATGTAGAAATCCATACAAATTTCCCACCCTTCCCTGTCTCCCTTAACATTTTTCAGTTCACCCCACAAATGGAGGCCAATTTGATGCCACTTTGCTCTCGGGCTGAATTGCCTTTCACTACCTGTCGCATTGTCACAGAAGATTTGATGGCAATTTAACATGTTTTAAAGCTGGATGAAAAAAATAGGAGAAAAGGTTTGTGCCAAACACCGGAGATGTGCAGCGTCACAATGTATCAGCTCCAACTCGAAGTGGAACTATGGCAGAAACAAAAGGAAATGTAAGGGTTTTATATCAGTAGGTGAGAAATGAAAGGTTAAGCTGACACAAATTGGCATAGTGTTGTCTTCGACCACCAGCAAAACAAGTTGAATATGTCTGAAAATCTCCTGGGGGTGGATGGAACAGATTTGTTCTCTGAAGAAACAAGGTTAAACTAGACAGCTAGCAAACACTGCTCTAATGGGAGCACGGGATTGAATTTCCTTTATTCAGTCTATTAATAATCTAACATAGTGTCATGCAAAGTTTTGTTTTTTAGTATTAAACAAAAAAAAAAACATACCATAGTTTATTTATATAGCACGTTTAAAATGCAGCATGGGAGCTGCCCAAAGTGCTGCATGGGCTAAAACCTGTAACTTGGGTTACCAAGTTACTTGGATTGTTTTGAACATTATTTTAGTTAACCGCATTTTAAATATGAATATACTGCGGATGTAGGCCTCCAATTCATAACAAAACTCTAATACTCTAATTATAAATGTGTGTGTGTGTGTGTGTGTGTGTGTGTGTGTGTTTATAAAAATTGACAGTATAGCATGAGAATGGCTGGCTAGCAGAGGTGTGACAAGTCACTCCTTTGCAAGTCACATGTCTTTCCAGTCAAGTCTCAAGTCAAATCAAAGACAACCAAGTCCAAAGTCAATGATGTGGAAGTCCAAGTCAAGTACAAGTTCTTAACTTTGAATTTTCAAGTCATCTGTCCAACTTCAATTTAATGACAATGATCATTAATATCTTTTGTGCTAAAATATCAAAAATGCTCAAGTCATCATCCAGTCAACAGATGCAAGTCGATTCAAGTCACAAGTCATTGGAGTTCAAGTCCGAGTCAAGTCGTAAGTCTTTATAGATTTTACCAAGTCAAGTCAGAAGTCATTAAAATAATGACTCGAGTCTGACTCGAGTTCAAGTCATGTGACTCGAGTCCACACCCTTGCTGGCTAGTGTTGTGCATTCACAAATGTGAGGTGTTGCTTACAGGTGCATTATGCTCTTCTGCCTTTGGATGGCGCCTGCTGAGAAAAACTCTGGATATTTGCTCTAATCACATCATCCTCAGTATGGCCATGTACATATATATGGCCAATGCTGGAGAGGCGGGGACAGGTCGCCTGTCCACCACAGTGACAAAATCACGTCACACACTCATGTAAACCTAGGGACGGTTTAGTGTCCAACTGAGTTGACATTCATGTTTTTGGTCTGTGGACAGAAACCGGAGCACAAAACTCCACATGCATGAGGAGAACATGCAGAAAGGCTAAGAGCAGAATTCAAACCTGCAACTTTTTTCACTGCAATGCAACAGTGAAACCAACTGCACAACCATGCAGCCCACCTGGGTGCTGGATTAGCTAAAAATCGTGAGCTAGTAGTATAGAGCTCCGGACGTCACGTGACTCTCAGAGAGTAGACGCCATGTTGGCAGGCAACAAATGTAAACAAAATGAACGGGATCGGGTTGGGTTTTAATTCTTCTGAGTTTACGTCACACTTTAAAACCGAATAAATGGTTTTATATAGTCAGAAATTAAATAGACTAAGCATCTCCGACCCTTACCGTGCCCCTGGGATACTTTTTAAAAACGCCAGAAGCTGTCGGAGCGGACTTCTTAACGGACCTGGCCAGGGAACGCCTTGAGATTTCCCCGGAGGAGCTGGCCCAAGTGGCTGGGGAGAGGGAAGTCTGCCCCCGCAACCCGACTCCGGATAAGCGGATGAAAATGGATGGATGGATGGATGGATGGATGGACAAATAACATAGATTTACATGTAAGTAGTTTAAATAGAGTGCTGTGCTGTTTGAATGTATAAACTGAATGTGTGATTTTTTTTCCTTGAATAAAATAAATATGTCAGGCAGGAGCTGATAGGTATTTTGTGTATTTAATGTACCTTTTTGAGGCCTAAAGAGCGTTGCAGGACATAAGTATTTGTTTAAACGAAAAGTCATCGATCTTCTTTGATCACATGTTAGAGTAGTGAAGAATGGCCTCTGTGATCACCCAACTTCCTGAGACAAGATGAAGGTCCAAACAATATGTGTTGATTGAGTCAGCTGATTCTGAAGAATGTTGATTAAGTTACCGGTCAGCTGAGGAGTTGTGTAAGCCTGCTGTGCTGTTATCTCTGGAATATGGTTTCCTAGGAGATGAGTCTATAAACTTTGAAACTCAAGGAAGGCCCGCCCTCCATCCCATTGTACAATAAAAACCTCTGTACCTCTGTAACCTGAGAAGGCCCCGCCTTCTCCCCCATCCTTTGCTGAATAAAGCCCCTGGGAAACTGAGGAGACTTGGGAGTGATGGGGGGAAAGCCTCGGAGGAGGTTTTTCCCTGCGTTAACTCTCCATTATTTTGGGGACTCAGGGTAAAATGTCTCCCTTATTGTCATGTGTGTTATTTCAGGTTCCAGGGTTATTACCCCACATTTAATTAACTAACATTTGGTGGAGAATATGCAGAGCTGGTGAGCTGAAGGCTTTGAGGCTGGAGCAGAGTGGGGGTTGGTTGGTTGGGTCCAGCTTCTCGCATGTTGATTCGCGCACATGGACATTACAAATAATCAATTTACTCTCTCTCTCTCTCTCCGGGTGTGTCGTCCTTTAAGGTAATATGGGATAAATCTAAAATTACCTATCAGGAGCGTCTCAGGATCTGTCTGAGATCTGTTTCGGTGAGACAGATAATAGCAATCCAAAGTGCTTTTTATGTGTGATCGGACAATTGATCATCCATTGCTTAAAAATTAAATACAGCTTAGCCGGTAAATTGCTGGGATCATAAAACACGTACACGGCAGCACGCAGAAATCACGAGGCAACGTTTTACGTGATGTTTACTTGTTGCTATGAGTAATAAGACAGAAAAAGCCACGCCATAATAAGTTTAGGAAGCCACTAAGAATCGTAATATAAGCATTTAAAATAAATACCATACACAGTTGAGGAAACATTGGTTTAAGTACCTGATATGAAGTGGTCGCTGCATAAGCAAAATCCTTTATTCTCGGGATCCCACAGTTTCATTTTAGCCCGGTCACTAGCGTGTTTTATTACAATGATCCAACATTTGCGGCGCTCCGGATCTTGGGGAACCCTGTAGATGGCTCATTCCTTATGTCGTCCGAGTCTGTTCTGCATCCTGGGGAACAACAGGAATCTACCATATTTCCCGTTTGATTGAGTTTTCTGACAATAACAAATAGTCCAGCTGCCGGCTTCTACCTGCCAATATGGCGCTGTTTCAATTTGAACTGTTGCATGCCGGGAGAAGTGACGTCAACTCCTGGAGCTCTATAGCCTCTCCAATCATATTCAGGTTGCTTTGTGTGCCACAATTTTTTTTATTCCAAATTGAAATGGTCACATTAGCCACATGCCTACCGCCCCTACACTACACAGCCATCATGATTGAAATATTTGATTTTCGTGCACAAAATGTTCCAAAATAATCTTTCAAGACTTGGCTTAAGGGTTGTTTTTACAAGCTTTTACAAGGTGAGCACAGCAAGTGCCCAAGTAAGCATCTTGTCTAAAAATGTGGATGTGGAAAAATATTTATTGAGTTCTTGAGAAGCAGAGCATCAGCCTTATTGGCTTCACAATGTTTTTCTAAAGTTGCCATTATCCAAGCATGATCTAATCGTCCGTGAAGAGAGTAAACGTGTATTAAATGAGTGCAAAATGGGTGTCAAGAAGTTCAATAAACCCAAAATTGGTTTAGCTTCAAGAATCTGAAGTAAAACTACATATATAATCAAGCCACGCTGATTTAACTTTTATAGCCTTTTCTCGGGGACTTTTGAACAATTTGACTCTTGTTTAAATTAACAGTTACAGCTCAACTTGTAAGGCAGGGTGAACTGAACCAAAAACATGTTTTTTTTTTGGGCGGGGGGTGGGGGGTGTTCCAAACAGATGGCAATCTTTCTGAAAACTCACTGTAATTTTCATCCTTCCAGCCATCTGTATTTCTATGGATGTCTTTACATTGATTCGCCAGATGATGAAAAATAGGACTCGGTAAACGAGCGACTTATTTTTTGAGTTCCACGCTGATGATTGGGCATCATTCAGCAGTTTAAGATTAACTTTACTGAAATCAGCTGCCTGCCACAGCTGAAAGTGGTGCTCATCAGAGAAAGAAAAAACTACAACCGTTGAGCTGTTGGCTGAAAAGTGACTGGATTGTGACACGTTCAGGTTACTGGGTGCAGACATTTAGAAAACTTGCCTGACTCGGAAGGAAGATGATCAGATGAAACGAACACAGAGATAAATGTAATAAATGTGTGATTTCCTTCATTCTTTTGAGCAGTCTTTTGCATGATTTGGCATTTTGATTAAAGAGGTCCTTCACTGAGAAAACATTTTACGTACAATACGTCTGTGGTACAATATGTCTTTTTTTTTTTTTTGCTAAGCATGCCCCTTCCTCCGCAGAGCTCCATGCAATAGGAAACTGAGCGCCGACCAGAACCAACCAATAGTGTTAGACTACCGCTTATGTGCTTCAAGTTTAAGGAATACCTCAGCTGATGCAGAGTTGATGAACTTTTCACGGACAAGAAAGTCTCTCAAATATAAATATATGAAAACACAATGTGATGTGAGAATAATACTCATAAAACAACTTGTTTTAGCTCTGGTTGTTGCTACAGAAGTACATTTATAAACAAGAAACGTGAAGTCGCCAATAAAATGGTAGGAGAAAGCATTTATGTGATATGCTTGTCAGCCACTAGATGGTGCCATCGAATCAGAGAAATACTCCAGAAAGAGACTTTAACTCACTCACTGCCATTGACAACTAAAGTCGTCATTTTAAATCCAACCGTTCAATGCATTGGCATTTTTTTACTGTGTGGCCATCAGAACGAGTCCCCGCACCATGAGAACAAACATCTCAGCTCTAAAGCCGATCTTCATCCGCATACGTCGCACGTCATGTGATCAGGAAGCAGAAAATCCATGTGTTAGGAGATCATTTTGGGCCGCTGCTGTAAAAAAAAGTGAGGCATGAACAGGAAACGTTTCTGCCGATCACAATTAAACAACGGATTATAAAAGAACGGATAACGCTCGAAACGTGCAGATTCTTCCTGATGTAAGAGGTGAGTCTCCGCTTTGTTTTGGTTGTTTTGTCGTCAACATTATGCTAGCGCGTAACGTTCTGTGACTCTTAAAAAACAGTAAAAACGGTGAGAAACGCTGGCAGCGAAGGGCTTTACTGATCAGGAAATGGCTGGCAGCGAAAGAGTTAACATTAATGGACTCACCCATCTTGACTCGTGGCGGGAAAGGCTGTTTAAGCATCCAGGAAACAGCAGAGATCATCTCGCCTGGTAGAAGCTACCATTTTTATACATTTTATACATTTTTACGCTATTTTGTGCCATGTTGGATGCCTACCTGAACTGTTATTCAAACCTTTTCGAAAACCTTCCCATCTGACTGAAATAACTGCCTGTCTGAGGGGCTTAAACACGCTCGCTCAGCCTCAACAGTCAAACAAAGATGTGGATCCACGGCTTATGGGTGGTCCGTGCTCACCTGGGTCGTCTTGTCCATCGTCCACTACCCAGTGACTGCTCTTCTTCAATATTCTGCTCACGAACTTTTATGGCTGCGCTTTTCCCTGCCGGTTCCTCCACCAGCGGCCCTGCATCTCCATCCAGACATCGCCTTCCAGTCACGCCGCAGATACATTCATCAAGGATCCCGACGAAGTTTCTGTGTCCAAGAGTCTGGTGCAGTCAGCTCCTTCTGGTCCAAAACCCGCCGTCCTTCCCATACAAAGACCTGAACTGCCAACCACCGCATGCTAGCCCACCTAGCCAGGTCGGCTGAGCATATGATCAAACACGGCAACTCCACCATAAACTTCGGCCTACTGAACATTCACTCTCTTACGGGAAAAGGGCATCTCATCCACAATCTCCTTTCTGACCATAAACTTAACTTTCTCTGCTCCGGAGTTGTTCATTTCCCTCTGGGATTAATAAAGTATTTTTGAATTGAATTGAATGCAGCATTAAAAACTGCCTGTATTACTCTAATTCTCAAAAAGCCCGGTGCGGATCCCACCAACTTTGATATCTCCGTCCAATATCTAAATTACCAATTATTTCCAAAATCCTTGAAAAAGTTGTTGCTTCTCAGCTTCACTCTTATCTCAATTCTCATAATCTATATGAACAATTCCAATCTGGTTTCAGACCACAACACAGCACGGAGACAGCACTAGTAAAAATCACAAATGATCTACTAATGGCAGCAGACTCAAGCCATCTCTCCATTCTGGTTTTACTAGATCGAAGTGCTGCATTTGATACCATTTCTCACAGCATACTTCTCAAAAGATTAGCATCTATCGGCATTAGTCACACATCCCTAGCCTGGTTCACCTCATACATATCAGATCATACTCAGTTCATTCAACTTCAGTCTCACTCTTCTAGTCATTCCCCGGTTACTGCAGGAGTTCCCCAAGGCTCAGTTCTAGACCCTCTTCTATTTAAAAATCTATTTGCTCCCTCTTGTTTACATTTTCCGCAAATACAACGTTGATTTTCACTGTTATGCTGATGACACCCAGCTGTACATTTCCTCCAATCCAAATGCATCCCTTCCACCAATCTCCCTCTCTAACTGTCTATCTGAAATTAGATCTTGGCTCTCTCAGAACCTACTTAAACTAAACAGCAATAAAACGGAACTCCTACTCATTGGCACCGCTTCTGTTTTAAAAAATTCTCCCAACTTCTCTATCAATATTGACGACTCCACAGTTCACCCATCCTTACAGGTAAAAAGTCTTGGTGTCATACCAGATGGTACACTTTCATTCCAATCTCACATTAACCATGTTACTTGAGTCGCATATTACCATCTTCACAATATCAACAGACTCCGTCCTTTTCTCACGCCTCATGCTGCTGCAATCCTCGTTCATACTCTCATCACCTCTTGCGTCGACTACTGTAATTCCCTTCTATTTGGTCTCCCAACTAAATCCCTTCATAAACTCCAACTTCTCCAGAACTCTGCAGCACACATCATTACTGGGACCCCCTCAAGAAATCACATCACTCCTGTTCTT
The DNA here is from genome assembly GCF_043380555.1 of Nothobranchius furzeri. Lineage (NCBI taxonomy): Eukaryota > Metazoa > Chordata > Actinopteri > Cyprinodontiformes > Nothobranchiidae > Nothobranchius > Nothobranchius furzeri. The sequence goes on from NC_091754.1 coordinate 53,283,002, forward strand.
AAAAACCTACACCGGTTGCCAATAGAAACCAGGATCATATACAAGATCCTACTACTTACATTTAAATCTATCCATAGCATGGCCCCACTTTATCTGTGTAATTTACTAACTATTGCTACCACTTCCCGATCTCTTAGATCCTCATCTGTACTTCATCTGGTTCAACCTCGAGCTCGCCTTACCACCATGGGGAGCAGAGCTTTCAGTTGCTCTGCTCCACGGCTCTGGAACTCACTTTCCTCTGCCATTAGAAATACAGACTCTTTTCCATTATTCAAGGCACACCTCAAAACCCACTCATTCAAACAAGTTTATTCCCTTTAGATCTAAACTTTAGAATTGTTTCAAATTTTTATGTATCTTGTTTGTTCTTATTGACCTATCTAACCTCTGTTGTTTTTGTTTTAATCTTTGTAAGGTGACCTTGGGTTTGAGAAAGGCGCCCTCAAATAAAATGTATTACTATTATTATTATTATTATTAGAAGCTAACCGTTAGCAACACGACTCTAAACAAGTCTAAACAAGATTTATCAGATGTATCAAAACAGATGTACACAGACAATTAAATCTATATTCTTCAACCTGTATTGTACTACTTTGGTTGCATTATTGTAACCCTAACCCATGAAAGTGATACGGTACCAAAACACCGACAAAAGTGGAGATTTGTGAATTATCAGCATTTTTGTGGACATAAAAAACCGTAGTGCGACCTGTGCTAATGCTTGTTTTTTACAAGCTCAATTACTTCTCTACGTAGGTGAGAGCTGAAGGATGACATTAAGGACAGTTCTTATCCACCACCATGTTATTCCACTTCTGAGAAAGATTTCGACTAGGATGCCAAAGATTTGGGAAGCTTCTGCCACCTTAAGGCTTAGCATGCTGCATCACAATTTTTTTTTTTTACTGAAAATGAGTTGGTGTCCACACGTTTTTTCCTAGAGGAGAGGTTTTGTATAATCTTGGCTACGTGTGAACATGGTCTAGGCAACATTCAGATTAGAGTAAATCTGAAAAAATCAGAGCAGTCAGAAGGTTGTTCTCCAAGTGTCCTTCAGGCCTTGCCGTGACTAATGACAAGCCTTGTTGACTGTCCATTTGTTTTTCTAGTGTCCTCTGCAGCTGAAGAGAGATTACAGATGTATTTGGTGCCGCCTGTCACCGACAAATGCCCGTCATTAATTTCTCAGGCGGAAGGCAATTTCAGAGAAGCGGATGAGTTCAGATAATGTTGAGAGCTCTGCTGAGCTGTTGAGCCTTTCAGAGAGAAAACATCGGGTCAGAAGAAGTTCCTTCTTCATGTCCTTCCTACAAGTGGTTCAAATGGTCAATAAATGACTCACTTTGAAAGTTTGTAGTTTTTTAGTGCTTTAGATTTGTCTTTTCTTCCTAAAAAACAACTAAAGATGATTAACATAGAAGGAATTGTGAATTTCCTTAACCCTTTTGCACTTGTTTTGTCTTTAAATCATCATGAAAGACCGACCCAGCTCAACTGAATTACTGCCACAACAGTTGTATGATTAAAAAAGATATTTTGGTCATGTGCATCACCACAAATTAGGCTACCCTCCAGCCGCCGACGTCCATTACAGATGGGACCTGCAGCACCGTGTTGTTTTCCAACCGTCTGTGTCATGCCACTGTTGTCAGACATAAACAATGGTCCGGTTGAGAGCCACTCAGTCCAGCGTTAAATTGATGCAAAGCAGAAACCTGTGTGAAATATTCAGCTTTGAAGCCTTGATGCACAATCTCTCAAACTCTAAAACTGTCTTTGTTTTACAGATTCATGACTAGATAAAACAAGGGCACTGTCAGAAAAACAAACAAGCTCAATACAATATAAGGTATGGGACATTTTTACATGAGGTTGCCTTCATTTTCCCTCGATTAAATGAATGATCACACATTTGCACATACAAAAGTAAAATGCTTTTTGGGGTGGCTGTGTCCGTGACTAGAGGGGTTGTCTTGGTGACTGACTTGCATTGGCACAAATATGAGCTTTTTTTCTACCAAAGTGGAGATGATCATCCTAAGAAGTGAATCATCAGCTCAGAAAATAAACTAGCATTTTGGACCTCTTTTTATCATGGATGACTGACACATACTGATTTACCCAAGGACACAATAACTGCAACAAACTAGACTTGAACCTGCAACCCTTATGTTACGGGGTGGGCACTTAACTCCTTTACCACCATCGTCTAAGGATGAGCTGACTCCAGTCCTGACCAATGCACACTCACCCTAATCAGACAATTAATGAGTTGAGCGGTAAATCAGATTGTTCAGACTCTACCAGATGAGATGGTGTTAGTGAATAGGGCCAGTCATACTTCCACACAATGGGATATTTTAGATGCATTGAACTGAATGCAAAAGTCTGCTCAGGAAGCGTGACCCGAGCTGTGGTGTAGGCAGCTGGTCGTGTTGCTGAAGCTGTAGGTAGACCGTGTCTTCGGCTTTATGCCTTTTCCTCCTGAACACCAAACTCTTGGCTCGGTGCCTTCCTCTCACTGCTGCACACTGGCAATAAATAATCCATTACACCTCTGCAGCTTTTACAGGAACAACTGAAAAACATGTCTCACCGAAATCTCACAGCGTGCCTCAGAAGTCTGTTCCATTTTTGTTCTGCGTTTTAATTGGCTTGAAAAGGAGAGAAAACATCTGCAACCGTCTAAGTGAAAGCATTTCTGCTGCCTGTCTCTGGAGCTGAACTGCTAGCTGTACACCCCCTCCCCTCCCTTCTCTTCCACGGGCCTGACAGAAACCTTATTAGACACTTCAACTATACATCACCGCAACGTATACGTGTGCTAGACTTTGTGATTTTGCACGACTGGACAGGGAGGCCAATTTGACCAATTAAACGGCTGTGTATTGGTGTGTGTTTACGTTGACGTGAGTGTACTTGTCTGCTGTGTGGGCGCAGAAATATTTAGAATCCTCTTGACGCCTAATTAGCGAGCAACCCGCCATGACCTCCAACTTCAAGAGACACCAAAAAGCTAACTTGAAACAACAACTTGGAACGGCTCGACAAAATGGCCCCGCTAATGAGCGTCTGCAAACACAACTTTCTTTTTGCTGATTGTTGTTTAAAAGAACATGTACCTTAACTTAATGTATATAATGAACCCACGCAGATGGGCGGTGGTTGGCGATGTTTAACGCCACTTGTGGCTGGTGTCATAAGTGTTTTTTTTTTGTGCCTTGGCATCAACAAACAAGTGGAAGCTGGACGTTCGTCTTTCTGCTGATGGCAAGCGTGAACAAAACTAGTGATCAAAGCAGGTCCACAGTTTCCACATAACAAAGGAGGGATCTGAATAGCGGATAAGGGTGTGTGTGTGTGTGTGTGTGTGTGTATGTGTGTGATGAAACAGAATATGGAACAGTCAAATGGAGATCAACTCCGCTGATGTGCCTTTTTGATCTCCGCCTGTGCCGCTACTGAATATATACGAGTGCAGAAAGAGGGAGCTCATGGAAACGTGTCTTTCTTGACTAATATGGATGCAAACGGGGGTATGTCAGTTAGATGAAGCAAATTTTTGTTTTAGAAAAAATGGGTAACATGTTTACATGTCTTTGTCTCTCTAAGTGGAGAGTCATGCATAATATGGCTAATTATGGTAATGGCCATATGGGCTTCTTTGTTATTATAAATCTGAAACTCTGGAGACAAAGATATTTGTGCCATTTTATTCAATCAAGTTTTGAGTCATTGAAATGTGCAGAACGCAAGCAGTGCTTCCAAAGCTCCCAGTGTGCAAACTCACTGCTTATTCTGAATTCAAAGGAACATTTTTAAAGAAAAGCTAGTTCAAAATGGGAAAAAATGAAGTCAGGAAATGTGCTTGATTTCTGGTTTTGGAAATTAAATGAATGCATGTTTTTTTTTTTACTAGAGTTAAGAGACTGTGCTAGAAATACATTTGTAGGAAAACTTTGCAGCTTTGCTCATTTTAATGTAGAAAACATGATATAATCATGGCATTTTGAAGTATTTAATAAGTGCAAAAGTACCCTCAGAAATTAAAACTACAGCCTTCACAGCACTATCAGGTTTTCCAATTGTAAGTAAAAGTATTCCAAATGTATTAATATTGACTCAGTCAGGTATTAAATCACTCATTGTCAGTTTCACCACCTGTTGTATAATAAATAAATAAATAAATAAATAAATAAATAAATATTTAAAAAGGGAGATTGTGAAATCTTTAACTTTTAGGAATCTTTACGTTTTGGCATATAGGTGCACAACTATAACCTCGGGCCACAATAGAATTCAACAAGCAAGTCAATAGTATCAAAATGCATAATCAATTAAATTCACTTTCTGGTTCTCACGATGTGCAGATGGAGCGAAAGTATTTTAAAAAATCTACCGAAACCTAAATGAAATCTAAATTACAGTTTATCTTGCTGAGACAGCTGGAGGCCAGTGCAGCCACGTAATGCCATACCAGCAATGCCACTGGGTACCTCATAACCAGAAGCATTGGCTGATTGACAATCATTGTAGTGCAGAGTTTTACCTGAAGAGGGAGCAATGATGGTCTTTGGCTGAGTTTTTAAATTTTACTGGACTACACGTGTCTACAGCACTATTACACCCTCCTTTATAGTTTATCATGAAAAGCAAAGATGATTTTGGGGTAACTCGCTAAAAAACGTTCATTGCGTCATCACTAGACCGATCCAAGATGGCAGGTTTGTCATCTGTACGTCTTTAATAAATTTGAGTAGTCAAGGTTTTTTGTGGTCTAGAAACTGTAACTGAGAATAATGAACTTTTGCCTAAACTGCCAAATGTACATGTGCGAGCTATCTTGATTCTATTCATGCTAGCACTGATTAATATTATCTCAATGAGGCATTTTGATTGCATGCAAAGGTAAGGTTGAATGTGGGAAATCCAGTTATGTTGTGCAACAAATGGCAGAATTATGACCTATAAACCACCTGGATTATATCTAAAATTCTCACCAAACAGACAAAATTGGTAAAGACTGAAACATAGCATACCTATTGGTCATGTACTTCATATAAGACACTGGCTGTTTATGAAACATATTTTCTTTAAGAAGTTTTAAACATTGCAGAGGATATGGCATACTTTCAATCTGAAACCACACGTCTTTTCCTCAACTGTAGTCTTTAGTTCCACAGGGCTGTGTACTCGTTACCCATCCCATTTTTTCCCCTGTTAAATCAAAGTGTAAACTTTTCTGAAAACTTCTCATGTCTTGGTAGTTTTTCAGACATGTTTTCAAAAGAAAACCTCACCCCTGCTACAAGAGAAAACTCTTCACACAACAAAAATCACTGTGTCTTTCTAGTCTCAAGATTGCATACTTCAAAGTCCAACTTTCCAAGAAAACCATGTGAAATAATTCAGACATGGTGCCTTTGAAAGATGTATGAAAGTTGCCGTGGGAGTTATGAAACTAACATGAAAGTGCCTTAAAGAATAAATATGTATGGATGTTTTGTTAATTGAGGAGCATTTGACTATCTTATTTCTAAAAATTCAATCTAGAATGACTTTAGAGTTTACATTTACATGTAAATGAATATGAATGATCGGTTTACATCAATATGCTGCTTCCTTGGGCAACAGATTAGAAATTAATTCTGATTCAACTTCTGTTTCAAAGGTTTTCAAACTCAGCCTTTAAAAGAAAAAATTGCAAGAACCAAGTGGCATATCAAACGAAGAGGCAGGGGGCAGGGTAATATTGTATGCTAATAGAAGACAGCTCATGGGAACAAAAGTGTTAACAGCCAAAGAATTAACTTTATAACTGAATATGAATTAATCAAGCTCCAGCTCACCAACATATGATCTTGGAGTGAAAAATGCATCAACGTTCAACACCATCAGCTCGAGCTCAGCAGAGGGCGTTGGTGGACACATGAACTGTGGGTGCCGAATACAAGAACTCACATGTCTGCTGTAGGTTTTAGGGGTTAGTATTCATTAGACATCTAACACAACTCTCACACACTCACATGCATGCACAGGGAACATGCAAACTCCTTGCAAAGATCCAGGCCGGGATGTGACCCCAGGACCTCCTTGCTGCAAGGCAACTGTGCTAACTACTGTGCAGCCCCTTTTTCTTCTTTTTTAAATCAAATAATTTCAAATGTTATATAACTATATGATGCATAATGGCCAAGTCCAAAATTTTTGTATAAATTGGGAAAAAAAAGGTTAAAGAAAAGAAATGTTAAAGCTGCTGCTTGTGGTTCATTAGGGTTATGAGTGTGATATATCTACTGAGTGTGCACTCCCTTAATTAAGGTGATATGAAGCATCACTGAAGAGTTTAAAACACTTTAGGCTATTGCTTTCAAAGTGGTTTCAGTCATTTCTGAGGCGGAAACCTGGACAGTACTCTGAAGCCCTCTGGTGACCAGAAACTACACGTAACAGTTTTTTTGGTTTGGGTAGGAACACCAGTGGGAGCTCTCTAATTGCTTTATGGCAATAGTTGTCTACTATTCCAGTAACTAATTTAAAGGCTAGCGATGAGCTCTTTCAGTTCACTGACCGTCAGTAAAAACACACAAGAACCATTTTGCTTTTTTGGTTGACATTATAGCAGAGTCTGCACATAAAGGCAAGAGAAGGATGTCTTTGGAGGCGATACAAAGAGCTAAAACCAGAGGGAACATTGACACAACCTACGCTTATCTGAGGGAGCTAAAGGAGGCTATGAAATCATGGACTGATGGTGACCTGGCTTTGTTGCTGTGGATCTTTTTACTTTGTGGCTTGTTTTAGTGTCAGTTATGTTAGCATTAGCTAGTGTTAGCATTAGCTTATTGTTAGTGCTAGCTACAGCAGGTTGCTGCAGGATTGTTTACGACAGTTGTAATTCCACTTTTAACAAGTGGAGGGAGTAGCAGGGAAACATATTTAGTGTTGCTTTTAGTGGTGCAAAGGATCAAGAAACTCATGGTTTTCAGTCATGTATCGAATCACTTTTTGGATCAGCAGAATGAAAAAAAAAGAAAACACATATAGCTTTGTTCTCTATTTACTAGAACACGTAGTGCTTCGTTTTTCTGCTTTCCTGCAGTCAACGTCGCATGGATGTGTAGATCATGTCTATATTGAGTCCCGTCGGTCCTGAGCACTTCTGTAGGACGGCCAAACTAGGTCTTTGTACAGTGGGTTAAATGTTAAAATGGATTGCCATAAACCTGCTCACTTCCTGCTTTCACTCATTAAAGTGATGTTTATTGTTAATTCCTCCTCTTTCACATATTTGTCTCCAACAATATTAACAGGTCCCATCATGTTAATGTAATCATTTAAAATTTTACAGAGAAGCCAAAATGCTCCTGTACACCCAACTTAGTGATGCGGTTGGTTTTTCTAGCTCCTCTCCTCCTCCACCATGACCACCGCCGTGCTTTGGTGTATGGATTGAACAGGTGACGCCTCGGGCCTCCATGTGACCGATTCTAAACAGGATAGTATTATTGTGTATACTAATGCACCGGCAACCCTTAAAATGAAAAATTCACTTACCACATGTAATCCTTCACCAGAGGAATGGAGGTATGTAAAGTATTTTAGATAATTGATTTCTGAGGAAAGCACTAATCCTGATAATGACGTAACGTTCCTTGAAACAATAATGAGGTGACCCAGGTTTCTTCCTGGTTGGGAACTGTAGAACAGAAGGAACATAGTGAAATCCTTCAACTAAATTTTTAGAGTGCATGCTCATTGTTAATTTGCATGTAACGAATATGTTCTATTTATATTCTATTCACCAAAAGGTTCATGTTTATGGATATGCAAGAATAAAAATGGGAGCTCATCCATTATGATTTTTAAACCATTGGTTAGTTGTTGTTTGTTTTTTTATCTCAAATGCCAGTAAATTAAATAAACTGGTGCATTCATTTTTAAGCTGGGGAACTATTACACTGACCCGTGTTGAATCACCTCTAAAAAAAAATAAACTGAACACACAGATAAATTCTGGCTTGTTTATTGTAATTGGTAGTTACGATGAATTGATGAATTTTACAAAGTATGCAAGAGCATATTTTAAATTTACAAACACTTTATAAAAGCCTTGGTTTCACAATAGAAAATCACAGTTAGACAAAACTCTCTCGGTTATTAGTGAAAAAACAAGTCTTTTCAGTGACAAGGCTGAGAAGCTCTGAAAGTGCAGAGCCTAATGAGCTGTAAGCACACATTGAAACTGTATAAACTGAGTGAAAAAGCCTTCGTTTATTCTGAAATTATCCTTTTCCTCTGAAAGATCAGGCAAGAAACGTGTCAAGACAAAAAAGAGAAACAGCAACGTTCGTTAAAAGAAGAATATAGCTCAGAGTCAAGAAAATCTGGTGTGTTTAATCAATACGACGGTGGCACAGGAGTTAAGTGCTCGGCCCATAATCCGAAGGTTGCAGGTTCGAGCCCCGCTCAGTCTGTCGCTGTCGTTGTGTCCTTGGGCAAGACACTTAACCCACCTTGCCTGCTGGTGGTCGGAGGGACTGGTGGCGCCAGTGCTCGGCAGCCTTGCCTCTGTCAGTGCGCCCCAGGGCAGCTGTGACTACATCGTAGCTCATCCCCACCAGTGTGTGAATGTGTGTGTGAATGGGTGAATGACTGATTGTGTTGTAAAGCGCCTTGGGGGGTTCCAGGACTCTAGAAGGCGCTATATCAAATACAGGCCATTTACCATTTACCAATACATTTACAGTGGTCTCTAGTAGGAATGAATACCTTGTAAGTCATACTGGGGGAGACAAAAGCCCAGATGCCTCTTAATCAGGAAGTACATGTCAGCAAGAAAAAGAAGCTTCAGACGGCAGGTTGTAGAGTCTTATTTTCTGATATATATACATCTCACCTCTGACTGGATAACATATGCTTCATCTCCACAAATATCCTTGAAGGAGTTCTGCCATGTGGCGGAGTTGCTAATGCTAACAGTTAACAAGCAAACCATTGTTTTCTTGTGAAATTGCCAATAAGATTGATGTGTCACATGACCCCCTTCCTATTGGAAAAAGAAAAGATGGATCCAAGATGGCCGACTTCAAAATGGCCATCATCACCACCCATCTTGAAAAGTTTGCCCTCTCACATATACTAATGTGCCACAAACAGGATGTTAATATCACCAACCATTCCCATTTTATTAAGGTGTATCCATATAAATGGCCTACCCTGTAGTTGTCGCTCTCTGCTGTTTCCTGGACGCTAAACCAACAACAGCATTCTCCGTTGCGACTCAAGATGGGTTCAAATCCTAGAGTTTCACTATTTTTTCTTCAGAAGCTAATGCAGGAGATAGGTGTAGTGCACTATTTTTACTGTTATTACTAATGGAAATGTCCTGAAAGTGAGTAGAGCTGTGCTGAGTAGGTACAAATGGAAAAGGCCCAATCACCACCATCAGCAACATGAATGTTCATGCTATACAACCCACTAATGCATGCCACAATCAACACTAAAGGTGGTCCCATGACATATTAGACATTGTTACATTTTTTTTCTTGGTGATGTAGCGTTATTAAGATCCTATTGTTTGCCCTTAACAGCTGCCCCTTCACACAGTAACAACGTGTAGGAATCGCCAAGGTCGGATGCTGGTTTCAGTATGTTTACATTCCAGGAGAAGAGACAGAAGAAGAGAAGAAGAACGCTTTCCATTAATTAATCAAAGTACTTTATTTGTGATAAAGCTAATCAAAGTATATGTTGATCAATAATAATCAGGTGAATGATCTGTGAAATAAAGATGTCATGAGTTATGTGTTTAATGAATAAACAGGACTGCACCAGACAGACTGATCTACATTAACATGGAAACGCATGACACATTGTTCTCAACCAATCAGAACTTTCGTCTGTCGTAGGGCAGAATCTGGGTTGTTTAATGAAGTTGTCCAGTCCGGTTTACTAAGATTTGTAAACAACTAGGGGATATAAAACAAGGCAACGCCATTTTAAATTCAGTTCCATTTTAACCACAGTTCTGTTCGATCTGAGTTCCAAAGGAGTTACATCATACTCTCAACGTAGTTTTCAACCAGCTCTCGATCCATCACCGCAAAAGAGATGTGCAGCCTGGCCAGATGCACTTTCTACTTTAAGCTGAGAACTGTCAAGCTCGAGATTTCCGTCGTTTGAACAACAAGACGACGTCGCTTCAAAATAAGAGCTGAACTCGCTGACGCCTGCCGCTGCTACCGTAGTCGACCCTCAGACGGGCTTTGTAGTGCTGCGACCGCTGTTCCACCAGCTCCAGTACACCTGAAGGTCCGAGGACCTGGCAATTCCTGATCTACACAGGAGGCTCCATATACGGTACGTAGTTACGGCAAAATGGTGCTCATGTCATCAGCTTCTGAAGCCTCGTGGTAGCCTAGTCATAACAACCAGATTCGCTACGTCAGCCTAGAGATTCTGAAACACACACACACACACACACACCAACACGATAACACCCAAATCCATATGCATCCATCACGGAGTTAGTCCTGGTAGATTGTAAGAATTTATAATTATAGAAATTAAAGATTCTTAAACGATCCCAACTCTCTCTTTTCTTGTCTCTCAGTCAATACAGAGTGTTTAAGTAAACTCCCTGATGATAAAAACAACCACTTCTGATTATAACATTTAGATCTAATTACAGTGTATAAATATACAAACTACAGATTACTACAGTGATGACTTTTTGTTGCCAGATTGTTAAACAAACTATAAAGAACTCCTAAACCGCAGCTCACTTAAAACATTTTAAACTGTTATCAGCTGTTGTATCCGGAAGTAGCACAAGTGGGCAAGAATTCCTTTTCCGAGCTTCATTTAAATCTGCATTACATGTAGCAATCTCAAGCATCTCTCATTTCTTCTCTCTTACCTACTCTCTATCCTATCTTATACTACCCTCTAGCAGTAGACACAACAAACTACTACTTTCCCTCACCTCCTGTAGAAACTAATGAAACTCCAATGCTAATGCTAGCTCATACACAGACCATCATCTATAGATATTGCCTTGACATAGGAGTTGAACATAGAAGTTCAGACCCAAACATGGGACCCCTAGTGGCAGGTTCCTATAGAAATGTTAAGCCTCCTTTCCTAACATGTAAATCTCGAAAAGGACAAAAATCACAGTTAAAAGTCCTCAGGGGCCACATGAATAAAAAATAAATAAATTGTTTTAAAAATACCAAATCATTTCATATTAAATTTATTTTTTTTTATTTTTTGTATTTCTGAAAATCTTAAATTTTCGCTGTAGTGAAAGTTTTCCATTATTCTAGAAACGTGAATGTGAACAAAAACAAAGGAGATTATTTTAGACTTCAGAAGAAACAGGGTGGAGTCAAACACTGTTTCCATCATGAGAGAAGAAGTGGAGGTGGTTGAGGAATACAAATACCTTGGAGTTCACCTGGACAACAGACTGGACTGGAGAAAGAACAGTGAAGCCGTTTCCAAGAAGGGACACAGCAGACTGCACTTCTTGAGGACGCTTAGGTCCTTCAACGTCTGTAGCAAGATGCTGCAGATCTTCTACAAGTCTGTTGTTGAGAGTGTAATCTCTTCAGCCATCGTCTGTTGGGGTAGCAGCATCAGAAGCAGGGACCTGAAAAGGCTCAACAGCCTAATAAAAAAGGCTGGTTCTGTTCTGGGGACGACTGTGGAACCACTGGAGGAGATAATGCAAAGAAGGATTCTCCAGAGAATCAAGAAAATGATGGACAACCCCGAGCATTCTCTTCACAAGACTGTCCGACAACGGAAGAGTGTCTTCAGTCAAGAGGCTTCTTCGGTTTCGCTGCAACACTGACCGCTACTGGAGATCCTTCCTGCCAACAGCCATTGTAATATACAACAACTCTTTGATGACTTGATTATTATTATTATTCTGAGCTACTACAGCAATCAATTTCCCTCTGGGATTAATAAAGTATTTTTGAACTGAAATGATATTGGGGGCTTAACATACTCACTCAGGGAGCTACAAATGGCCCTTAGACTGCACTTTAGACATGTCTGAAGGAAACTAATCAGCTAGAAAAATCTAATGAATAGATTTTTTTGTTGCTGTTTGAGAAATGTTACTTTACTATTATGCTGCAACATTTTTTAGCCACTATTTCTCAGACGAATGGCCATGTTACTAAATGTTAGCTTTAGAAACCTGCCCTGCAGACAGGAAGGGATTTGTTTGGTTTAAACACTGTTTTGAATATTTATAATTTTGCTCAATTTGAATTTGAATGATGAGCTAACTGTGGTAATCAGAGGGCTGGTGCTAATTGATTATCACAGGAAAAATGTGAATTACACTCAAATTCTAAGAATATTCAGGCTATAACTATTCAGCACACTCAAATGTAGCCTCAACACTTAATCAAAATCCATTGCAATTGTTTTGTTTTTGTCTTTCTGCAGATAATGAGGCACTTAAAGTAAAAAAAAAAAAAAAGAATAGAAAGAAATGCACACTTCCTTTTAAGGCCCTTTCAAGTGTCAGGAAAGAAAAATGTGAAGAGAAAAATTAGCAGCCAATCTTTTATGTTCACAGTGAAGACGAGTACTCTTTCAGCGGGAGGTTGAAAGCTTTACAATCAACCGGTTACCTTTTAAGGCTCACCAGGCACAATATTCACAAATTGTCTCAATTGTGATGTTGAGCTACACTTTCTTCCTTTTTTAACCAGAAAAAAGCACTTATCCGTCTTTTCCTTGTTATGATAAGTTGTAGCGATAAAGTACGACGCAAAAACTCACAATCAAAGGACACTCTTCCAGCCCTTGTGAGCTCTTTGGTTGTGTGACAACATTAAAAGGAATTTTTTTGTTGTCGTCATTTTTTAACTAAAAGTAGGTCAAGGCACCAGCACTTGTAGTATGTATGTTATATAAAGCTGTGATTAAGTTGACTTTTATCACTAGTTTTTCGTTTTTAATATGTAACATCTGAGGGTTTAAGCTTAAGAAAATTTGTATTTCTTTTTTTTTTTGTGAAGGAGATTTATCGGCTATTATATCGGCTATCGACCTTTGTAAAAAGTTTTGTATCAGTATCGGTCCCAAAAAAGGCATATCGGTCGGGCCCTACTCCATTGACTTAAATCTAGTTTTTAAACGTAAACACTCCTGTTGGCTATCATCCCTGGGCCACATCCGCCAGAGGAAACAGAGTTTTAAACACCAGCTGCTGTTTTCTATGTTTAAACATCTGTTATTTTCCACGACTTTAAATGGTGTTTTTCTTTTAGGAACTCTAAGGCCCTGTCCACACATAGCCGAGGATCTGCCAAAACGTAGATATTTTTCTATGTTTTGGCCTGTCATCCACACAAAAACTAAGTTTTTTTACACGAGAACTGATCTTTTTAAAAACTCCGGCCAAACTGAAGATCTGCGTTTTCTCCGTTTTGGGTGTCTGCGTGTGGACGGACAAAATCGGAGTTTTAAGGTCCGCAACGTCACTTTCCGCGACAAAAAAATGCTGACATCACGTGTGCGACCTGTGTTTACACTAGCCGACAGCATGGATGCCCTCAGAGCTGCGCTCGCTTTATCAATTGTCCAAGCGCTTTTTGCTTGTTTGTTTTTGCAAGCGGAATTACTGCTCCTTGCAGAAGACCACAGACGAAGGACGAGGTTAAGAGCGGGGGAAGTACTGCCGCCTACAGGTCTGGCATGTCCTTAGCAATGTATTTATCCGGGTACGTGTGGACAGTTTTTTTTTTTAAACGAGGTGGTGTGGATGCAAGTTTTTGGAGGGGTGGATATTCATTTATAAAAAAAATACCCGGCTACTTGTGGACTAGGCCTCAGGCAGCAGTAGCTCAGGAGGTAGAGCGGGTTGTCCAGTAATCAGAGGGTTGTAGGTTCGATCCCAGCATGCCTGCTGGTGGTGGGTGGAGGGAGCAGCGGCGCCAGTGCTTATCACCTTGCCTCTGTCTGCTACATTGTGGCTCATCCCCACCAGCGTGTGAATGGATGAATGATACACTGTAGAGTAAAGCGCTTTGGAGTCCTCTGGCTCTGAAAGGCACTATACAAATACGGGTCATTAAGCATTTGTCCAACACATTCTGACACCCTAAACGTTGAAAAATGATGCAGTGTGACCAAGCGTTATTTTCTGACGTGTCGGGATTCCGCAGATTTCACTGACATTTCACCTCCAACCCCTTACCCCCTTCCTAACCATAACCAAGTATGTCAGTCTAAATTTTCCATTAAGCGTGTTTGAGAGGAACGATGAAACACGAAACAAAGCGTTGCATGCACAAGCTGGCTATGGTTAGGATGGGGGTGATGAAAAGGGTAAATAGCAAGAGGGTAATGGTCACAATTTGGTCAAATGTCCTTTTTACCGCAGGCGTCAGATTATGACACTCTGGCACAGCATGTCGCCTCCCAACACGCAGGGGCTCCCAACACGTCGGAAACAAACACTTGGTCACACCGTGTCAATTTCCGATGCTTAAGGGGTGAGAATGTGTTGATTTGTCATAAAGTTGAAGTGGTAGCAGCTAGCTGTTTCTCCTTCTCTGATGTTACTGAGCGGAGACCCTCTCACACCACTGCTCTGTTGCTTTAGGCAAGTGCATAGCACTTATTACAGACTGCAAATCACAACGTGCTTCATAGATCAAAGCAAAACGTATCATAAAATCTTAATGATCTTAAACAAGAAACAATTTAAATTCAGAAAACAAAGTCATGAAATTATGAAATGATCACAAATACCGTAAAACTAATGAAAGATGATTACGAATTTGAGTTAAAAGTAAGAAAACAAAAGATATAGGTAAAAGCAGCTTTAAATAAAAGGGTCTTCAGCTGTTTTTAAAGGGGTCCAGACTCCCAAAACCACGTAAGGATAAAGGAAGATCATTCCAAAGTCGGGGAGCAACAATCTGTAAGGAGCGATCGCTTCAGCTTTTATATCTGGTCTTTGGAACTTCTAGAAGGTTCTGGTTTGTGGAACTGACGGCTTGGGTTGGAGCAAAACTTTCCGACTTGTTTTGCCGATTTGCTGTTGAAGCTTTAATGTTTGCTCTTATTGAGAAAATCGATAAAATTAGCAACATTCAAACTCTGGTAAATTGCCCACACTTTTACCCCCTTAACACCAATTAATGACTGCTGTGTGTTACTGCGCATCAGCTCCTTCTGTTTCCCCCACCCCTTGAATTTCATCTCCACACCTCAGGATTAGCTTTACGACTGGTCTGATCTCTCTGAGATGAAGCTGAGAATCCAATGGCACTGCGGGGAGCTTCTGTTTGTTTGTATTTATTTGTCCCTAAGGTGTCTGAAAGCAATACGCTCAAATATTATTTTCAGGTGGGGCTTCCTGTGTTACAGTGTTTGTGTAGGTTGTGCTGCTCTGAAAGAAAATAAAAAAGTACTGCAAGCAACTTGGTTGCAGTAATGATTAATGGGGGGGGACTTTCAGCACCGGTTCAATTCGGAGAACGGTGGCCAGGTGAAACAAAAAGCAATCATACTTGTCAGTCTTAGAAAAAAAAAGTGTAAATTGGGGGGAAAGCTCTCAATTTCTGAGACCTGTGCGCTCATTCGGTTACACACATTTTCAGTCGGCTCACTCTTGAATCAGATCCAAACCAGCACGTAAATGCTAAAGAGGAAAAGACAAAAAAGCAAGCTAAAACTAGCCTAACTTACAGAAGCCGCTTTTATATTCAGGACTGATTTATTTGGGTGCTCAGCATCTGGCATTTCCACATTTTTCACTCTCTAATTAGCTCCTGATGCTGACATAATTAGTTCCCACAGATGGACCGAGGACGTCTGTTACTATCTCACTTGCAGAGATTTGCAAAACATTAACAGCTTTCTTTAAAAAAAAAATAAATCATTTAAATCTGCACTTCCTTCGCTTGCTTGGGATTTTCTTAGTCAAGTGATGAATTGCAGCTAAATTTGTCAAATTTGAACCCAAAAGCAAAGTTGGTAATCCAGCAGTTTCCCCAACAGTTCTTTTTACATAATAATATAACATTTTCTGATGTTAGCTTATTCTATTGTCAAGTTTTTCTACTACCATTCAAATTAAGCCATTTCTGGACTTACCGCACTCAGGTGGATTATTTACATCACAAACTTGCCATATACACTCACCTAAACGATTATTAGGAACACCAGTTCTCCTTAACGCAATTATCTAATCAACCAATTGCATGACAGTTGCTTCAATGCATTTAGGGGTGTGGTCCTGGTCAAGACAATCTCCTGAACTCCAAACTGAATGTCACAATGGGAAAGAAAGGTGATTTAAGTAAATTTGAGCGTGGCATGGTAGTTGGTGCCAGACGGGCCGGTCTGAGTATTTCACTATCTGCTCAGTTACTGGGATTACTGCGGCAGTCCTGTGGGCAAAAATGCCTTGTTGGTGCTGGAGGTCAGAGGAGAATGGGCCGACTGATTCAAGCTGATAGAAGAGCAACTTTGACCGAAATAACCACTCATTACAACCGAGGAAGGCAGCAAAGCATTTGTGAAGCCACAACCTTGAGGCAGGCGGATGGGCTACAACAGCAGAAGACCCCACGGGTACCACTCATCTCCACTACAAATAGGAAAAGGAGGCTACAGTTTGCACAAGCTCACCAAGTTAGACGGTTGAAGACTGGAAACATGTTGCCTGGTCTGATGAGTCTCGATTTCTGTTGAGACATTCAAATGGTAGAGTCAGAATTTGGCGTAAACCGAATGAGAACATGGATCCATCATGCCTTGTTACCACTGTGCAGGCGGCTGGTGGTGGTGGTGTCAGGGATCGATGACAGTCTTTGATGTCTTCCTGCATAAAGAGCGGACAATTAATAATGAGTACCACTAGTGGGTATCATGTATGTCATTTGCATTTATACATTTCACAATGGATTATATGCGGCATTATAGTTACATTTCAGTGCTCAATTCCCTCAAACAGAAAAAGAATTTTGTTCAATAAAGTTTAAGTCAAGTGTGGTGAATGTTTGGTTAAAAAAATTGCAAATTTGTTGCATTTAAACATTAACGTAACATTTAAAGCTGCTATAGCAAAGCTTGGTTTTGGACGCAAATACGGTCATGGAACACTCCCCCCTCCCCTTGGATATCTTCCCTGAGACGCTTCTGCCGGAACTGGAAACCCACATTGCCAGAAGAAACAAGATAGCGCTGAACACCAGTCTCTGTTTTCTAAGTCCAAACGTCTTTTGTTGTTTGTGACTTCAAATTTTGTTTTTCTTTCTGGGACTCTGGTAGTTTGTCCTAAAGCTGAAGTGGTAGCAGCCGGCTGTTTCTCCTTCTCTGATGTTATTGAGCGGAGAACCTCTCACACCAGTATTTCTTAATTCAGGTGCTGGTCATAAAATTAGAATATCATGACAAACTTCAAGTTTGTCATGAAATAGGGGTAGTAGGGGTGTAATGAGATCTCGTTGCACGAGATCTCGCGATAATAAATCAGCTCAATATTTCTCATTTGAAGAAATGGCTGTCTCACGAGACCTACGCATGGTGGTGCTAATGCACTAACCGCCGAACGCCAAAAAAGGAGGAGGAGAAGAAGAAGCGCTGGTGATGGACTGTACTCATGGCTACGCCTCTGAACGCTGAAATAGAAGACGCCCCGACGACGTTTAAGTCATTTGTTTTCCGGTTGAAACGAAAGATGGCGACAGAGTGACGGACAAGACATGGACAATATGTAAGCACTGCAAGAGAATAATACCATACACTGCGGCTAACACTAGCACAATGCAAAAGCACCTTCAGAACCATCACAGCGCTTTGCTCAAATCAGCTCCACCTGCAGCAGGTGGATCCCAGTGTCCCGCTCGTGGAGAAAAACATGCTCTTCACCCTTGGCCAGAAGTAGCAGAACCAGCATCCAAGAAGACTGCGCTTGAGGATCTGCTTGGAGATTCATTCTGCATCAAGCCAGACCAAAGCAATGGAGCAGGGCAAGTACAGAATGAACTTGAACATTACAGAAGAGGGCCATCGATCCCACTGAGTCGCTGCCCTCTGAAGTGGTGGAAAGAAAACTGCACCCAGTTTCCTTTACTGTCCTCACTTGCCAAAGCATACCTTTCCATCCCTGCCACTTCCGTTCCAAGTGAGCGTGTCTTCTCTTGTGCAGGGGACATAGTTTGTGCCCAAAGGTCTCAGTTATTACCAGAAAATGTGGACATACTTCTTGGAAGAAAAAAAAACATGGAAATTTAATAGGCTGGAGATTTAAATTCTTACCAGTAACTTCTGTCATTAAAGGGATAATCCACCCCGTTGATAAAATGTTGTCCTTGTCCTCTTCCTCAGAGTTAGATGGGTTAGAAAAAGGTTATCTAACTCTGAGGATTAAGGCAACTGACAAAATTGAAATTGGAGAAGGAATATCCCTTTGTTGAAACATGTTAGCACTTTAGTTATTAAAATACAAGCTTGTTTGCACTCTCTATTGGAGATAAAGCATTAAAAAGGAAATATCACAATTGTGAAGGCAATGCAAAATTTTATTTATGATCATGTTTTGGACATTTCCGCTGTTCATCTTTTGAAAAGTTAAAAGGCCATGCAAAGCTTTGTTCTTAGGTCTACATAGGATTGAGGAATCCGATAAAGAAATGCACAAGTTAAACTGAGAAAAAAAGTTCTAATAAACTGCTGTTTTGCAGAATAAATATAATAAATTGTTTTTTTTTTACTAATATAGAAATCTTGTCTCGTTATCTTGAACTCAGTATCGTGTCTCATCTTGTCTTGTGAGTTTTGTGTCTCGTTACACTCTTACAAACTTGACCTCAAGCACAGCAGCTGCCTCTGGATACACGACTTTCTAACAAACCGACCACAGTCTGTTTGGTTAGGCCAACACCATTCCTCCTCTCGGTCCTTCAACACAGGAGCCCCACAAGGCTGCATGCTGAGTCCCTTCATGTACTACCTGTACACACATGACGGTAAGCCCACCCACAACACCAACGCTATCATTAAGATTGCTGATGATACAATTGTGGTGGGCCTAATCAGCCAGGGATATGAATCAACATACAGGGAAGAAGTGCAGCAGCTGGCGGATTGCAGTACAACTAACAACCTGACCCTGAACACCAACAAAACCAAAGAAAACATCAATGACCCAAGAAGAAAAAAGGTGAAGCACCAGTCAGTCACAATGTAAGATTATTAATTTACATTTAATTAAGGGCCACAAGACATTAAAATGTCATATCCAGTATGAAATCCATCTTGTGGACCACTGATTTATTTAATCAGAAGATTGGAACTTTTTAATGCAGGGAATTTAGATGACACCTTGTATTAACTGAGAGACAAGAGAAGAGAGAGACCTTTGAAAACGTTTGACCTTATGTGAGCTGTCTTTAGTGAGCGCAAAGTCAATTTCGTTGTATACCTTTGCAGTGACGATAAAATGATCTTGAAGCATGAACTGCTCTAAAACATTCTGGTAGATGGCTGCATTGACCTTGGACCAACAACAATGGAACAACAAATGCAAAATTTATTTTCATCAGAGAACATAACTTTGGGCAACTCAGCATCAGTCTAGTCCTTTTTGTCTTTAGCCCAGGCGTGAGATGCTGTTGATGGTGTTTCTTGTTCAAGAGTGGCTTGACACAAGGAATGCAACAGCTGAAACCCAGGTCTTGCATCCATCTGTCCATTGTGGTTCTTGAAGCACTGACTGTAGGTGCAGCCCCCTCTTAAGCCCTTTTCAGATAGACATTCTGGAACATTTGTGGACAATTCAACCCGTTTTGTAACCGGAACTGCGTTTTCAG
Organism: Nothobranchius furzeri; assembly: GCF_043380555.1. Taxonomy (NCBI): domain Eukaryota; kingdom Metazoa; phylum Chordata; class Actinopteri; order Cyprinodontiformes; family Nothobranchiidae; genus Nothobranchius; species Nothobranchius furzeri. Next base: position 53,302,864 of record NC_091754.1, read on the forward strand.
ACACACCACTTTTGTACCGGAACTTAATAATAATAATAATACATTTTATTTCAACAGCGCCTTTCTGAACACTCAAGGACACTTTACAGAGATAAAATACACAACAATAAAAGATAAAACAGCATAAAACAAACAGACAGATTGGAGCAAAGAGAGTAATTATTGGAATGCCAGACGGAACAGGTGAGTTTTGAGTCTGGTTTTAAAGAGAGTGAGGGAATCAATGTTACGGAGGTCAGGAGGAAGTGAGTTCCAGAGCTGGGGAGCAGAGCGGCTGAAGGCCCTGCTCCCCATAGTGACCAGACGGAAAGGTGGGACTGAGAGGTGGATGGAGGAGGAGGACCTGAGGGAACGGGTGGAGGTTGAAGGATGAAGGAGGTCTGAGAGGTACGGTGGAGCTAGGTTATGGATGGCTTTGAATGTATATAGCAGAATTTTGAATTGGATTCTGGAAGTGACAGGGAGCCAGTGGAGCTGCTGAAGAACAGGTGTGATGTGGTGGAAGGAGGGAGTTCTGGAAATGATGCGGGCTGCCGAGTTCTGGAGAAGTTGGAGTTTATGGAGGGATTTGTGAGGAAGACCAAAGAGAAGAGCGTTGCAGTAGTCAATACGGGAAGTGATGAGGCTGTGGACAAGAATGGCGACCGAGTGAGTAGTGAGGGAGGGGCGTAGGCGGTTAATGTTACGTAGATGGAAGTAGGCAGACCGGGTAATATTGTTTATGTGGGACTGGAAGGATAGTGAGGAGTCGAGGATGACACCCAGACTCTTGACCTGAGGGGAGGGGGAAACTAAGGAGTTGTCGACGGGAAGTGTAAAGCTGTGGATTTTGGATAGAAAAGATTTAGTGCCGACAAGTAACATTTCTGTTTTATCACTGTTGAGTTTGAGAAAGTTTGATGTGAACCAGTCTTTGATTTCAGATAAACAATTGGTGAGGGAGGAAGGAGGAAGTGAAGAGGAGGGTTTGGAGGATACATAGAGCTGGGTGTCATCCGCGTAACAATGAAAATGGATGTCAAATTTACGGAAAATATTTCCCAGGGGAAGAAGGTAAGTGATGAAAAGGAGTGGACCGAGAACAGAGCCTTGGGGGACGCCAGTAGTGACAGGGAAGGGACGGGAAGTGAAGGATTTGAGTTGAATAAACTGAGTACGACCAGAGAGATATGAACGGAACCAATCAAGCGGGGTATGAGAAATGCCAAGGGAAGACAATCTATGGAGGAGGATGGTGTGAGAGATGGTATCAAAGGCTGAACTCAAGTCGAGGAGGATGAGAATGGAGAGCAGTCCAGTATCGGCAGCAGTGAGGAGGTCATTGGTGATTTTTATGAGTGCAGTTTCTGTACTGTGGCCAGGACGAAAGCCAGACTGGAAGGGTTCATAGAGGCTATTGAGCGTGAGATGAGCATGGAGTTGAGCAGAGATTATTTTTTCAAGGATTTTTGAAAGAAAGGGAAGATTTGAGATGGGACGAAGATTATTGAAATTATTGGGATCGGTGCCGGGTTTCTTTAATATTGGAGTAATAGATGCAGTTTTGAAAAGTGAGGGAACAATACCGGTAGAGAGGGAGGAGTGGATTATGGTGGTTATGAGAGGGAGAAGGGAGGTGAGACATGTTTTAACCAAAACTGTAGGGAGGGGGTCGAGAGAGCAGGTGGTGGGCTTGGATTTACAGATAATATCAGATATTTCGGATGAGGTGGGAAGAAGAAAGGAACAAAATGACTGGCCGGGTGAAAAAATCTCAGGGGGAGGGGAAGAACTTGGAATTAATTGCTGGTGTATGGAAGCAATTTTCTGAATAAAGAAGGTTAATAAAGAGTTACATGAGTCAGCAGAATACAGGTGGGGGGGTAGAGAGTCCGGGGGATGAAAAATATTGCGCATTATTGAGAACAGAGTCCTGGAGTTGCCTTCATTGGAGGAAACCAATCCAGAGTAGAAAGCAGATTTTGTATGTTTAATTGAGTCCAAGTATTGAAGCAGATGAGTTTTGTGCATTTCTTTGTGTATTGCAAGACCAGTTCGTTTATAGAGGCGTTCGAGTTGACGTCCTTTGGCTTTCATCTGTCGGAGTTCAGGGGTAAACCAGGGGGCAGAGTTAGTAAAGGAGACGGACAGAGTTTTGACTGGGGCAAGAGAATCCAAGATATTGTGGAGTGTGGAGTTATAATGAGAAACAAGATGGTCAGGAGAAGCAGAACTAGGGATGGATATAGTGTTAATAATAGATGACAGGGTGTCTGGGTTAATGTTTTTGATATTGCGGAATGAGATGTGACGGATAGGCTTAGTTCTTAAAGAGCAGAGGGGGATGTTGAATGACAGAAAAAAGTGATCAGATATATTTACATCATTAGCAGAACAGTTAGATGGGGTTAAACCAGAGCAGCAGATTAAATCAAGAGAGTGACCTTTAATGTGCGTGGGAAAATTAGAATATGTTTGAAAATCGAAGCTGTTGAGGCAGGAGGAGAAGTCTCTGGTGAGGGGGAGGTTCAAGTTGTCCATATGAATATTTATATCACCAAGCAGAATGACATTGGGGGAGAGGGTAGTGAGCTGGGTGAGTAATGAGGAGAAGTCATTTAAAAAGTCACTATTGGGCTTGGGTGGGCGGTAGATCAAGGCTATAACTGTAGGAGTGGGACCGGGTATTTGAAAAACAGAAGATTCCATGGAGCTGAAGGCAGGAGTGGAGACAGGCAGCACCTTCCACTTCTCGCGATAGAGCAGCGCGAGACCGCCCCCGCGACCGGAGCCACGTGGATAGGAAAGGTAAACAAAGCCGGGGGGAGCGGAAGCGTTAAGTTGGGAAAAGTCGTTAAGTTGCTGCCAGGTCTCCGTGAGCCCGATGAAGTCCAGTTTATGGTCGGTGATGAGGTCCTGAATGAGCTGACCCTTGTTTGTGAGAGAGCGGACATTCAGGAGGCCGAAGTTGACGGTATTGTTGTGGTTGAAGGTTGCTGTCTTCGCCAGGCTGGCTAGCGAGCGAAGGTCCGCAGTCCGGCCAGTGTTGAGGCGAGGATGACGAGTTGTGGACCAGTATGAGGTGATTGAGTGAGAGTTATCCAGCTGGAAGTTACGGCGAGACCCACGATGGATGTATCTCCGGCGGGGAGGAAGGACGATCTCCGGGTGGAGCTGTAATGCTACCGGCGGAGGCACAGAGAGATGCCCGCGTAGCAGGAGGAGATCAGCCGCCGTGTACTGGAACAGAGCTGCCCCAGGTTGGAGGAGAAGGGACAGGGCAGACCAGAGGAGGGTCAACCAGATAAATAACTTGCAGGTCCACATGATGAACAGCGGTGGTCAGCTAGCCGATAGCAGCGGGTCAACAGCCGGGAGGAGTGAGAGGTAGGTTTAGTCCGCTTGTACACCCAAACAATAAACTGACAACCAAACAGGATCCAATGGAGGCAGAAAAAATATAACACCCGCTTAGGACATCTACAATGTAGTGCTCCATAAAAAGTAAAACACGATAAAATCACGTTAAAATCACCGGTGAGCAGCGGCTGCAAAAACGCGCCAGCGTCCACTCCAGGTGTCTCCAATAGACGGCCACACAGCAGGGAAAAGTTCCAGATGTCTGACGGCAGCAGGGGGGATCGGACTCATGTTAAGAAGAAGAAGAAGAAAATATCATTTCTATAGCGCCTCTTAAGATAAAAATCACGAGGCGCTTAAGCATAATTCTGCGCACACGAAGACGCATAAGAGACGTGGATGATGAAGCTCAATGGTTAAAGGAATCACTGAAGCGGTGTGAAGCGCTCCGTCGCGCGTCTAGGCGGTACCGTAGGAGGCGAGCTGCCGTGGTTCGCCGCATGCTACAGTAGCGGGCTATCTAGTTGCGCACAGCGTCCCCCGGTCCCCTCCTCCTCCCCCTCCCCCTTGTCCGGAACTCTGCCTCACCAGTCTGAAGCAGCCACCATGTCCGTAATAAGTCCGGACCTGTTACTAGGGGCTTCGTCCGGTTAAGTTCCGGAACACGTTATCCGGATGTTTGTATTCAAACACAAAGGTCTTACGGACAGAGTCCGGAACATTTCCGTTTTTCATGGCCTGTCTGAAGGGGGCTTAAAGCCTCCCCCACATTTTTGAATGGGTTTTGTTTTCACTATCCGGAAGGTGTATCGGACTTCCTGTAGGGGGGTTAAACTATATTTTAATGACCTTCAGTAGCAGACCATGCTGCAATGCTAATGCTAGTTAGTAACTGAGTAGTAAATAAATAAAGATTTTTGTTTCAGTGTGTTAGTCAAGAATGTTTTTGTCAGTGTATCTGCTTGTGAAGAAAAATAAAATCAATACGTTTGCTGCTGCTTGTCTTATGTTACTGTTGAGTTAAGTTGCTTTATCCTGCCACAATAGGGAAATCTACAGCCCTGGCTTTCCCCACACTATTGCTTGGTAGCAACCCGATGATTAGCATCAAAGTGTTTTTTTCTTTTTCCAGAGGTTTTTCCTTTCGCCAAAGGTTGACTTTTTGCAACAAACATCATGCATCTTGTGTTTTATCTCCTAATTAAATTATACACTGTGACATAGGCACATCATATGTACGACCCCTGCAGAAAGCTTTCATGACATTTTACTGAAACACAGTAATGAGCTCACCACAATTCATTTGTAAACACTTAAACTGAATTTGTACATTGAGACAGGTTTGCTATTAAATTCCCTAGATTAATACATACCAAATGAATGTTCTATACAAATAAATTGGAGTTCATTTCAAATAGAAACATTTTTCCTGTGCCTCAGGACTTTTAGGCTTATAAAGCAAAAGCCATTTTCTTACCCCAGTCATTAAAACCAGAGTGAAAAACATGACATTGATAAAGCAGCTTGCAATCTATTATTCCACAAGCACAGTGTGAATTATTTCCTTTGAAATGAGGTGTGGCATTTGGTTTCAAAGCAAAAGTACACATTATGTGACTACCTTTTGTCCTTACAAAGACAAACATATGTGAGAAGATTTACATATTGCACCAAACTTTAGCAAAAACTTGCTCCTGTTATCTGAACAACTTTGATTTTATTCCAGTTTTGTATCTTTAGCAGAATTGACGCTCTAAGCTCTGTTTTAAAAAGTTCCTCTTTTTCATGTGAAGTTCAGTTGAGATCTGCTGACTGTAGACGCAAAATCCCTGCTCGTCAGCTCTTCTTCAAGACTTCAAGTGAGCCCCCAAAACAACTTTGAGAATTTTTAAGGCTTAGGGCGTGTAGCTGCTGAATAAAATAGGAGTTGTCTTTGGTCAGTGTGGAGTTGATTCTGTATAACCTCAAGCTCCTTGCTTCAAATTTAGGGATACATTCTTTCAGGATCAAAAGTACAAAATATTGTACCTGCACTAATGGTAAGAAATACAAGTTTAAGAACATACTCAGGTTTCAGGAAAACATTTACAGACATTTGACCAAAGAGAACCGATTCAAATGCCATCAGACGAGTGACTAAATGGCATCTGAATAAAGACCTTAAGAAAAACTCAAGTGAGCCAAAAGTACTTCAGGAAAACGCCGTCAAGAATTGCTGTTAGACAGAGGTGAGTAAGAGAGCAGCATCCTACAGGTGACACTGTTGTCAGTAGTTTTCTTTTTAATTCTTTTACTTTAAAGTTAAAGTCCCATTAGTCATCACACACTGGTGAAATTCACCTCCGTATTTGACCCATCGCCGAGGTGAGTTGCAGCTGTAGCCGTAACTCCAAATCCAACCCCTTAAAGCCGAATGTCAAGCAAGGAGGTACTGGGCCCCATTTTTAAAGCCTTTGGTATGACCTGATTTGAACCTTGATCTCCCAGTTCCAGGGTTGACACTCTACCTCTAGACCACCGAGAAGATTCAAATTGTTTCATCTCTGCACCATTTGGCGTTAGTAATGGTGTTAGGCAGGGTGGAATTCTGTCTCCTATCTTATTTAATTTGTATGTTGACGATCTGTCAATGCAGCTGAGAGCCTGTAACACTGGATGTTTGATGGGTACAACTTTGATCAACCATCTGATGTATGCTGATGATCTGGTGGTCTTTAGTCCAAGTAGTGCTGGTTTACAGCAGCTCCTAAATATCTGTTCTGAATATGGTGTGCAGTACGATATTCAGTATAATGCTGTTAAAAGTGCTTTCTTGATATGTAGAACCAAGCAGAATAAAAAGCTAAACTTTCCTGTGTTCAAACTGTCTAATAGTGATCTTAATGTGTGTGAGAAGGTGAAATACCTTGGCCACTTTATAACCGATCAAATGCGTGATGATGCTGACATCCACAGACAGTGCTGTAAGCTGTATGCACAAGCTAATACTATAGCTCGTAAGTTTGGTTTTTGTTCACCTCCAGTTAAGGTGGCTTTATTTAAAGCATATTGTACTCCGCTTTACACAGCCCAACTGTGGTCATCCTACAATCAAAGCAGCATGAACAAGCTGCAAGTTGCATACAACGATGCCTTAAGGATCATACTTAAAATACCCAGAGGGGGCAGTGCCAGTCAGATGTTTGTAACAGCAGGCATTTGTACTTTTAAAGCACTTTTAAGAAAACTCATATTCACTTTTATAGGCCGACTGGATAGCTCTGCCAACAGTATAATTTCAGCAATCACTGATCCTACTGTGAGCAGTTGTCGCTATTTGTCCAGTATAAGGAAACACTGGTTGAAGTGTTTGTGTGGCTAACCTTGTGTGGAACAGTTTATAGTAAAGTTTTTAATTAAATTTAGATTTTTATTCAATTTTATGCTGTTATCTTTTTATTTCTATTTATCTATTTTGTTTCATTGATCCGTTGTTTTATATGTATTTTATCTGGACCTAAGAGTCTGTCAATAAAGATTATCTATCTATCTATCTATATTCCAATAGCCCGTGAGAAATGGGGGCAGTACACCCTACACCACTGAAGAAGAAGCAGGTACATCCTTTATACCTCTTATCTGCTCACGTCTCAAAGGTAGGTTCAAGTCTGAATAGTTCAAGGGGATGCCAAAGCCGTTTCAAATGAGTGCCGTATCTGAACTGGCACCCTTTTTGCAGTTTTTCCCTAAGCCCTTCCAACAAACGCTGTTAAGACCAATGGTGGACCTCTGGGGGCTACAACAGAGCATGGCTAGACCAACCTGAAGAGAAAAATCTTTTTGCTACTGTTGGTCTAGATTTCTTGGCTAACACCAAAGAACAGAGGGGAAAAAATGCTATTGTCTAAGTGGAAGGTGCTGGTCAAGGCCAAATTATTGCCAGAATATGTCAACGTGCAACAGAACATAAGATCCATCTTAACCCAACACCACGTAGTTTTACTCCTCACTGGACTCTACTTTTTTATACAGTTAGGTTGTAAACTTTACATCCCAGGAAATCATGCTAGGGGCCTAAATCTTCTGCAGTTGCATGTTGACGATGCATTTGGGCAAAAATTCACCAGACAATACCACTTCTTTTTTTCTCTGTTCTTAGGTGTGCAATACTTTCCCACAGATATTTGGGATGTATCTGTAAGAAATGCAATGATTTCCTAAAATAGACATTTGATAACGGGTTGACAAAATTTCGATATAAATAAAGCGTTGTAGCTTCGTAGCAGCCAGACCAAGAGCGACCCAGATGAGAATACGTTTGAAGAGATTTACATAGAGCAATATGCATGTAACACGTATTTCACTCCTCTACATGATGCGCTCCAGAACCAAAGGTGAAACTTAAGTCTAAACAGGGAAATCTCATCAGACTAAACGAACTGATGCCTGCACAATAGATTGCTACAGCAACTACAGAGGATAAACAGAATCTTTCAAATTAAAACATAACTTTCTGGCATTTTCAGATCTCAATTTAGAGTACCAGAGAACATTAAGGATTGTCAGACTTAGTGATTTGTTTTAAATCATGATAAATATCACCACTACAACCATTTTGAAATTAATATTTTGTGTTTGTAAAACTAATGTTTGTGTCTGGGCACAATTCAAGCTCCAGCATTTATCCTGTACCACATCTCTAACAGCTTGTTTAGTGTGTGTAAAAGTGCATTATCTTCCATTAAACTGGTTTCTGAATGGCTGGTAGGATCGGTCTGACCAGTGGCTTTGTGTTTTCGATCTTTTTATATAGTCTTAGCGAACTGACATCTTTCTTCTTAGTAAGTCGCAGTGAAATGTTTCTACTCCACTGTGAATGCTAATTAAAACTGAATAAAATGAAAATGCACCCGTTCCTCCTATTCACAGCCACTTCAGTGTCTCTAAGGCTGAGTCACTGCTGCATGGAAGCAGCTGAGTGCAGAGCTATAGTTTCCTTTAAATTTGATAAAGAATATTTTCATATTTGTATATTTAAAAATGTTGACAACTCATTATAATGGATAATTAGTTAATGTAATACAGTGTAATTTGGTTCTGGAACCATAGGTAGTCAGACAAAATGTACATGAATGTATCTGAAGGTGAACCAAAATAATCACGAAGCTCCATTTCAAGGCAGAAAAGGATGAAATTATGGAATATAAAGACTGTATTAAGCTTCAAAGGTTTTGTAAATAATTTTTAAGATTGATCATGATGTCCATTTTGGTGAATTATCGTTCCATTTAGACTAAAGTGGATAAAGAAGCATGCTAGGCATCAAGAGTCCCTATCCAGTGTCACGGTTTGCCTCCATCTACTGGTGAGGTGTGTTAGCTCTGTGTTTGCAGGAGGGCGCGGCAGTCACCTCAGCTGTTGGGAATTCCACTAATTGGAGGTGCAGTTGATTTAAGGAGTGGCGTGACTCAACCCCAGTGCCGGCTTGATAGGATTTAGTTTTTTTTTTTTTTTAAGTAGGATACTCCCCACTTCGACTCACACTCCCATTCAGTAGGTGGCGGAAATGCACCTGAAAGTTGGTTGCCACCCGCCATTAAACGACAAGAAGAAGAAGAAGAACCCCAGTGCCGGTTGATACTCTCACATGGGTAGCATCTAGCCTTGAATCCACCTTTGTTCCTGGGATCCTGATCTAATGAAGTTTTGTGTCTCCTGTTCTAGTATCCTGTTCTGCACCACCTACCTTGCCTGGAGTTGTCACACGTCTCGTCACTCAAGGATCCTCTGGCCTCCTTTCTCCACACCTGCCCGCCTGCCCACGCTCAGAACCATCTCACCAGTTCCAACCTCTTCCAGTTCGTCTCCGCTCTAATCCTGGTTTTGGACCGTAAGAACTTTTAGTTACGGACTCATATTCTCCTGGTTCTCTGGTTCTGGCCTCGCTTACCTTCTGTTTTTATCCTCATAGATTCTGGTACCATCCTGCTCCTGTTCACTGAAGCAGCACCCTTAGTTCTAGTTCTTTTTTTCTGTTCACCTTAAAATAAAACATTTGTATTTTTTACTTATCTCTTGTGTGATTCTTCATGTCATGGGTGAAGTACATTACCCACAACATGACATCCAGTTTAGGTGGAAAATGTCCAAAGAACTAAAATTCATATTTTCCGTGATAAATCCAAACTATTAAGAGCGGAAAAAATCCAAATTCTGAAACTGAGGCTTCTAAACCAAGTAAAAACTTGGTAGTTTGGACAACTGCCCCCTCAACATATTTCACCAAGGGGCAAATTCCACCTACCACTGAGGCCAACACGTTAGGTGGCAAAAATTGCAGTTCCCTCCTTATCCACTAGGGGCGGGAACCAGAAAAGAGCAAGTTCCCATTGACTCCTATGTTAAAAATGTTAACTTGAAAGCATAAATATGTTTACAGCCTGGTTCAAAAACATTGTAGGTTTAATAGAACTAGTTTACTGTCATGAAAGCTCTGAGAGGGGGTGATAGTTTACTCATATGTTTAGATGTAATTAAAGCATGAAATTATGAATACTAAGAGGAGTGTCGGTTTGACATGTAGGAGATGAGCCATCAGCGCTAGTGCCAGTGGCTTGCCCGCTGCTTTCTCCAGGTCAAGGCCTCAGTCTGGCATTAATAAGTGTCAATAATCTGCCCCCACCCTTACAGCCTCGCTCTCAGTTGCATTTTAAACATTTCCGGGAGTGACAAGACACTCAGGAGTGGTTTATTCAGTAATCGGAGAGTTGTAGCATCTTGCGTCAACTGCTAATTTATTTTTTATTATTTATGTCCCTGAGTGGATGGCTGAGCAACTTCCATGGAGATGAATGGCAGCCATCTTTGTATCAGTGCAGTGAACTCATTTCTAGAGCCAAAGATATTGGAGGATTGGTATAAATTGGTAAATTATCAAAGTAAAACATTTTAGACTTTGGATAATAACGAACATAACATTTTCATTTGCAGTCAATGTGATCATCTAGGTCACCCAGGAAAATTAGGATCATTATTGAATAATATTAATGTCATTTTCACACAAACTGCTAACTGTTACAGTTTACTTACATTGTTTATGCTAAACTAAAGCTAACAGAATACTGTCAGATTAGGACAGTGACTGGGCTGGTATCAAAATGCCTTTTGCCATTTATCTAATTCTGGGGAATATTGCAACATACTTAATTATAGAATATCTTTGAATGTATTAATATTAGCACATATTTACCAATGTAAAGAAATTTTTCAAATATAAAAACGATTTTTTGTTTTACCTTTCTTGTCGAAGTTGGAGTTAGGGGTTAAAATGGCGGGTTATAAGACTTTTCATAACTTGATATTTGCACAGAAATGCTTGAAAAGGTGGCTTATTGCATTCCACACTCTCAGCAATGAGGATTTAATTTGCCTTGAAAGAACGAATAAGAAAAAGTCATTTAATTTCAAAATGGCATGAATCAAAACTTCCTAAAATGAAAGTTTTGCTGCCAAGGAGCCCTTTTGTTCTCAACTGAGTTGGTCTCAACACCTTTTCGTGGGCCATGTTGCTATTCATAGCCTATGTGTCTGCAAAACTACAGTCTCTGATCAATTAAAGGTTCCTCTCAAGATAGCTAAGTTAATTATGCTCCTGTTTGCTTGAGTCTTGCTGCTTAGCCATCCATGAGGGACTCCAGACTGAACGGTGGGCCAGATGGGAAGCATTGCCTCAAGGCCCAGATTCTTAGATCATTATGAATTCTTCAATTAGGCCTGGTAAAGCGTTCAAAGGATCTTATCAAATACTTTAAGCAGATTGGAACACAGTTCACAACCCATTAAAACGTTTGACCTGACAAGGAGTAATAAGGTCCTGAGTTGGTGAAAATGCTGAAGGCTTCACTGACGCGGGGAGATTTTGTGCTGAGAGAGAAACAAAAACTTGGAGGAGTTGGAGGAAAGATTCTTGATATAAAAAGTAGATAGTTTCTGTGAACTGGATACTCACTCAGCTCTGGGAAAACGGCCTCAGTCCAAAGTGCTGAGTAATGCACCAGCTGTGGGTCCCTGCAGACGAACTCTGCGTGCGTGCACGGAAACGTTCGAGTCAGCGCTGCCCTGCAGTCTGCATCAAAGGCCCCCTCGAGTGAGGGGGTGGGTGGGGGGGGTGGAGGATTCTACAGCTAATCTTCTAAACATGATTTTTCATACCGCTTTGCACAACATGCCTTGGGATTAAAAAACATTCTAGTAAAGAAAAGGGGCTTAACGTATGGGAAGTGGTAGAAAAGCCAATGGTGTTTGGATGGGTTTTGCTGCCTAAGCTACAGCTCAACATGTCCTTTTCCTAAGTGTGTTTACCTTACCCTACTGTACGCACAGAGGGATAATCCTTCCAAGAGGTAACACATCCAAAATGGAGCAGGGGTAATATTTGTTTTTTATGAGGATGTTGAAGCAGGAAAAATGCAAAAACATAATAAAAGTGATAATGTTTATTGCCACGTTTATCTAATTGTAATTGATGCTGAAAGGGAATAACACCATACAATAGAGTTAAATAAATGAATAGAACACATCAACATTTGCTTATTTTTACAAACTAACTCCTTCCTGTAGATATTTTATTAGGGTTACGACCCAATAAGCAGAGGTGTGTACTCGAGTCACATGACTTGGACTCGAGTCATTATTTTAATGACTTCTGACTTGATAAAATCTATAAAGACTTACGACTTGACTCAGACCTGAACGCCAATGACTTGCGACTTGAATTGACTTGCATCTGTTGACTTGATGATGACTTGAGCATATTTGATATTTTAGCACAAAAGTGACATGACATCAACAAAAATCATAAAGCATTCTTCATTCTGGGTTAGATGCTGTACTGCTAAATGCAGCAGCACTTTGTTTAGAATGTTTTGAGCAAATAAATCAAGCTTTAAGAAGCTTCATTTCTGGAATTTATTTATTATCATCGTCATTAAATTGAAGTTGGACAGATGACTTGATTATAACTTGAAAATTCAAAGTTAAAGACTTGGACTTGACTTGACTTTAAACTCGACTTGGACTTGGTTGTCTCTGATTGGACTTGACTCAACTTGACTGGAAAGACTTACTTGGGACTTGCATAGCAGTGACTTGGTCACGCCTCTGCCAATAAAGAAATAATAATAATTAAAGCTGCAAGCAGCGTCGTTCGGCCCTCGCAGCGAAGCTGCTCGCCCTCCATCCGCATCCCCTCCACTCCATCCCTGATGCTCTCCCAACCCATCGCCCTGCAACCGGTGGCGCACGAGCGCCCATGTGCGCCAGACACCCTAGTGTGGATTTAAGTGCGATCACTGTGAGCTGTCATCTCAATGTGACTCAACCTTTCCTCCTAGCCTGCCAACAGTGCCCACTAAAAAGGTTTTATATTAGCAAAATATTCCAGCTTTGAAAGAGACTCTGTAACGTAATTGGAACAAAATGCCCGACGTCCTGTGGGATATGGAGCATGGCTCCATGAGACTGCTTTGTAGGCCCAGGCACTCTACATACGTGTGCAACATTTCACAATCCTCAGCCAAAGCATGACTTGGGGCTGAGAGTTTTAATGGTCATAGGGGGGCCCTATTTCAGAAAAAAGGCCACGCCCACCAGCTTATGACATCTATTTATATTAGGGGTCAGACTAGAATCACTCACCAGAAATCTTTTGGTGATATCATGAGAACTGAGGAAATGAGAAGCAAACGTATGACGATGGCGTGATGGCAAATTTTGCCATGCTCCCAGGGCCCTGCCCTTTTTTTTAAACCTGCCAGTACTAAACATCAAGTGACCCCAACTTTTGTATTGCTATTTGACAGAGACTGCTGTTGAATAGATGAAAGGAGTCCAATAGAGAGCTCTGAAAGTATAAGCATGGTGTGGTGACAGGTGAATGTTTCAGGCTTAGCCACGCCCACACCGTTAGAGTTTTATAAAATCCGTAGGTTCAGTTTTTCCCGCTTTGTCTTAAGAGTTTTCAGCAGAAGCAAGAAGGCGATGGGGGTAAAGGGCGCTGAGGAGTTGACGTACCTTTGAAGTGTGCAAAAATCACAAAATGGCATACTTCGACCAAAATGGCCGACTTCCTGTGGGATATGGAGCATGGCTTCAGGAGAGTTTTTTTGTAGGTCCTAAAACATTACATACGTATACAAATTTTCACAATCCTCAGTCAAAGCATGACTTGGGGCTGACATTTTTATTGGACCTAGGGGGCGCTAGTGAAGAAACTAAGCCACGCCCACCCGAATTTCAGGGTAATATTTATTGATGTTTGGATTTGTATCAATCACCTGAATTGTTGGACCGATAGCATCAGAATTGAGGAAATGAGAGGCAAACGTAATTACATGGCGTGATGTCAAAATTCGCCATGCCCCCAACGCCTCGCCCTTTTTTGAAACCTGCCAGTACTGGACACCAAGTGACCCCAACATGTCTACTGCTATTTGCCAGAGAATCATGTTGATTAGGTTAAAGGAGTCAATTTGGGAGCTTTCACAATAAAGCATGGTGTGGTGACAGGTCAAAGCTTGAGACCTGGCCACGCCCACACCGTTAGACTTTTGGAAAATCCGTAGGTTCAGTTTTTCCCGCCTGGTCTTAAGAGTTTTCAGCAGAAGTATGAAGGCAATGGGGCAAAGGGCACTTGGGGATTGACGTACCTTTGAAGTGTGCAAAAAACACAAAATTGCGTACTTGGACCAAAATAGCCGACTTCCTGTGGGAGCATGGCTTCAAGAGAGTTTTTTGTATGTCCTGAGACACTACATAAGTGTACAAAATTTCACAATCCTCAGTCAAAGCATGGCTTGGGGCTGGCACTTTTAAGGGTGCTAGGGTGCGCAATTTCAAAAAATTGGCCACGCCTACCGACTTTTGATTTCAAGTTTTATTGTGGATAATACGAGGTAGTGAAACGGGCAGAAGGAACAGCAAGATGGAGGGAGGAAGATGATCTGAGGGATCGGGAGGGGGTGGTAATACTTATATGGTCTGAGGAGGAGAGAGGTTGTGGATGGCTTTGAAGGTATGGAGGAGAATCTTGAAGATAGACCTGAATTTAAGTGGAAGGCAGTGAAGCTGCTGGAGAACTGGGGTGATGTGGTGAAAGGAAGGGGTTCTGGTGATAATACGGGCTGCTGGGTTCTGGACCAGTTGAAGTTTATGAAGGAGTTTGTAAGGGAGACCAAAAAGAAGTGAATTGCAGTAATCGAGAAGAGAGGCGACGAGACTGTGGACAAGAATGGCGGCAGTGTGAGGGGTAAGGAAGGGGCGGAGACGGTTTATGGATCGAATATGGAAATAGGCTGACCGAATTATGTTATTGATGTGAGCATGAAAAGAAAGTGAGCCGTCTAGGATGACACACAGACTCTTAACCTACTTTATACTTACTTTATACTTTATTGATTGATTAGCATTCAAATATCTCAGTGAAAAACAAAATATTAAAGAAATAAAAACAAACAAAAAAAATTACCACAAAGACAAGGCTAATCAAAAGGTATTGGCTGAAGCATTTGCTTATTACGCCAACCCTTCTAACTTTTTTTGCATGCAGCTCCAGTACAGAGGAGCTGCATGCAGAAAATGAAACAAAGCAAAACAAACAAACACGCAAGCAAACAAACAAAACAAAAAACTTTCCACCTTAAGTAACTTCATCAAAGCAAAACAATCAAGAGTTACAGTGTTATTATTTTTGCTCTTTTCATCCTTGATTTTTATATTTTTCTAATATTCTATTTTTAAACATGATTTTAAACAAGGAAAATGAACTACACCTTTTTAAGTCACTGTCATAGCTATTCCACAGGCTAACTCCTCTAACAGAAACACATATCTGCTTTATATTTGTCCTTATTCTGTTTTTGTTAAAGAATTCAGTTCCCCTTAAGTCATATCGACTCTCTCTGAGTTTAAACAGCTTCTGAGTACAACGGCGAAGCAAGTTATTTTGTGCTTTATACATTATCTGTGCTATTTTAAATTCAATTAAATCTTAAAATTTCAGGGTATTCAGATTAATAAACATAATGTTAGTTTGTTCTATCCATCTGTCGAGGATGACACCCAGACTCTTAACCTGAGGGGAGGGGGAGAATGTGGCACTGTCAATAGTTAAAAAAAGATGTCAGATTTGGAGATGGTGGATTTGATACCAACAAGAAGAAGTTCAGTTTTATTGCCGTTGAGTTTGAGGAAATTAGAGGTGAACCAAGATTTGATTTTTGAGAGGCAGAGGGTAAGGGAGAGTGGAGCTAGGTTTACTGGAAGTGTAGAGCTGGGTGTCATCCGCGAAGCAGTGAAACTGGATACTAAATTTGCGGAAGATATTGCCAAGAGGGAGGAGATAGTTTATGAAGAGGAGGGGCCCCGGGTTTAACACCATGTTGGTCCTTGTGGTACCACTGGGAGAGTTTAGCCTGTCGCTGTGCAGTGCATTGTGATTTCTTCTTTTCTTTTTTTCATTCAAAAACAGTAGAAACACAAACATTTCAGATAAAGATTCCAAACAGTTGTTTGAGTTATTACTAATTTAGTTTTAGAAGTTAGAAACTGTTTAATTTGTCTCAAGAAAAGTATCCACAAAAACTAAACACAATTTATACTGTTTATTGAAAATGTTGAGCCGCAGTGACACTTGTATATTTAAATTGTGATTTATTATAGAAATTATTAATTACAATAGTATTAAAATATATTTATTAACATTTACGCTTTGATTAAAGAAGATGAACGTATGGTTTGTGTGAACATGAATGTGATTTATTAAGGGAGGTGGTGGCTGGTCTTCTCTGGAGGAGCAGTGGTGTGCCCAAGGAGTGGCCCTGGCTCCCTTGGCCACCCCTTAGGAGTGGCCCTGGCTCCCTTGGCCACCCCTTGGGCACACCAATGCTACCAAATGTGAAAAGTTGTGGATTTTCCTAATATTAATTATGATGAAATAAAGTTGACATTTTCTAAGCCATCGTGTTCTTCACGTCTCTACGATTATGCTATATTTTGGTATGATGTGATGAAGAGGCTGGTGAGTTATAATGAGCCGAAGCAAAGAGGTCTGCTAGAGGCACCCAGCAGTTACACATTTGCTTTTAAGTGACAATGTGTAGTTTCCCTGGCGATAGGGGGTAGTATATGCCTAAACTATTGTAAGCAAGCATTATTTTTGTGTTTAAGTAAGACCTTACCAACAGATGGCCATTAGGGTCAAAAGTCCTTGGGAGCACAACCTCCAGCAAAATGAGAAGCACATCAGATGCTGAAAGTTTTGTAACCATTTGTTACAAATCAGTAAATGCATTCTGTCTTCATGGGCTTCCGTAGAAGGAAACATGGCATCCATTATGGCGTCGCCCAGAGACTTAGACCCACTCCCATGTATTTTAGACCCGATTTTTATGGTTATACGCAGTGTTGGGAACATTACTTTAAAAAAGTAATTAGTTATAGTTACTGATTACTTTGTCAAAAAAGTAACTCAGTTACTAACTGAGTTACGAGATTACAAAAGTAACTAATTACCAAGAAAAATAACTACTTAGTTACTTTTTTCATTAAAGAATGCTAGAAAAATGGGTTCCCCTCTTAATTAAACGTACTTAATTTACTATAAATGGCTACAATAGTGAAATATTAATGACTGGAACATAATAAAATGTATATGTCCAAATGTTTTTATAAACCTGAATAATTTAAATAAATAAGCACTTAACAGGAGGAACTACTAACAGGAACATTACACTAACCTAGACTATTAAAAGGTCACTGTGTGATTTTTAACAAGACCCCAATCAGCTAAAATTTAAAATTGCAAATAGAAACACCTGTAAAGATTCCTGAGCCTTTAAATGGTCTCTCAGTCTAGTTAAATTACAGAAATGAATGTAATTTTGCACAGTATTTAAATTTTTCCAACTTCACATAATTGTGCGTTTTCGTAGCATTTCTCTTGCTGGTAATCTAGTAACGGTTAAATAAATAAATAAATAAATAAAATCCTTTAAAATGACACTAGAAGAGGCACAAGCCTGATGGAGGACTTACGTTTACTAACTTGGGTCAGACCCAACCACAGAAGAGCTGAAGCTGGGTGGTAAACACACACAGGTAGTTCTAATAACACCTGAGCTCCATGATGTCTGAGACTGCTGATGCATCAGTGTTACAGCGGGACTAAAGACATGATCAGAAACAGGTTACAGCTGGATGATCTAGGAAGGTAGAAGATCAGGACGTCTGAGCGGTGAACAGGTGAGCGGACCGTCGGGATGTCCTGCTGTCATGCTAAGAAGGGCACGGCTGCAGATCCACACCTGCAGCCAGACTATTCATCACGTCTTCCTTGTTCTTCACGGGCTGTGATGCGCTTGGATGAAAACATCTCCCTCTTTAGCTCCTGATCAGCTGATGACAGCTTCAACACACCGCGCAGCTTAACGCACGTTTTTTCTTTTGATAAAAGAAGACGGTAATTAATTAAACTGCTCGTTACTGAAAAAATATTTTTTTTTTGTAACGCGGTTATTTTAAACAGCGTTATTCCCACCACTGCTCTGTTGGGTCTACAGCAGGCAGTGACTGAGACAGTGAGAACACTGAGGGTCTCCGCCCACCCGGCCAATCATCATCGTGTTTGTAAGTGCGTTACCGACACCTCTCTCTCCCTGGCTGCAGCTCAAGTGTGGCGGTCAGAAAGCCTCACACTGTTGCTCAACGTTCGACAAGCGCATAGTAACGCACAACCTTCCGTCCCCAGTAACGGTAATTAATTAGATTATTCCGTCACCCAAAAAAAGAACACCGTTAGTAACACCATTATTTTAAACGGCGTTATTCCCATCACTTGTTATACGTTATGAAACCACCCATATTTTTCAACAACTGGGTATCTTTTAACTCATTTACAACAGCATTTCAATGGATGTTTCCAGAGATTAATGGTAAAAAATACACATCGTCACTTGAAGGACACTGTTTAAAGTCCCATTAGTCCTCACATGCTAGTGAAATTACATCTCCGCATTTTGACCTGTGGGGAGCGGTGAGCTGCAGCAGTGGCTGCGTTCGGGAACTATTTAGTGGTTTAACCCCCCAGTCCAACCACTTAAAGGGGACAAAGAATGCAGTTTATCAGTGATATAAAACACTGCTTCAAATCTCTAAGAAGCATAAAACATTTTCTTCTGTTCCAGGGGGCATCAGTCCTGCTCTGAAAAGAGCTGTTTACCCCCCACTTGGCCAGGACATGAATATGATAAAGAGCTGCTTGCCGATTGGTTGATTTAAACCAGAAGGCCTTAGACACTGGAGACTGCAGATTGGAGGAGGAAGGTCTCGACATTGTGATGTTTTAAAAATGAGGTTTCTCAGAAAATAAGTTTTTCTCTGGCATTTTTAAACTTTCTAATTTACATAAAACGTTTTGGCATGCCACTTTTGACCATCCAAGCTGTCTTTATTCACAAACAACAAAAAAATGTCGGTTTAGATTCTCTGTCTCCTTTAAAGCTGAGTGTGGAGGAACTGGGTCCCACTTTTAGTGCTGTGACAGGTTCTCCGCTCAATAACATCAGAGGAGGAGAAACAGCCGGCTGCTGCCACTTCAACTTTAGGACAAACTACCAGAGTCCCAAAAAGAAATAAACCAGTTAAAGTCACGGAAACCAAAAGACACTTAGACCTAGAAAAGTGTGACGGGTGTTTAGCGCTTTCTTGTTTCCTGTAATGTGGGTTCAGGCTCCGGCGGACGGGGCTCAGGTACGATAGCCAACGGGAGAGGTGACGGTTCTGTGACCGTGTTTACTTTTAAAAGCGAGCTTGTTCTGCAGATTATGATTTTCATTTTTACTTAGAGCAAGCCACCCCCTACCAGAATCTTACTCCACTCTCACTTCCTGTTTTAAAAATGCAACACATGCTGTTGCCTTGCAGACAAAGAGGGTGGAGCTGCTATAAAGGCTTTGTTCGATTTGAACAGCGCCTCGCCTGGAAAACAGACGAGAGCAGACGGAAGCAGCAGGGGGAGTGGCTGAAAGAGGGCGTTTACGTTGGACAGATTTCCCTACACGTAGCTCGCGGGTGACGCGGTGGATGAAGATATTGCGTTAGAGTTCATACTTGTTTAATTTTTTATTTTAATTCTGGAGTCTGTTAGCAACCGAAACACATCCTCACGTGCTTGTGGATATAATATATCGAATATGGAGATATGACTGTGATAATAAGTAAAGGTTATCAGCTGTAGGTTTAGTGTGCTCTTAGGAAACGTGATAAAAGAACACAAAACACATTCCTCTTTATGGCCTATATAGTTGTCATCAACGTTACATGATTTACAGAATACATGTGACCAACTAACATTTTGCATTTAACCACCGGATGTTTGGATCAAAATGTGAACCAATCAGAACTTAGATCAGGTGAGAGCCAGGCGTTTCCCATCATGCCCTAGGTTTTGCAGCCGGTGGAGAGCAACTGCAGCGCCTTGCTCCAAAATCAGC
This sequence comes from Nothobranchius furzeri, assembly GCF_043380555.1. Taxonomy (NCBI): domain Eukaryota; kingdom Metazoa; phylum Chordata; class Actinopteri; order Cyprinodontiformes; family Nothobranchiidae; genus Nothobranchius; species Nothobranchius furzeri. The sequence continues at coordinate 53,322,729 of NC_091754.1, forward strand.
GGCTGCCTTGATCTCACGAGGTTATCATTGCCTACGTATGCATGACGTCAGAGCAAGTCGGCGTCAAGTCGGACACAAATCTAACCGGCATGCACTGCACGCCGATCACCGGTGTTCTAATCTGCGCAGAACTGGCTCATCTCAAACAAGGCCACTTGAACACAATGACATTGTGACATCATATGGTACCAGCTGACATCATATGGTACTTCTTAGCCATTAGCAATGGCAGATGTAAATTCTAATGTAGTGCAGAGTTTTTACCTAAAGAGGGCACAACACTGACAGTTTTAGATGGAATATTTAAATTTCAACTAAGATGCACTAAAGTGCCAAATAATTGACTACACATGTCGATTAAACAATCATTTATATAGTTTATCAGCAAAAAAGCTTGATTTGGGGGTGACATCTCTTTGTGTGTGTGTGTGTGTGTGTGTGTGTGTGTGTGTGTGTGTGTGTGTGTGTTTGTGTGTGTGTGTGTGTGTGTGTGTGTGTGTGTGTGTGTCTGCCTGCCTGCTCTGTCTTCTCGATCCCCAGTGAGTCGTGGAGGATGGCTGCTTATACTGAGCCAGGATTCTCTGGAGGTTTCTTCCTGTTAAAAGGGAGTTTTCCTCTCCACTGTCGCTGCATGCTTGCTTAGTATGAGGATTGCTGTATAGTCACTGACACTAGTCAGTGACTTGATGCAATTTGCTGGGTTCCTTATATAGGAAACATTATTTCTGATTGGCTTAATGAACTGTGAATTGGAATGTTTATTATGTGAAGTGCCTTGAGACGACTCTTGTCGTGATTTGGCGCTATATAAATAAACTTGAATTGAATTGAATTGAATTAATAAATAACAATGAAAGATAATTAAAGGCATCTGTTATCATCTATGTTGAAAAACCTCACATGAAATAGCCAAAGTGCTCAGTCAGAGTCGAGTTCGGACAAACCTGTAAAGCCTGGTGACGATCTTCTTTTCCCCCACATACTCTTCCCAAGTAAAGAGAAGCACAATATAATTGAAAGTGGGAACTTCAAAGCTTCAAATCAGGTTGTAATTATACAACTTGGCATGTGCGCAGTTGTAAAAAGTGTAATTACCAAGCCTCGGGACGTTCAGTCGAAGAGAGTGACAGGTTAATGCAGTCAGAGCGAAAGTTCGAGGGGTATTAGGAGACACCTTTTAACAAGCCTCCAAGTATATACTGACAATCAATTATTGTGGATCTGCAAACCCTTTAACACACTTTGATTGGCAGCAGTCCAGGAATTGTCTTCTCATAACTGCCAGTAAATGAAATGCAATGCTTCAACATACTATTCCCCTCACAAAATCAACTGCCTCCTACCTATATGATGTGCAACTAAAGATATTCTGCTCTGATTAATTGCTTTCTGCTAAACATGCATAATTGGAATTTTGTTTGAATGATGGCCCTGTTCAAAGAGCAAAATAATTGTTTTTGCTCCCACCTGCTTGTGGGAAATTGTGGTCTCAGTCAAAAGTAAAAAAATACTCCAATTAACTGTTTCAGGCCTATTTCCACCCCTTACTGCTTAAAATGAACTCACTGCCATCGCTCAGAATACAAGGATTCAACTGCTGTTCTTGGTTTGAAAACAAGCAAAGGCATAAGAAAGATGAGTGCAATGTATGTGTACAACAACACGTGGGGTTGAATTATGGAACAATTTGAGTGAAGATTTGAAAAAATGTGTAAAAGTAAATCAATTTAAGAAGAGCTACAAAAAACATCTATTGGATAATTATGTTGATGAGCTGGGTTAAATAGAATTACACAAGAAGTTGATTGTTGTGTATGTTTAATCTATTTGTTACACTGTATTATTGTTATTTTTATATAGATATGTTTCTTAATTTTTAAATTTTGTTTTTGAGATAAGTTGAATAAGAATAAGTGAAAAGGGGGTAGGAATGTACAAGTTTTACTTCTAACTACTCCTTTTCAGACTTTATTATTTGATTGCTTTTGTGTCGAGTTGTGTTGTATTAAAAAATGTTTTTTTTATTATGTTAGTTCGAAATAAAGTACAACTCAAGATGTAACTGAATCAAGTACTATTCACCGGTGAAGTGGGTGATGAATGGACTGGTCCAAGTTTCCCAATAAATTAATTGGGTAGTTGGTACGAAATGGGGTTGATCGATATAGGTGTTTCTATATCTTTTGGAAGTTGGTGTAGCCAGTGGCTGAAGTCCATCCAGCCAAAGCAACAGATCCTAACGACAAAACCCAGATAACACTAACCCTCATCCCACTTTTCCCAGGTCTAGGTGCATTTGCAAAGCAGGCAGTAGGCATGAGATTATCAAATAGCTTTAACTAAAGCCTGATTTATACTTCTCTGTCTGTGGAGGTGCGGAGACTTGCAGCACCATTAACCATCTAAGCAAGTGCCCTCTGACAGGCTCAACAACAGCCGAGCATCAATGGAAGGCCATTCCACCTACATCACCATTGTCCTCTGCGGTTTCATTAAATTATTTTAAAGTTTTCAAGTTTTCATCCTGAAATAAATACTAAAAAGTTGCAATTTGTGAAAATTTGTGATTTTTTTTTTTGCACACCTTCACATACAGGTGCTGGTCATAAAATTAGAACACCATGACAAAGTAATACCATTCAAAAAGTGAAACATGTATATTAGAGTATTTCATTACACACAAACCGATATATTTCAAATGTTCACTTAAATTATAACTGACAACTAATGAAAAGCCCAAATTCAGTAGCCTGGCAAGCCAGACTAAATAAATGTATTATTTAGTCTGGCCATGCTCCATTGACGGCTCTCGGTTGTGGGGCGGGTTCTACCGTTGTCTTTCAAATGATCTCCGCATTCCACTGGACAATGAATGTGACATACTCTTGTTTCACTCTGTTGCATCATCCCACCCACCAGGCATATAGAGTGCCCTGATTGGCCCACAAAGCGGATAAAGCTCTGTGATTTGTTCACTAAGCAGATAGAGCACTATGATTGGCCCACCATTATGGACCAATCACAGCTCTTTATGTGTTTGAAACCCCTCTAGAGAGTTGTGATTGGCTAGCCAGAGTCCTAGTAGGAGCTGCTGAGGTTCCAATGGAGCATGCCTAGACCATTCTTTGCAAAGCAAGAATTTGGTCTAGTTCACTAGGCTACAAATTCAGTATCCCATAATATTGTATAGCTGCATGGTGGCACAGTGGTTAGCACTGTTGCCTCGCAGCACAAAGGTCGCAGGTTCGAAACTCGGCTGCAGCCTTTCTGCGTGGAGTTGCGTGTTCTCCCCATGCATGCGTGGGTTTCCTCCGGGTACTCCGGTTTCCCCCACAGATCACAACATGCCCTATAGGTTATAAATTGTAAGTCGCTAGGGATAAAAGCATCTGCTAAATAAAGAAACATAAACATAAATAAACATATTGTAGAATAAGACCCCTGGTGCCACACGCTAATCAGCTAATTAACACAAAACACCTGCAAAAGCCTTTATATGGTCTTACAGTCTAGCTCTGTAGGCTACACAATCATGAGGAAGACGGCTGACGTGACAGTTGTCCAAAAGATGACTGTTGACACCTTGGACAAGGGGGGCAAGCAACAAAGGCTAAAGAGGCTGGCTGTTCACAAATTTATAGAGAGGCGATGGGAAGGACAGGATGTACTAGAAAAAGTGTACAAGCAAAAAGGATAACCGCACCCTGGAGAAGATTGAGAACAAAAACCCATTCAAAAATGTGGAGGAGATTCACTAAAAGTGGACTGCAGCTGGAGTCAGTGACTCAAGAACCACCGTGCACAGATGTTTGCAAGGCATGGTTTCAGCTGTCGCATTCCTTGAGACGCCTCTCACCTGGGCTTAAAACAAAAAGGACTGGACTGCTGCTGAGTGGTCCAAACTTATGTTGTCTAATGAAAGTAAACTTTGTATTTCCTTTGGAAATCCACATTGCTTTAGCTTCAGTGTAAAGTTTCCACAGTCAGTAAAGGTTTATGTTGCCATGTCATCTGCTTGTGTTGGTCCTTTGTGTTTTTTTTAGGTCCAAGGTCAACGCAGCCGTCTACCAGGATGTTTTAGAGCACTTCATGCTTCCTGCTGATGACCAACTTTATGGAGATGCAGATTTCACTTTTCAACAGGACTTGGTACTGCATTCAGTGCCGAAGCTACCAGTACCTAGTTGAATGACCATGGTACCCCTGTTGTTGATTAGCCAGAAAACTCACCTGACCATAAGCCCATAGAAAATCTATGTGGTATTGTGAAGAGGAAGATGTGATATGCCAGACCCAACAATTCAGAAGAGCTTAAGGCCACTATCAAAGTTACATGGGCTTTCTTAACACATGAGCAGTGACACAGACTGATGGACTCCATGCCACGCCATATTGAAGCAGTGATCCAGGCCAAAGGAGCCCCAATTGAATCTTGAGTGCTTCATGTTCATACTTTTCAGTTCACCCACATTTCTATAAGTTCTTTTTTTGCATTGGTCTTACTTGATATTCTAATATTCTGAGAAACGGATTTTGTGATTTTCATTAGTTCAGTTCAATTCAATTTTATTTATATAGCGCCAAATCACGACAAGAGTCGTCTCAAGGCACTTCACATAATAAACATTCCAATTCAGGTCAGTTCATTAAGCCAATCAGAAATAATGTTTCCTATATAAGGAACCCAGCAAATTGCATCAAGTCACTGACTAGTGTCAGTGACTTTACAGCAATACTCATACTAAGCAAGCATAAAGCGATAGTAGAGAGGAAAACTCCCTTTTAACAGGAAGAAACCTCCAGAGGATCCTGGCTCAGTATAAGCAGCCATCCTCCACGACTCACTGGGGATCGAGAAGACAGAGCAGGCACACACACACACACACACACACACACACACACACACACACACACACACACACACACACACACACACACACACACACACACACACACACAAGACAAAGTAATGTGTCTATAGTTATATTGTGATTTCTTAGTAAATATTCTATTTGGTGAGAGATAAACTTTATTGTATGTATCCTAGTGGATCTATAAATAAAAGGATAAACTAGCAGTAGCACATCCAACGTCAAGGAAAGCATAAAGTTATTATCAGTAGAGGGATAATGTTTAAGTGGTTAGCACTTAGTGCTAGACGATGGCCCCCTCCATGAGGCCACCACAGCTCAGCAGAACATCATTGTAGCTTCTTCTGGGGAGAAAAACACTTAGAGAGAAAATAAAGTTAAGAGCTGGAATTGCAGAAAATAATACAGTTAAAGAGCAGACTGTAGAATAAAGCAGTAGAGTGTGAAAAGTGGTCAGTGTATCCTCCAGCAGTCTAAGCCTATAGCAGCATAACTACAGAGATAACTCTGGATAACCTAGCCTTTTTAGATGGAGGCATGTTGGAGTCAGGGTAAGGGAGAGCCGTCTTTACCGACTGCACACTCCACTTCCCTCTACCCCCCCACTTGTCCAGATTTAGGCTAACATCAGATTTTAACCATAGGCCCTATCAAATAAAAATGTTTTAAGCCTAGACAAGGTGTCTGCCTCACGGACTAAAGCTGGAGCTGGTTCCACAGGAGAGGAGCCTGATAACTAAAAGATCTGCCTCCCATCCTAATTTTAGATATTCTTGGAACCACCAGTAGACCTGCAGTCTGAGAGCAAAGTGCTCGGTTAGGAACATATTGAACAATCAGATCACTGGTGTATGATGGAGCTTGATTATTAAGAGCTTTATATGTGAAAAGAAGGATCCTAAAATCTATTCTGAATTTAACAGGTAGCCATTGTAGGGAAGCTAAGACATGAGAGATATGATCTCTCTTTTTAATTCTCATCAGAACTCTAGCTGCAGCATTTTGGACAAGCTGAAGACTTTTAACTACATTCTGTGGACTTCCTGAGAGTAATGAATTACAGTAATCCAGTCTTGATGTAATAAATGCATGAACTAGTTTTTCAGCATCACTCCTGGAAAGGATGCTTCTAATCTTAGCAATATTCTGAAGGTAGAAAAAGGAAATCCTACAGACCTGTTTAATCTGGGATTTGAATGACAAGTCCTGGTCAAAGATAACACCAAGGTTCCTTACTTTGTTCTCAGAGATTAATGTAATGCCATTCAGGTCAGCCGATTGGCAAAGCAATTTCCTTTTCTGGATTTCTGGTCCAAAGATGAGAACTTCCGTCTTGTCTTGATTCAAAAGCAAAAAGATTAGAGTCATCCAATTTTTTTATGTCCTCAAGACAAGCCTGTAGTCTACCCAACCAATTAGGTTCATCAGGGTTAATGGATAAATATAACTGAGTATCGTCAGCATAACAGTGGAAGTTTATCCCATGCTGTCTAATGATTTTACCAATTGGGAGCATATACATAGTAAAAAGAATTGGTCCAAGCACTGAACCCTGTGGTACTCCACAAGTAACCCTGGAGTATGAAGACGATTTGTCATGTACATTTACCAAATGAAATCTGTCAGACAGGTAGGATTTAAACCAGCCTAACGCTGTTCCTTCGATCCCTACAACATGTTCAACTCTTTCTAAAAGAACATTGTGATCAACTGTGCCAAAGGCAGCACTGAGATCTAACAAGACTAGAACAGACACACGATTCTTATCTGAGGCCATGAGAATATCATTTGTAACTCTCACTAATGCAGTTTCAGTGCTGTGATACTCTCTAAAACCAGACTGAAATACCTCAAACAGATCAATAGTGTTTAAATGCTCACATACTTGAATAGCCACTATTTTCTCCAGGACTTTGGATAAAAATGGAAGGTTAGATGTTGGTATATAATTCATTGGGTCATCTGGATCCAGAGAAGGCTTCTTAAGTGAAGGTTTGATTACAGTAACCTTAAAATCCTGTGGTACATATCCATTTACTAAGGATGGATTGATTATATTTAGAATGGGGGCAGTAACCAAAGGAAATGCTTCTTTAAATAATTTGGTTGGGATTTGATCCAAAATGCAAGTTGAAGGTTTAGATGAAGCTAATATTTTTGATGAATCTGAAAGCTCAACTGGATCAAAACAGTTCAAGCACAGATGAGGTTCTACAGTCACCTCTGATGCTGCTTCACTTACTGAGGAAGAAGAAATCACATTAGGGAGGATGCTAAAGATTTTGTTTCTAATAGAATTAATTTTACTTGTAAAAAACCCCATGAAGTCATTGCTGCTGAGGACTAAGGGAATAGATGGCTCAGAGCTATGATTCTGTGTAAGTTTAGCAACTGTACTGAAAAGAAATTTAGCATTATGCTTATTCTCCTCAATTAATGCTGAGAAATAAGCAGTTCTAGTTTGTCGAAGCTTATTTTTATAAAGTACAAGACTATTTTTCCAGGATAGGTAGGCCACCTCATGGTGCGTATTGCGCTATGTTCTCTCCAATTTCCTAGAGTTTTGTTTTAAGGCTCGTAAATGAGAATTAAACCAGGGAGCCAACTTCCTGTCCCTAATTACCTTCTTTTTTAAAGGGGCAACATCATCTAATGCCACACGTAAAGAGGAATTAACATGATGAACTAAGGCATCAATTTGTGAGGGGCTAGAACTGAAAATATTGCCCTCTGCTACATGCCTCTGAGATGCTGAGGACAGTAAAGATGGAACAGTTGATTTAAAAGATGCAACTACGTTGTCAGATAGAGACCGACTATAGTGAAATTTACTTTCATGTCTCGAGAACTCAGTTATAAAAAACTCAAAGGTTATCAGAAAGTGGTCCGAGAGGACTGGATTATGTGGAAAGATAGTTATTTCCTCACACTCTATGCCATAAGTCAGCACAAGGTCTAATGTATGATGGCAGGAGTGGGTGGAGCTATGTATTCTTTGAGTAAAACCAATTGAGTCCGAGATATTACTAAAGGCTACATTGAGGCTATCATTTTCAATGTCCACATGAATATTTAAATCCCCCATTACAATGGCCTTATCAGTTTTCAGCACCAAATCAGATAAAAAATCAGAGATCTGATCCAAAAACTCAGTGTAGGGGCCTGGTGGACGATATAAAACTACAAACAAGAGTGGTTTTACAGTTTTGCAATCTGGATTAGGTAAACTAAGAATAAGATGTTCGAACGAACAGTAGCTATTAATCGGTAAGGGACTGATTAATTAATCCGAATGAAAAATGGTTGCTACTCCTCCTCCTCGCCCTGTACTTCGAGCAATATGATGATTTAAACAATTTGAAGGAGTCGACTTGTTTAAGCTAACAAAGTCCTCTTGCTGCAGCCAGGATTCTGTGAGAGAGAGCAAAGAGATCTAATTATCACAAATCAAGTCATTAACTAACAAAGTCTTAGAAAAATGGATCTAATGTTCAACAACCCACATTTAATTTTTCTAGTTTTCTGCTCAGTTGAATTTGTTCTAATATTTATGGGATTTCCATGGTTTGCTTTATTAAGCCTGATATTTAATCTGTGTGATTTTGGCCGTGGGCAGGACACTGTCTCTATGGGGTAGTGGGTGGGTAACAGTACAGAAGCTGCAGAGGGGTGTGTTAAACTATGACTCTGCTTCCTGGTCTGGACCCTGGGTTGTCATGGAGGACTAATAAAACTGGCCATGTTCCTAGAAAGAAGAGCTGCTCCATCCAAAGATGGATGGATGCCGTCTCTCCGCATCAGACCAGGTTTTCCCCAAAAAGTTTTCCAATTATCAATGTAGCCCACGTTGTTTTCAGGACACCACCGAGACAACCAGCGGTTGAAGGACAGCATGCAGCTAAACATGTCGTCACTGGTCCGATCAAGCAGGGGGCCAGAGAAAATTATGGAGTCCGACATTGATTTGGCAAACTTGCACACCGTAGCAACATTAATTTTAGTGACCTCCGATTGGCGTAGCCAGGTGTCGTTACCGCCAGCCTGAATAACAATCTTACTGTATTTATGCTCATCCTTAGCCAGCAGTTTCAGATAAGATTTAATGTCGCCCACTCTGGCCCCAGGTAAACATTTAACTGTGGTTGCTGGAGCCTCTAATGCCACGTTTCTGACAATGGAGCTGCCAATGATCAGAGTCGGCTTGTCACTGGATGCGTCACTGAGCGGGGAAAATCTATTAGAAACGTGGACGGGTTGGTGGTGGCCCACGGGCTGGGTTCTATGCTTCCTGCGTACCGTCACCCAGCCGGCCTGAGGTCCCGGCTGCTCGGGTTCTGCTGAAGGATCACTACGGGGTGATTCTGAGCAAGTTAGCCCCACGCTAGCTAAGTAGCTATGGCTGTTTACGGGGTTTTCAACAGCGCGGAGCCGGGACTCCAATTCCAACACCCTCGCCTCCAAAGCTACAAAAATGCTACATTTATTACAGGTACCATTATCGCTAAGGGAGGCAGAGGAGTAACTAAACATCTAACACAGAGAGCAAGAGATAGGAGACGGAGAAGCAGAGACAGAAGTAGCCATAGCTGTGCTGAAGCTAAGCTAACTGGACAAGCAAACTGTTCAACACCAAATAAACTGAGTGCGAACTCAAATGGTTCCCTAAAGGCTAGGTGGAACAACAGAAAATGTGTGTTTTAGCGCGCTTATGTGCTACAATAACTCAGAGATATCCTTGTACAGAGAAATTAAATCAGTTTTAGCGAGCCCCAAACACCAAACAGCTACACGTAGTGCAACACTGAAAACAGGGAGCGCCTTACCGCCAGGTGCAGCCAATCAGCCAATCCATTAGTTGTCAGTTATAATCATCAAAATCATCAAAATAAACATCTGAAATATATCAGTCTGTCATGAATGAAATCTAATATACAAGTTTCACTTTTTGAATTAAATTAATTAAATAAATCAAGTTTTTCATGACATTCTAACTTTATTACCAGCACATGTGTGTGTGTGTGTATACACATACTTGTATATGTAAATATGTGCACCTCCCTACATATGTTTTTATCACAAGATCCTTGGACCAGTGATGAAACCCAAGGAGATTTCCATCAAAAGACTGATAAAATGATTTTACTTGGTGAATATTATATTTGGGTTTTTTGAAAAACCACAATCACAGAAGAACGGTTTGAAAATAATAGTTCACAGGGACAGAAATAATTATAAGAGCTTGTTTCTGTGACATAAGCAGAACGATTCCCTTTATTATTTTTTTTACTACTTTGCACTCAGTCCGGGAGTTGCCCTCCCAATTTAACTCCTCTTTTCCTAAAACAGTTTTATTTTTAGCCTCTTTGACAGGAGGCCAAGTGCAAAAACTAAATATTCATACTCTTTGTAGTACTCTTCAAATATGTGCTGTGAGCTGGATTTAGTGACAGATTGTGATAAAAACTGATGCATGTTTGGACTGATGTTTGGACAGATGTTCCCTCATGTCCAGAAATTTGAAAACTCAGATTTGAGTGCATCTTCCTTGGTATGATGAGATTGGAGAGGTGGGAATTGGGTAAAGTGACACAGGAACATGCTAAGGCTGAGTGGTTGCTGTGGCAACAGACTGAAGTGCGATGATGATGAGGAGGATGATGGACCTCCAGTTGCCTCGGGCAACATACTCTCACTCCCAACATCTCCCACACTGACGTTTCGTTGATGAGCCACTGGGAGTCACATCTCAACAAACACGGGACCTCTTTAACATTGTTTCTCCACCTGCAGCATCTTCATCAATTTGCCAGTTTAAAAAATGACAACATTTGTTTGGAGTAGTGAAGGACAGAGTGGTTTTAGGAACAACAGTGGTGGGAAACTGTGGGTTTGTAGGTGGACAGTTTTTCTTGGTGAGCGTTGGAACAATATGAAGAGCATTACCAGTCAGAAATCAAAATGTTGTGGCTGATTTATCATTTATGGGTTCTCCAAGGAGATTTACAGTCTAATATTGCTGCTTTTTAGTTTTTTCTCCCAGATCTTTAGAGAAACCCATACAAGAAACACATCAACCATTGGAAATGACAGGATATGAGCTTTACTAGCATTACACTGAACAGCATAGATGAAATCCTTGGATTTTGTCTCCATTTCGACACTCCTTTTAGCTTTTACACAAATGTTTAGCAAAGAAGCTCTTGCTTCTCCTACACATTTTACTCTTACTTAAAGGAGCAAAATGTAAGAATTCTACAGTGAAATAATCACAAAACAGTCTGTTTCAGTACTGTTGGAAGGAAGGTTACATAGAAAGCCTAAGTCACTTCCGCATCATGGGTCCCCGGAAGAACGAAAAAAATGAATGCAAGTCAACGGGGCTAAAAACATTATTTTCTAATCCACTTTGCCTTACGCCCTGGATCACACATATGTTGTACTGCAATTTAAATGATGGGTGTTTCAACCATGCCAGTTATGTACTTTGAGATTTATTCGCTTGTAAAAGTTCGTAATTAGCATGACTACAAATTTGAATTCGGCACGTCGCATACGTCACTGTCACGTCACCACATAAACTCCTCTCCCCTAGCTTAGCTGCCTCTTACCAAATGACCAGATTTATGGTGGTTCTTTCCTCCTGTGGGAAGTTTGCTGAAATTTGCAGCCCTTTTCCCCCAGTTTTCTCCGTGTCTGGTTCGATGACGTCACTTTCGTGAAGCGCATTTTTAGTCCTGGACTTATTTTCCCACAAAACCTAAAATATCGTTCCCCTTGTTTGAAAATAAGCGCGTTCTTGGTATCAAAATGCTTCTTTAAAATTCATGGACATCATATGTGAAATCCATGGCACAAAACAAGCGGAATTAGAAAATAGCATTTTTAGCCCCGTTGGCATTTTTTCCTGCTTCCAGGGACCCATGATGCGGAAGTGACTTAGTCTCCCTATTGAAACACATTTCCTTCTAATCCAACGTGGGGGTTGTTCGTTTTTCTTCTTTCAAAATGGCGAAAGAGGGACGTGGTCTTTAAAACACGTTAGCCAATGTGGTTGCTCAATCTGATCAAGCTAACGCTGCCTCCTAGACAGTTTTGCGGGCACGTCCAACTGAGAGGAGACCTAATGGGAGACCCAGGACGTGTTGGAGGGACTATGTCTCCTACCTGGCCAGGGAATGCCTTGGGATTCCCCCGGAAGAGCTGGCCCAAGTTAATAGGGAGAGGGAAGTCTGGGCCTCTCGACTTAGTCTGTTGCCCCACGACCTGAATGCAGAAAAGCATAAGAAAATGGATGGTATGTCAATGCTAACAGTGAAAAACAAATAGCTGGCTCTAAAAGTAGGTTAAGCTCATTTTTCAGTTGCCACACAACTCAATGTTACAGTGAAATGTATCTACTGACTCATCTTTGCTTTTCAGCTACAATCTTCTGGGTCTGGTTTGTAACTGGCAACAGCCATCAAACTAATGAAATAATAGTGAAAAAGTCACTTGTTTTTGTTTTAATGGGCTGCAGTACACACTTTTGACCACAGGATTTACTTCCTAAATCTTGCACCTTTAAATTTTGACGTGTTAGCCTTTTTGCGTTATTTTCACTGCTACTAGTTACAGTTTTCTTTCAAATCCATCTAGAGTTTAGCGTGCACATTACCAAACTCCAATTGAATCCTATTAAGCCTTTAAGACCGACAGGAGCGCCGGTGCTCCCATTTGCATATCTGTGTTAAAATGCTTGTAGAACTGGAACTATATAAGATAGAACAAACTTTGATTTTGGCATATTAAACCAGAGGAGTTACACTTATATCTCACACACTGAACACGTCCCAGAGTGTTGCACAGACGCTGTGTAGTTCTGATCTGCAGCTCACAGGGCTTCACACGTTAGAATAAACATCATCACGGTCTCAACGTGAACTGTCACATGATTATCACTCACCCAATCACCTGCTTTGACATCATTTTCCCGCGAATTGTAGTTCTTTGTAGTCCCAGTCTTTCGGCTTTTTCGCAATAATACGTTTAGACAAACACATCCTACACACGTCACACACCCACTACGAATGTTTTGATGACTCGTGGACCTGCCAACAGTACATCCGCTCTCCTTGAAGCAGTTGACGCCATTACAGCACTGGGTGATGCTTAGGTTTCACTTTCTGTTTCCTCAAGTATATATTCATGCAATATTCTTTATAATTGTTTTATTATTAGTGAGAGAAAAGGGAAACTATATACTATTGAAAAAGTCGCTACAAATATTCAACATTATTATATTAGACTGCTGCTGATTATTATTTATGTTTTCGTTTTTGTTACAGTTTATATAGATGAGTGTAGCTCAGAAACTATTTCATGGAAGCACTTCAAATAAATTTGTGGTTGTTTGAAAGGATTGTGTGAAAGTTTTTTCCATCGACAATTTTGAGGGATAAAGCTGTGGCATTTCTGTAGAATGAAAAACATGTGTAAAAACAAAAAATGATTTAAAATGTCTGTATGGATAATTGCATTTTTTTGTATTTTATTGCTATATTCATTTTACATTTATATAATTAAAAATTAGAATGTAAGGGTTGTATTGATGTATAGCAAGTTGAAATACCCCCAAAATTATCCATCCAAATATGAGCAGGCAATCCAATTACAATTGGTAATTATACTTATTATACTTGCTATTTATTAAATGAAAATTTTCTAGAACATTGTTGTACTCTTTTACCCAAAGCTCCAAAATGTATTTTTTTTTTCAAATCAGCAAAAAGCAACGTACACTCTAGCTTTGTTTCCCGATTTGAACACCCCTGCTGTAGGGACTGGCCTAACTATACCTGCTTCTCAGGTAAATAAATGGGACAGATTTAGAACTAAGAATGCTTGTGTTAATCTTCCAGGTGTTGACTTATGTTACTTATGTGGTGGAGAACAACCTGATTATGTGCTGTGAGTAGGTGGGCCTTCCAGCTCCACATGGGAACTCCGGCTCTTTTAAGAAAACCGGTTCTTACGGCTTGGCTCACTAAAATTAACTGGGTCTTTTGGCTCCCAAACGGCTCCTAAAGTTTTTGTTTCTTACAATTATTTATCCCCAGTAATTTTGCTAAATTGTTTTGAAAGTGAATTACTAATCTACAAATTTACATTATGTCAAATGTTTGTTATTTAAAGAACTTATTTTATTCAATGTTAAGCCACAAAACCAAACTCTAAATGACAAAAATAAATAAAAAATAAATAAACTATGTAATTAAAACATTGATCAACTTTGAACATTAGAGCATGCTAGATATGATAATTTGGGTATGATGGGGGTGTGGGTGCAGTCTGTGTCCCTCACCCTGGATTCTCCAATAAGGAGACGGCTTTGATCAGTCGCTTCTAAGAGCCATTTATTTCATAGCCGACGCATCCAAAGTTGCAGGAGATTTGGCTTCGCTTGTCAACAGTTCAAGAAGGTGGAGATCCTGTGTCAGTTTTACTTGTCTCAGATTTTTTGTAAAAAGTGTGCAAAGAAAGACCACATTGTTGTATTATGTGTGTCCTGTTCGAACTGTGCTTGCACCATGCTTGAATTTTAACTATTCTTAGTTTAATTAGATATTTGTTTTCTTTGTTCCAGGTATTTTTTACGTTTTTACATGTAAATTTTGCCTCGACAAGGCTTTGTTTGGTGCTGCATAAAGTTGAACATGAACGTGAATAATTTGCATAGGCAACATAGGGGTTACAATATGTAGCCTGCAGGTCTAAAGACCATCACTGTTGCAGTGGATATTTTTATCTCTTAGGAGGATCTTCATTCAGGGGGAAGAAGTGTTACAGAAGTTCCTTAAGCGCTAGATAAACAAGACAACATTCTAGTCAAACACACAGACAGTTGTCTGAAACATCAAAGGTATCATAGACTGACTGAAGGAGCAAAAGTCCCAAGAAAGAACTTGTGAAAGAATTGCACAGATGCCTCTAAAGACTCAGCACTAAGAAAAGAAAATGGAGAGCAATCAGTAGTGATAGCCATTGCTCCAAAAGATTATTTTTTAATTTCCTGCAGTAAACTTTTTCTAGCTCATAGTTTGCCCAAGAGCCATTGAAACAACCCAGCCTTGGGGTGAATTCTACATTTGTCTTTCAAATGATCTCTGCACACATTTGGACAGAACTATAACCAATTGAAGCCATGAACACCATGACATATTCATCAGTATTGAAATCAGTCAGCAGGGCGGTCCACCATACACTGTAAAAATAGAAGACGAAGCAAATACATCCTTTATCAAAATAAATGACTTAAGTACCAATCTCTAAATCCTCCAAAGTTGATTAAATCAATCAAATTGTATTTGTATAGAGCATGCTACAACCTTAACGGAAGCCCATGGTGGTGAACAGTATATAAAACCATAGACATCATAAGAATTAAAAAGAAAGATAAAAATAGCATAAGAACAATAAATAGATCAAAACACAAGTAAGATCATTAAAAGCAATGCAAAGCCAAAAGCAATGAAACAAAAGCCATTGTCAACGATGCTGGGGTTATGCTAACAAGTTTTTAAGCGAGACTTAAACACTTGAAGAGATTAAGCTTGCTTTACTGCCAAAGGGAGCTTGTTTTAAAGTGTTGGTGCAATTAGTGAGAAGGTCCAGTCCCCCATCAATCTCAGTTCAGAGCATGGGACTTCCAACAAATCCTGCCCAGCCCAAGAATCCGAGTCATGACACGCCTGTGTAATGATGCAGCCAGATAGGGTGGAGCACTGCCCTGCAGAGCCCTGTACCTGTAGAGAAGAATCTTAAATCTTCCCCAATAATACACCACAAGCCGGTGCAGTGACGCTAGCACAAGGGTAATCTGGTCCCTCCTTTGAGTCCCAGGCAGAAATGTGGCAGCAGAGTTTTGAAAAACTTGGAGCCGTGCAGTTGCAGCCTGACCTGAGTCTGGCATACAACGCATTTCAGAAATTGAGGGGGGACATGATGTAACATTGTTTACAAATGGGCTCTTGACAACAGAGGCTTTATCTGAGATAGCCTTCGCAAATTCAAAAAAGCATGTCTGCACAACCATGTTTATCTCTGCATCAAATTTAAGGGCCGCATTAATTTTCATACCCAAATTAGTGACCATGTTCTTCTCAAATTGGGCCAAGAAAGTAAGATCTATCTCACAACCTTCTCTAGCTCTTACACCCGGGCTGTGTATTATGACCTCTGTTTTGGACTCATTTAGGAACAGGAAATTAAAAGGTATCCAAGTCTTAACTTCCTATAAACAGTCCACTTGTGAAGACACTGAGACACTTGCCCCTCGAGAGAGAGGAAAATAGATCTGGCAGTCATCTGCATAGAAATGGAACTTGACACTAGCACCAACAGAGACAGGTTGTACAGTGTAAGCAGAAGGGGGATAAGGACTGAGACCTGAGGGACTCCCCATCTGTGTCTTTCCCAAGCTGATGAAGCTTCACCCATCCACACTCAGAAACTCTTGTCTTCAAGGTAAGATCTCAGCCATTGTAATCCCCACTCAACTCTGTCAACAATCCAACAGATTTTGGCAAACGCTGTAGCCTTCGTCAGATGTCACCGCTGTTGTTGGTGTCACTTCCTTCTCCGTTTATCAGCCAGCAGCAGATGACTATTTAGCCCTCTGCTGCTACAGGCTTAGCTGAAATGCCAGCAAAAACAAGGTAAAACTACAGTTTTGCTGTGTTGAAAAAAGAGCCTAGTAATGCAATCTAACAGAATGTCACATTCAACGTTATCAATGGCAGCAGTCAAGT
Organism: Nothobranchius furzeri; assembly: GCF_043380555.1. Taxonomy (NCBI): domain Eukaryota; kingdom Metazoa; phylum Chordata; class Actinopteri; order Cyprinodontiformes; family Nothobranchiidae; genus Nothobranchius; species Nothobranchius furzeri. Next base: position 53,339,386 of record NC_091754.1, read on the forward strand.
CCAAGTGCCAAAACCATTTCAATTGAGTGCTGTCCCAGAGCCGCTGCCATCTTTGTAGTTTTCCTCTGTGGCAGCTCTAGTGTTATGCTCGCCCAATTAACATAGAGTGCATGATTGGCTAGACGCAAACTGTTCAGGCCAATGGAAAACCTGCTGAGACTACAATGGAGTGTAGCTATACCGATCTGCAGAGCAAAATCTTTTGCTACTGCTAAACTTGGTCTAGATTTCTAGGCTGGATTTTTTCCTCATCTGAACTTGCCACAACAGCATACATATACCACTGAATGTTAAAAATCTGGGACTTTTTCCATTTACAGCAAAACCACCCAAACAAGTCTTTCAGCCTTTTACAATCCTAAACTCAACATGTATGGGGAGTAAATGAACCCTCCACCAGCTTCTCTAAGATTCAAAAGCAGTGGCTGCGCCGGGGGGGAGGGGCTGGGTGGGGGTGTGTGTGTGTGTGGGGGGGGGGGGGGGGGGGGCTAGGGGGCGCTATAGCTACCCCTGGATTAGTCATTGCACCCCATAGCACCCCCAAGTAAATATTAGATAGTTTTTTTTTTTTACAATTTAATTTTATTTTAACGTGTGGATGTGATAATATTTAACATACAAAACAAAAATAATCAGTGAATTATCATATAGATAGTAAAAACTTAAACCAAAACAGGTAATTGATGTTAACCTTTGACCTCATTTTCCACCTGCGAACGAGTAAAAGGTAGAGCTAGTGGTAAAATGGATCGGTTTTTGTTGCCCAAATTTCCACGGGTTCAGTCAGAAACGAATGAATCTTTGGAAGTGATCTCAGACCCACAAAAACCTACGGATCTGGATGAAGAGAGTCAACCCTCAACCGCCGCAGCAGTCGAGGATTTAGCTGCTGGAAATGCTAACACTAACGTTAGCTAACCTTGCAACATTATAGATGGTTTTCTGTGTGGCTGTATGTGTTTATGATTTCATGGAAAAGTCAGCGATTGTTCATATGTTTATGATGCATATTAATGATTGTTTCAGGTGTTGTTGAGGTGTTGTGCACGCATGTGTATCTGCTAGTGTTGAAGGTGTTTTAGAGAACAATAGGTATGCATGACCACTTCCTTCATAGCGCCCTCAATAAAAAGACTAGCTCCTTCATAGCACCTGCAGAAAAAAAATCTGGAGCTGCCACTGTTCAAAAGGCTTACATTTAAGATTTGTCTAGTGATATCAGTGTCAACAACAAAGGGTTGAGATGACTTCCTTCCATGTATTTTATGGAAGAATAATTTAGACCTATTTTACCAAATATGTTTTGAACAACCACGTTATCCCTGTTTTACAGGAGAAAGACACATTCCTAAAGCACATAAATCTGTCTGTCTCTTCTCTTGCCTTTAAATGCTAAAATCGAGTGGTAGCAGAACAAACGGAGGCTAGACAGAAAAAACAGATCCAACGCTTAGCGGTAGTCCTCTGATGTTTTGAAAGACTTCCCTTGGATGTTCTCACAGTAAAGTCCCCTGCATTGTGGATGAACAGATTTGGCGATGGCCCTCAGAGATGCAACTATACACCACGCAGGATCATTTTTTTCCTTGAAATATGCCTCAAAACAGACTATTTGTATTGTAAGATGTCCACACCGGCTCTGTGCAGCTCTGATTTGTTCTGTAACATTAATGACTCGAAAAATATTTCAGCAAATCATCATGTCAAGATGGAAAAAAGAGCTCAATACACAATTCAGCAGCAATGAAAAGACATTATTCAACTGATTTTCATGGAGACAACTTAGCAAATTGGAACAGTGGATTTTCTGACATTTCAACTATCTGCTTCATTTGACAACGAATCGTGAAAGGAAACTGAAATTCTTTTACTCTCTGATGCCTTTGTTTGCTATTTGAAGCTAAAATGACCTTTTAAATATACTTTTTGTGTTTGAATGAATCAGCACATTCCTACTATCAGTGATCAACACAAGACTCAGCAACTGTACGTGAAGATGAGGGAGGTTTTTGTGATTGTGACCTCGCTACTGGTAATTTTGTAGTAAAATGTTATATGGTCTTATGTGCCAGTTTTTTATTTTGTCAAAATATCATTTAATTCATTATTTCTATACTATTTAAGCCTTATTTTTTTAGTTTTAAATGGCTCCTTTTAGAATAAAAAGTTAAATCAATCATGTACTGGAATTTAAAGGTAATACCATCAATATTAAACTATTAAGGTTCTTTTCCAACACTGAATAAATGAATGGTGGTAAAAATGTCACAAACCTTAATTTAAACTCAAATAAAACCATGTTTTCTCTATTTTATATGCTAGTTTAAACGAACCCCATTTCATACGAACAAACTTTAATAAAGTGGCACCAAGAGTAATTTTTGGATCAATTGGAGATTCTGTCAGCTTGTATTTTTTGGGAAAAATCTTGAGATTTCATTGGTTAATTGTATTTAAACCTGTATTATATTTGCCATGTTAGGGATTTCTGAGTTTCTCAGTTACTTTGAATGTGTGGAACATGATCAAGGAATCGGTCAAGGAATAAAGGGTCTTTATTTGCCATTGTATTGCATGTCAGTACAACAACGTTACAGTTTCAGAACAACCTGCCCAAGGTATGACATAACAAGACAAGACACAACATAACAGACTAAGGCTGAACTGTGGGCATGCGTGTACTTTGTATGCAGGTAGAAAAGGGTTACATGAGGGTTACCGCTGACCGAAGAGCACATTGACTCCTTCTGTTGGTAACCTCGCCAGGCTAGACCACTAATCTGAAGGCAGGGGATAGGGCGGGTCTCACAGCATCTGTCTGCATTCCTTCATGGAAGAATTTTCTTCTCACAGCTCAAGGCTACCAGGGTGCCAGATTAAGATATGAAGAATTGTTTCTGGGCAGGCAGAGATCCTTTCCTCTCTGCCTTTCAGTCCTTAACTGGTCTTCAGTCTCTCAGTAAATCCAGTTATTGGGTATAAAACTTGCCCATACCGTGCAGGGACTTTCTCCAAGATCACATCCATCTTGCACTGGGATCGCATCTAGGATCTCTAGCTTGTGATTCACTTTGAGTCATGTCCCAGTCTGAGCAGTCTCCACATGGTTGAGACTTGCTGTGGGTACGGGTGTCACTCTAATTTCCATTGACTTCCCAGATTTCCAAAATACCAGAAATCCTCACACTCCAATTAGAAGAAATATAGCATTTATCAGGCTAAAAATCCATGTGTCTTCTATGTCCTCGGCAGAGAGCTGGGAAAGGCATATAATACTGCACTCCTTCCAGGAATCCACTAGCCTGGCAAGCCAGACTAAATAAATGTATTATTTAGTCTGGCCATGCTCCATTGACGGCTCTCGGTTGTGGGGCGGGTTCTACAGTTGTCTTTCAAATGATCTCCGCATTCCACTGGACAATGAATGTGACATACTCTTGTTTCACTCTGTTGCATCATCCCACCCACCAGGCATATAGAGTGCTCTGATTGGCCCACAAAGCGGACAAAGCTCTGTGATTTGTTCACTAAGCAGATAGAGCACTATGATTGGCCCACGATTACGGACCAATCACAGCTCTTTATGTGTTTGAAATCCCTCTAGAGAGCTGTGATTGGCTAGCCAGAGTCCTGGTAGGAGCTGCTGAGGTTCCAATGGAGCATGCCTAGACCATTCTTTGCAAAGCAAGAATTTGGTCTAGTTCACTAGGCTAGGAATCCACAATATACCATACCATACCATACCATACCAACTTTATTTATAAAGCACATTTAAAAATGGCGTGGCAGCCAACCAGAGTGCTGTACAGAATAAAAAGTAAAACACAATATAAAACAATACACGGTCAACAAGAAAATGCACAACAAGGCAGATAATCACGGTCAATAAAAGACACATAATAAAATAATAAAAGTCAGGGATTTTAAAATGCCTGGTCGTAAAAGTGAGCCTTAAGCAGCGACTTGAACCGGAGAAGGGATGGTGCCAGCCTCACTGAAAGAGGAAGAGCATTCCAGAGTGTCGGAGCAGTATAGACAAAAGCACACTGCCCCCGCGTTTTGTATTTCATTGATGGAACACGAAGCAGCAGGCAATCAGCAGACCTCAACGCCCGGTTTGGCACATAACGAGTCACAAGATCCGACAGGTAATCCGGAGCCAGACCGTTCAGGGCCTTAAAAACAAAAGTCAGGATTTTAAACTTGACTCTGAAGTTTACGGGTAGCTAGTGGAGCCACACCAGTACAGGTGTGATATGGTCTCTTCCAGGGGTGTTTGTTAAAAACCTGGCTGCCGCGTTCTGACGACCTGAAGCCTGTTAAGAGAGGAGGCAGGTAAACCAATTAAAATGGAATTTGCATAATCCAGTCGGGAGATGATAAAAGCATGAATTACAGATTCCAACAGTGTTGCCAACTCAGCGACTTTGTCACTGTTCCTAACTACTTTTTGACCCCCCTCAACGACTTTTTTTCCAAAAAGCGCCTAGCGACAAACTTAGCGACATTTATCGGGACCCGTTGCTACTTTCTGTAGAACTTTCATGTAGATATTCCCTACAGATTAGCAACAAAGAAACCATTTGCACTCTGAACCGTTCTTCCGGGAGTAAGGAAAGAGAACGATAATCTGCACATGTGCACGAGGACTGACCAATCATAAACCGTTTTCGGCCGGTCTGATTCGCTGAAGACAGAGTACAGCTGCAGAGCTGGAGACCGCCGATTTACGTCTGCTGCTTTCATATTGCTGCAGACTCACGCTTCTACTAGAGACGGCGTCAACCTGCCATCTCTGGTTCTGCATCCGTCAGACACTTTGGTTTTTCCTGCATTTGGCAAATAAAGTCATCGGGAGTTTCAACTACCATCCCGTTTACACACGCAGCTCTGTGGCTCATCTGAATTTCCTTCAGAGACACAGGGATGGTTATACCATGAGACAGCCGCTCCCTTTTTGCTCTTTGCGCCGTTATTATCACGATGGAGAGAATACACAACAGAGAAGTTGAGAAACTATGAGGTGTAAAAATACAGCTTTTTAGGAAAATGTCTGTGAGAATGAGGAGAGCAGGAGGTCTGAGTTATATCCTACAACAGAACTGTTTGGATCACCACAACATATCTGTTTTAATGTCACTTTATTGATACTTTTGGAATTTGTTGTACATATCAAAGCAATTTGGGCCATTTTAATCATACTAATTAATAACTGTAACATATAACATAGTTTTTACTTTCCTCCCTTTTAGTCCTATTATATGTATATATATATATATATATATATATATATATATATATATATATTGTAAAGAAAATTGGCTGGCTCAGCCATATTGTAAGGAGAAACTGTCTTTACTCAGTTATATTGTAGCGTTGTGGTTTTATGCTCTTTTATGAAAGAGGAATCATGCTACGTATTAATTCGGAATATTAATTTTTAATAAATCAATAACCAAATGTTATATTGTTAAGAAGACTCAAAGGTTGTTTTCATCGATAAACTGACGATAATATCTGTTTGTCTGTGTTTCAGTTCAATGAGGAAACCAGTTTGACAATTAAAAGTTTTAATTCTTCAAATTAAACTAATGATTTTGAAATTGACAAACAGGAAATAACAATCAACATTGGCAACTTGTGGGACAATCTTTAACAGTTGATATGATCAAATAGACCTCGTGGTGAATTTATGAAGATTGAGAATGTTGTGACATGAATGCGTGTGTGAGTCTGATTTTGCTTCAGGAAGAAACAGGTGTCTGAGTGAAGTGATGGTTTGGATAAACTTAGGTCTTATCAGAGAACTGCATCAAACGCTAAACACCGTGCTCTGTCTCACCGAACTCTTGTGGACCCTCTTTCGGACCCGGGCCGTGGAGGATGGTGGTTGTTCATCCAGATGACACCAGCGGCTGACAGGAGAGACGTAGGTGTCGAACGGAACCGGTCCAGAGTTGCCCTCGGTACACGTTGATGGTAAAGCGTTTTGTCGATGCGTTTGTTAAGTTTAGTTCACTCAGAAATCAAAGGACTCGAGGCGAGTCCGCGTTAGTTGTTGCAGTTCAGCTATTCTGTCTGGCTGACAGGAACAGCGTGAGAGGGGGGAGAAACGAGCCAACCGGCTCTGCCCCCCCTTTGGTTTTCAGGTCCTCTCTCTTTCGTTGTCAAGCACGAACTGAAATCCTAAGACTGAAACTTACCAAAAACCTTTCTCTTCTCAAAGCAAACGTGTGCGTCAGCAAATGTGTTTGGAGTTTACTGTGAGAATCTGTGTGTGGGTGTGTGTGTGAGTGTTTGTGTGCTTGAGTGTGTGAAGGTCAATAACAAACATTATTTAAGTATGGATTCATTAAGCCATTATAATTACCCAAAGCATAAGAACCATTCATTTGATTAAACACATTTATAATGAGCAAAATGATAATGGTTACTTTAACATTAAAATCAACAAACAAAGTTTTAAGACTTGTTATGTTATGACTACTTTTATGGGAACAACATCTTCTGTGGGAACAACATCTTCTGGCACGAAGCTGCAGGTGGCAGATGTTATGGTTTCCTCCCAGACTCGCTGGCGTTCAGGTCTTAATCTGTGGGTGAAAGTTCTCAACGACCCAGCTTTGACCCAGCTGAGTCCAACACCACCTTTGTGACAGAAAACCCATATTTCCTCACGTTACAATATATATATACATTTATTTATTTTAGATGCTATGGGAAAACGAACGCTAATGTGGTGTGATGACATCATCAATATGTAAATTAGCACGTGACGTCATCTGGCGACATCTAGTGACTTTTGGGGGGAACTTCAGCTACTTTCAGTCAAAAACAGTTGGCAACACTGGATTCCAGGTGTGCTCGTTTCAGGATCGGTTTTAAGTGAACTAGTCTGCGCAGCTGATAAAAACATGATCTGACCACTGCGTTAATCTGAGGGCCCATGGAAAAGTGTGTATCCAGTTTCACCCCCAGGTTGGTAACAAACTGCTTGCAGTCATATGGGAGAGTGGCCAAATCAGAAGATACATGTGTGGTTTTTTTTAGGGGTCATCAGGAGTGCCTCAGACTTAGAATCATTTAGCTGAAGGAAATTGTTGGCAAGCCAACCCTCACTTCAGCCAAACATTGGTCCAAAAGAGAGAGGGAGCCTGGTTTGTTCAAAGCCAGGTAGATCTGGCAATCATCTGCATAAATATGATAGCCCAGGCCATATTTCCTCAGGATGAAACCCAGGGGGAGGATGTAAATTGAAAACAGGAGAGTCCCAAGCACAGATCCCTGAGGGACTCCCCATGGAAGTGGAAGAAATGTAGAGGAACAATTACCCAACTGAACCTTGAAAACTCTGTTTGACAGGTATGAGCAGAACCACTGAAGTGAGGTACCCCTAAGCCCTACCCATGACTCAAGTCTATCCAGCAAAATATCGTGGTCAACGGTATCAAATGCTGCAGAAAGATCTAATAGAAGGAGCTAAACAGGAGACCCAGAGTCAGAAGCCACCAGGATGCCATTGGTCACGCGAAGAAGGGCTGATTCGGTACTGTGAAGTGGCCTAAACCCAGACTGGAACACGTCAACCAGAGAAAAGCTATTCATGTGTGCTGTAATCCGTGAATAAACAATCTTTTCAAGGACCTTAGACAAAAACGGTAATTTGGAGATTGGCCGAAAGTTTGTAAGGTTTGAGCTGTCTAAACCAGGTTTTTTTTTTATTGGTTGCACAACCGCCTTTTTAAAAGAAGTAGGAAACACCCCAGTGACCAAGCTAGAGTTCAAAATGTCTAAGATGGCGGGGCCCAAAATAGGGATGATCTCACCCACCATCCTTGAGGAGAGAGGGTCCTCAGGAGAACCTGCTGGTTTCATATTTCCAATCAGATCTGTCAATTCACTAAGAGAGATGGGAGAAAAGTTAGAGAATGAGGGAGGTTCTGGTGGTACATCAGGACAGCCAGATCCTGGTTGCACAAGACTATCCCTAATGTCCCGGACTTTGTGAAGAAAGAAGTTCTGGAGCTCAGCACACAATGACACAGAGGGATCAACACTACCAGGTTCAGTTATTGACAAGATGGAGTTGACAGTGCTATAAAGTTTATGCTGATCACCCTGATGCTGAGAGATTATGCATGCAAAGTATTTGTTCCTGGCTGATCTAACACTTCTCTGATACAGGTCAAGGGCATCCATCAGAAGCTGGTGTGAGATTAGTAGCTTGTCCTTTTTCCACCTTCTTTCCAGCGCCCTAAAACGCCACCTGAGGCTGTGTGTTTCATTGTTCAGCCAAGGATCAGAGGTGGTTTTCTTCCCTTTAAGTTTGAGGGGAGCAACTGAGTCCAGGGCAACAGAACAAGTCAAATTAAAAGAATTTAAAAGCCCATCCACATCCGTGGTGATCCCAGATGAGGAAGGATTGGATAATTCAACCTCCAGGATGGACAGTAGTGAGGTAGTCGTGGAGGGAGAGATGTGCCTTGAGTAGCGAGAAGCCCGCCTTCTCACCACAGGCAACATGGCAGAGATGTTAAAAACAACTGAAAAATGATCTGAGAAACTGACAGGGTGAACAACCAAGTCCTGCACCTTCAGTCCAAATGATAAAACTAAATCCAGTGTGTGGGAGTGCTCATGAGTAGGAACATTGACCAGTTGCTGGAGGCCAAATGAAACCAGAACATCTGAGAAATCCCTCACCAGAGGATTCGACAGACAACAAATGTGAATATTAAAATCACCAAGGATAATACCTTGGTCATACCTGGGGAGATATTCAGCTAAAAGGTCAGAAAAGTCTGTGATAAAAGCAGAGTTATATTTTGGTGGTCGGTAACACAGAATAAAAAGAATGGGAGGGGAGAGCCTGAGTTAAAAAACAGAGACCTCGAAGCTGGTGGGGGGTGATGAGCCCGGGAGGCGCTTGAGGGGGAGGGAGGATGAGTACATAGTCAATAGGCCCCCACCTCGACCCGACAGTCTGGGCTCATTCACAACAGAACAATTTGACGGACAAAGTTCAGCAAGTGTCGCTGACTCACCCGGTGGGACCCACGTCTCCGTCATGCAGAACAAAGTTAATCCATTATCGATAAAAAAATCCTTTAAAAGCACTGTTTTATTCCCCAGCGAACGAACATTTAGTAGCAATCCTGAGAGAAGACGAGGAAGTTGAGGACAAACAGGGGCGAGGACGCTCTTCGCCGGACCTCACAGGATAGGTTAGATTCCTCCAGTTTACCCCGCCAATACGATGCCTCCGTTTGGATCCCCAGCTGACAGGATCGCTGTCATGCCTGTGGAGAATCTGGATGTTGTGGTCCGAGGAATCATCAGGGAACCAGACCCAAACCCGAGAAGAAACGTTGCCACTGGACTGGCACATCCAGGAAGCTCAGAGCTGGACATGAGCGCCACTACGCCTGCCGCGTCGCCGCCGCTTCCACTGCGGCTCCACCAGGCTGCAGGCAGAGGAGAGGAGGAAGGGCGGAACTCCATCAAACAGGTTCCCAAGCGATTGCTTGAATGAGGCAAAGTGAAGTTGGAGAGACTCGAACCTCTGCCGGAGATCCAGAAGAGTAGCTCGGTCATAGGTGAGGGTGGGACAGGAATCAGTCACTGGGAGACTCAAAAACAGTGACAAAAGTACAAAAAGCACAAACGGCAAATGGTAAACCAGACGCCAAGCCACAACAGACGGCGCCATCTTTGTTTCCAATCAAAAAGGAGATGTGTTCCATCCAGAAAAGCTGGAGACCCCCACTCCATTCTCATTGTTGAAAACAATCTTGTCAATCATGTTGAATGACCAGTGGACCAAATCCATGATTTAATTAAAAAAAAATTAGTTTTCAGGAGGAATGCAGAAAAGCCCTCTGTAGACTGACAGACAAGACAAAAGTCTTGGGAAAAGGATAAGGGAGGAGAAAAGAGAAGCTCTTACCAAAATAAAACCTACGTAATATGTTTGGACACTTTATCCAAAACCTTCACAACAAAATATTTTATTGTAATGTGATCACACATTACTGATGCTAATTATCCAAACACTAGCTGCCTCCTGATTTTAGTTTGACAAGTCTTGTGCTATTTTGACCTATTTTGCTCCAGGTAATTAAGCTGCTAAATATTTATGTGCATGATAACAGGTGTTAATTTCCTTAGGCAACACTCTGCCTAATTACACAAACACACATTACCAGAGAGTAGTAAAACAGAACAATTTAGGCATTAATACCAGGGAGTTGTCAATATGCAAGGAAGTAAAATGGAGCAGCTCTCGCTTGCTCTACGATTATCTCAAATAATACTTTGTGGCTTAATTTAGATCAGACAAAGCCCTTATACGCCATCTTATACCAGCCCATTGGTATACACACACACACACGTAAGAAATCTGTGTCTCTTTCAGTACTCTCGTCCACCCTGCAAGACAAAGAGGGGTCAGTTGGAATTTAATGAAGTAGCAATTTCAGATGACAAATTGAGTCTTGATACCCAAAATTCAATTTAGCCACAAGAAGGCTACAATAGCTGAATGTCTGCAAATGAATATGTCATTTCCCTGTTCACCCCATGAGACCCAGCTAATGTGATTGAGTTTGAAAACTGCTCTACGCATGCTTATATAGTCCCTTTCATATTCAGTCATACATAGTTACGGATGCATTTATATGAGGATGATTTTCAAATTATGTTAATTAAAACAGGGCCAACTGAGATGAAGTGAAAGATACTATAGTAGGCAGTCTGTCTTTCACAATAAAAGAAAAGTGAAAAAAGGCAGAGTAGAACAACTAAGATGAAAGTTAGAGACAAATGAAGCAGAAAATTATACTTTGATGAAGATAATTTTTTAGGTTTATAAAACAAAAAATGTAAAATGCACTTAGTAAATAACCTATATGTAGACAGAGCAGGTCACAAAAAACAGTGGTACTGATCTTATTTTGACGCCTGATCCCCGGTGTAGTAGTCTGAGTTTCACCTTTTACCATTTACTAATTTTTTTTTATCTGCCATTTTTTTCTATAACAAAACAGTTTTTTTCTTATACCTGTATCTGTCAATCACTGTGTCAGTGCCACTCTTGCAGGCCACCAGGCAACACCTCCTTTAGGTGCATTTTTCTAACAAGAAGTGTGGGTGAAGTAAGACTCCACCCAGGGTGTGCCTTACCCTTTAGTAAAACATTCAAAAGCAATTCCTACCTTTAGTTTACATCATTGCAGCATTAGAATAATAGTTTTTATTGTTATGATGGTATGATGTCATTTCCTGTCATATTTATAAATGGAGATTTTCAGGGCTGAAATTTGGTCAATCTGCATTCCTACCCTAACCTATAGTTATCAGCTGTGGGTAGTGGCCAAAAGAATGAGATTGCAGATACAAGCAGACAAAACGACTTTTTTCCGTGGCGTGTCTGGGCTCTCCCTTAGGGCCTTAATATACTTGCTGTTTGACAACGCAAACACGTGTTTAAAATACCTGGCACGCATTTCTTGCATTGATCTGAAGCGTTGTTTGTCCGTGTCCTCCGAAATTAACATGATGCATCCAAAAGCTGCAATATACGAGTAACCAGTAAGTGGAGTCAACAAAACGAGCAAGACACAATCACCATGGTGACTCTGTCTCTGGTTTGGAGGCCTTTCATGCCATCTTTGATACCGCTGCTTTCTCTTTTTCTGTTGTGAACTCAAAATTAACCAGTTAATAAGTTCTTCTATTGACACCATGTTTGTCTTGGTTGTACCCACAAACCCAGCTCTCTGTACGGTCTGAGTAGGTTAGTGCATCCCCTATTGGAACACCCCAGTACTACAGCCTGCTGCCTGCGCCAACACAAGGTCAAACATTAAGTATATCAAGGCCCTTAGAGATAGCTTGATTGGAATAGACCTGCTGCCCCTCCACATTGAGAGGAGCCAGTTGAGTTGGCTTGGGCATCTGGATAGGTGCCTCCTGGCCTGGACGCCTCTCTGGTGAGGTTTTCTAGGCACATCCAACCAGGAGGGAAGACCCACGACACGCTGGAGGGACTATGTATCTCGGCTGGCCAGGGAACATTTTGTGATTCCCCTGCAGGATCTGGATGATGTGGCTGGTGAGAGGGACGTCTGAGCCTTTCTGCTTAGGCTACTGCCCCCACAACCCAACCCTGGAAATGCAAACGATAATGGATGGATGGATGAACTTTCATTCCAGTCCTCTCCCGTCTGATGCTAGATGTAAGCGCAACTCTTAAATTTTTTGAAGGAGGAATGGCGGTGCTGTTGACAAATGTAAAAGAAGTGGTGTCCCGGCAAAATAGCAGGCTTGTGGTTTCCGTCATTTTTGACAGACAAATAAAAAATTAGGCATGTCTCCATCACCCTTTACGGGCCCTTGCGTTTACGTATCATGGTGTTGCACATCTCTGTATCGCCACAGAGAATTATATAGCTTCCATGTGAACAAAATTGTGAATCAAATAGAAATTGTAATTCCTGTCCAAAAAATGACAAATTCAAATTTTTTTTTTTTTTTTTTTCAAAAATTGATCAGCCCCACTTTGGGGACCTTTTGTCTGATTAATTTTTCCTTGATAACTGGTCTATTTTTACCACATAACCCTTGTGTTGATACTTATAGCTTCGAGGACAACCATTTCACCAATGTTTTCTGCTTTTAAAGCACTAACAATGATTAGAGCTAATCCAGTTTAGCATTAAAGAAAAACACAGATACTTCCATGCCAAGTTGCTTTTTAAACATGGTTTTCAGCCTTGAGATTCACTTTTTATTCCTGGACCAACTGTGCTTCCTTTATTTCATTAAATATGATGAACATTGATTAGTTCCCAGGTAACAGACAGTTCCGGGGAAGACGCACCAACATGAAAATTAGCCTTACAAGGAAAATCATGCAGTTTTTTTAAAGGGCCTCAACAAGCTTGTCAAATTCACTACACACACCATTTACCAGTTAAAAAAAATGTTAAAAAAGCATGATTCATCATGTCCCACAGACTCTAGTATCCAATTTAAGTCAGTCTCCTAAGAGCTACTGGTTTTTAAAAAGATCTTTTCTCCCACTTGTGGATTTTCCACCAAGCCCAGCAGCTCCTCGCTATGAGATGTTGTCCTTTTCTTTTTCTCTTTCATTCGTCAGGTGGACACAGCTGCATTTGTGTGATGCTGTAATGAAATGTCAAGGTCACACGTCAGAAGCTCAGGCACTTGATGTCCTGCTCAGGGGGATATTTTCGCTGTATAAATCTTTCTGAAACAGTTTCTTGAGTCTGCTCCAGCATACATTACGGGGTAGTCATCCTCAGCTCTCTCATTAGTCCCTACTGTTTCCAATCAATCTGACTTTGAAGCGAAGGAAAAATTCCAGGGAAAGTAATCAGATGCCCCACAGAAAGAGCCACAGACGCTTTTGGTTCCCACGACAGGGCAACGGTAACCACTGAGACACCACCTGTGGTAAAAGAGCCAAACAAAATGATGGCTGTTCCAACGCCCGAGGACTTTCTATACATTTTTATTAAGTGACCTAGAAGACAGATGCTTAAATACATCTTTGTGATTCTGAAAAATTCTCCTCTCTTTAGCACAATCTAAAGTACAGGTGAAGTGCCCGACCTTGCCTCCACAATTAGTTTTACCTGATGTAGCGCTCTCTGGTATTGATCCAGGCTCTCTGAAGGCACAGAGGGAGTAGATGAATGGCTTTGTTCCAATCACTTGGTCTGATCCCCATAACCATGTTGGGCTAAGTGACCCTATGCTTTTGTGGAAAAGCATCAAAATTTGTCAATGTGCATACAACTCTGTCCTCTAAACAACACATTAGTTCAGTTGGGGTTGTTTAAACTGTAGTAATTGATCATTCTGACATTATTTTCTTGTATTTATGCGTTTCCATTTTAATTAGAATTCGAAACTGAAAAGTAAAAGAAAACATTTTGAGAGTTTTCTTGGTTTTTTTTCTGGTTTACAAGTTTGTCTGTTATATTACAGCACACAGATAGCCTGGCAAGCCATCCTATATATCAGAGGTGTGGACTCGAGTCACATGATTTGGACTCGAGTCATTATTTCAATGACTTCTGTAACGTCACGAAATGGCTTGATTTTGAGATCCCACAGGTCATATGCACAGCCAGGTCAACTTACCCTGGCTATCAAACATCCTGCGTATATTTTCCTCTGACAGGCGTCTGGGAGTCTGCACGTAGCCCCTTTAATCAGAGCCTACTTCGTCACGCCAGCTGGACTGCAGAGATAATAAAGAAGTAAATAATAACAATGTTCTCCTCCAAGGTCCATCACAGGAACTCTCAAATAAACTCTGTTATTCACAGATGAAGAAGAAAAGATTTTTTACAATTAAAAAATAATCATTGAATGAACTTTTGTAATTGCCATTTATGATTATAAATAATGAAATGTTTCATTAATCTGTGCTCAATGATTGTTTTAGTATGTTTACTTGACGAGGTCGTAACATTTGCACCCACAAGTAAGGTTAAGTTAAAAATGCATGACACATAGATAACCTTTTGCCTACATTCAGAGTCTCCATCACAGATGGTGTGTTTCTGGATGCTTGGTAATACCATCAAATGTGCCAACCTGTGGTTGGCTAGTCAATCATAATATCCTCAGACTTGTCAACTCTTGGTTGGCTAACCAAGATAACATCAATTCCTAAAAACCAGATCACTCTGGTTTTCCAGCAGTTCGAACAGTCAACAGTTCAACGGTTCTAGAGAAAAGCTTCAGACCGGCCATCTGAGCACCACTTTAACCAGAAAGATTTTGACACGTCGTCAAACCCTTTAACCTTTTTTGCACCTGCAAAGCTGAACAACAAGATCGTTTCCTGCAGAAAAGCTGATTTGTTTAGACTCCTTAAGAGTCCATAGACGCTCGGTTCCATCCAACTGTTGTTACCTGGAGCACGATCCTGGACCGACCTGGTCGTACTAGGAGTTAGTCTGCGGACCCCGGTGCCGGGGCCTCCGACCCCCTCCTGACATCTTGGATCCGAAGGGCGTCTCCACTTGGGTACGTAGAACACAGTGAAATAGCGTCTGTATGCGGTTTTGATAATAACTTTAGCTTATTTACAAACCAAATCCTTTCCATCCAGAACTCAGCTTTCTCATTATTCTGACTCTGAATACCGTATATTCACACATAGGTTCCAGACACCCATCTCTTAGTTCGCATCCACTCACAGTAAATAATAGTTTAAACAATTTGTCAAGGCTTAATTGTTTGTTAAATAAATTCTTATTTTGCTTATAAACCTGCCTGTTTCTTGAATCAAAGCGAAGTGTGTACAGTCCCTGAATAAACAAAGAATCCTAGAATCTCCTGCCTAATCATTTTAAGACCAAGCAGGGGATAATCTATATTATATAGATTATCACAGCTATTGGTCCGAAGTAGTGGTAATAATAATAAATAGCTTTAAAGCAATTTATTTAATCCAATTTTCCCTCTGTTATCATTACACTTCTGACTTGACTTGATAAAATCTAAAGACTTGCGACTTGAGTCGACTTGCATCTGTTGACTCGATGATGACTTGAGCATATTTGATATTGTAGCACAAAAGTGGCTCGACATGAACAGAAATCATGAATCGTTCTTCGTTCTGGGTGTGATCTTGTACTGCTAAATGCAGCAGCACTTTGTTTATAATCTATTTCTGTTGAACTTTCTGCTTGTTTGAGCAAATAAATGAAGCTTTAAGAAGCTTTATTTCTGGAATTTATTTATTATCATTGTCGTTAAACTGAAGTTGGACAGATTACTTGATTGTGACTTGAAAATTCAAAGTTAAGAACTTGGACTTCCACATCATTGACTTTGGACTCGACTTGGACTTGGTGGTCTTTGGCTTGGACTTGACTCGAGACCTGACTGGAAAGACTTACGTGTGACTTGCAAAGGAGACATTCAGAGGGACTCCTAAATTTTGGTCATGACAAGTTGAGGCAAGCAAATGAGAAGAACAGCTACTTAAGTGGAAGTGACATTTTGTTTTCTTCTTGTTGTTGCATGTACACGAGTGTGGCTGTCTGTTTGCGTTTGCATCAGGTCACATTGGTTGCTGATGATGAGAGTAGGACATGAGTTGTTGGACTCAGTTCAGTCTATCTGGTACTTTTTACAAGTACTTATTTGTAAATGTACTTTTAAAACCTTAACCTCTACATTCAATGTTTGGTGTCAATAGTGAAGTTTAATTTAATTGTATTTTTGATTAAGATCTAAACAGATCCACTTTTCCAATTTTAAAATTTGCACCGACTCCTTGGAGTTTGTGAGCTGTTTGTCCTAACCCAGTTTTCACACTGAAAGCATCAGCGGCGCAGAACGTCACTGCTTCAAGTAGAATCCACTGTAGTTTATGGAGTGTTTCTAATCAGCAGCAACGCAGCAATTTCCAGGCGTCTAGAGCAGCTATGCTCAATAGGCGGCCCGCGAGCCAGGTCCAGGTCATTATATTGTCGGCTTGTGTGTTGTGTGCAAAACCGCCAGACCACCCCCCACCCAGCTCTGCCTACATTGCGCTTCCAGGTCGTTTTGTTGAGTGGCCCTCGGACCATTACATTTGAGTAGCCCTGATCTAGAGGGATCGTGTGATATTGCGAGTCCAGCGAAGAGCACAGTTAGGAAGCCATGCCGCTGCTAAAACTCTAACGGTTTGAAAAGGGCCGCTTTGAAATTCGTGAGTAAACCATTCTGTTGCCGCTTCGCGCTGCTGATGCTTCCAGTGTGAAACCGACGTAACAGCTCTGCCTGCTTAACCATGTTCAATGTGATAATTTAAACTGAAGAAACTGCAAATCTGTTTTGCTGATTAGATGATTGTGACTTTTTGGTTAGAAGAAATAGTCAGCTTTAACTTCACAGCTGCCCATATTTGACAATAAATACATACCCTTTCAAATACCTTTGCTGCCTTTGTGAATTCAGAATTATCTGAATTACATCTTTAACTGGTTCAGGTCATAACTAAAACACCAAGAACAATGTGTCAAAGTTAATTAAATCAAGCCTTTCAATGTGTACAATAGGAGTTCCACAAGGTTCCAGCCTTGGTCCATTGCTGTTTTGTTTGTACATCAATGACTTTACAGTTGTAAAGGTGTCCAATGCAAATGTATGCTGATAACGCCGTCAACTACGGGCAAAGGGCTGCAAAGTTACTGATGGGAGTGTCTCGCTGGTTTAAGAATAACTTTTGGAACCTGAAATACAACTAAACCGTCTCCATGTGTTTTATGATCAGACGCAAGATTTGTCATAACCGTTGTTTTCAATGACCAGAGAGGAATCAAATAAGTGGATGAGTTAAAATATCTGGGTGTTGTTTTGGATTCTCACCTTAAATTTGAGTCCCACATCAGGAAAGAGTCCAGAACCATTAAAGATATTGGCCAGAGGAAAAATTCCTTTGAATGGCATGTGTAAAGAAGTTTAAAAAAACCTCAGGTGAAAAAGGTTTTTGGATTTTCGCAGCTGGAATTTAAAGAAAATCTGATGTTTTTTACTGGCGCGGGAAAAACAGAAACTAACTTCCGGTCTAAGCCCTGGGCAGCTGGTGACGTTTCACAAGGCGCTCTGCTGAAACAGTGACAGTAAACAACGCCTGACTCCGGTGTTTCTGCGTTAGCGTTATAGCAGAGAACAATGTGTCATCAGTCAGATGTAGCTCCTGAAGCCTCTACTAGTTGGTCAGATTTGATTTGTTTTTTTCTCTGGGATACGGCGACAAGAACGGATATTGGATTACCGGAGACGTTCAACTGAACTCTGACCCCGCTAGCTGGATATCACTGCCGACGGTGCAGACATGCTTTGGACCGTTTCACTCAGAAAACCCGCGGCCCGATTAGGACACCGGGGAGGATTCTGTTCATCTTCGGAACCAAAATCGGTACAGTTTGTTAAAGTTTGTTAAATATTTCATGTCTGTGCTCCACCGGTAGCTTTCAGTTAAGTTCTCAGCTGATTAGCTCCATAATATTGTCCCAATATAATTCAGTGATCTACAGATGAGTAAAATAACGTGTTGCCAGCTTTACAGCTGTGTGTATTTATTGATATAACATCGGAAAATATTTAACCGATTGCTGAAGCTAACTCGCTAGCTTGGATCCTTGTTTTCTAATCCAGTATGGCACGGAGGTTCTACCGGTCCTATAGGAGGATAGTGTTGAAAAATGGGGATTATCCTTTAGATTATATCTGTATGTGTGAATGTGTGTGTGTGTTGTAGCTTTCACAAATTACTTGTTCTTTACTGGAGCTAACACGGTTAGTGCTGTGGCAGTCATGCTAACGGGACTCTGGGGTCCAGAAGTACCGGTGCAGTTCTAAATGGATTTATAGATGTAGGTTATTATTTTAGATCAATCCCATGTTAGTTAAAAATACGTGTAGGACACATACATATGGCTCAGACCTTTTGATGCAGCTGTAAACTCAATTATCTGTTTTAATTAGGAACACGATAGTCAACAAAATACAGTGATTTACCATGCTAGCAACAGCAGCTACCTAGTATGTTGTGTGTGAGTGACGTATGCAAAACACAGTTCTTCACTGCCTGGAGGACAGAATTTAGATTTTCTGTAATGATTTATGACAAAATTCCTTAACAAGATGAAAAACTGAACCCAGTTCATATTTATATAAATGGTAAAGTGTAGTTATACAGTATTTCTACAATTTTAACGCCGGGTCTGGCCACTACCTTTAAGATTAACTGCTTCCGACTGATAAAATCATTTTTACCTGCAAAAGCTGCCCAGCTGTGCCTGCATCTCATGATTCGTGATTCTGTCTCATCCCTCTTTTCTGTTTTTGGCTGGTTTAAAAGGCAGTAAGATGTGTGTGTGTGTGTGTGTGTGTGTGTGTGTGTGTGTGTGTGTGTGTGTGTGTGTGTGTGTGTGTGTGTGTGTGTGTGTGTGTGTGTGTGTGTGTGTTTTAGTAGGTTTTTCTTTTACAGCAGTTAGAACAAAATGTCTTGGATGTGTATTCTGTTACATCTATTTACAGCTAAAAGAGTTGCTTACAGTAACACGTTTTGCTGAACTCTTTAGGAATCTACATAAATATAGCCTGGATTTATTTTGCCAGTTCACAGCTTTAAATTAGAAGCAATCTGTGGGGGATAATTTTACACAAGAAAGGAAAATGCTTGCATGCTGGAAAAAAGAAGAAAAAGTGCTTATGGCTATAAAGCAAATGCAGCAGTGCCTCTAATGCACTATTTGGAGCCGGTCAGGCAGCTTCGATAAATGACTTTGCACTCTGGAGAATGCACAGTGCAATGTATTTGTGCTCTAATTTAGATGACCATTCTAGAAGTGTGTGTACACTTTAACTTTCATTGAAGGATAAATGATTGGGACATGATGTTGCTGATGATATACTAAATATGATGCATAACTACTGGATCTACCTCACCTTCTGATACCAACCTACAAATCTGTCAGAGCGAGCGAGACACACTCACAATAGTGACTCCGTCTCTGGTTTAGAGGTTTTTCACACCATCTACGATACCGCTGCAGTTTTTTTATTTGTCGTGATCTCTTTTATGCTGTGTTGTGTTGGGGCAGGAGCCTCACTGCTGAGGAAAAAAACAGGATCAACAAAATGATCAAGAAATCTGGCTCAGTGGTTGGGCAACGCTTGGACTCATTTGACATGATCATCGACAAAAGGATGAAGCGTAAACTTAAGACAGTTATGACTCTGAAGGATCACCCCCTTCACCACATTTTTAAGGATCTCGGGAGCTCTTTCAGTGGGCGAATGTTAATGCCCCGGTGCTCCACTGAACGTTTTAGGAACTCTTTTATTCCAGCTGCAGTGCGTTTTTACAATGACCATTTCGTATGATTGTATATTTGATATTTTTATATTTTATCAGGACCAGTGAATGTTTTATTGTGTGGATGTGCATGTTGTGTTTACTTGTCCAAGGCAATTCAATTTCCCCCTTGGGGATTAATAAAGACAACCTTGAACCTTGAACCTTAAATAAACCCGTTAATGAGCGCTTTTATTGATGCCGTGTTTGTTTTGGTTGTTCTTACAAACCTAGCCCTCTATCCGGTCTCCTATTGGAACACCCCTGTACTACATGCAGTGCCATGTAGCAGCAAGTATGTTGACAAAGACGCAGCCTGCTGCCTGCAGCAACGTGAGGTTAAACAAGAAGTATATCACAGCCTTTAGACAGCCACTTACGTACAGATGTCAATCACAGAGTGTCCGTGACCGTTCAAGGACGTATCTACACTGATGCAGAGTTGTCGACCTTTCTGATGGAGAAGTGGGTCTTTAAAATTAAGCAGTGTGGGGAGGCACAAATATGCAGAATGCGTAGACGCTGGGGCAGACAAAGGACAGGAGGTCTGCTGAGCTCTGAGACTGAGGACAGGCGCTGAGAGTGCGCAGGTCTGGCGAGCGCAAAGAAAGAGTGTTGTTACATTGAAAGCTGTGTGGTCCGAGGGTGTGTGAACCCGGTTTAGCTGGTTAGTGTCAAAAGCTTTGATGGATTAAAGAGGGTTTGCTTCAGATGGCCGGTCTGAAGCTTTCTCTAGAACTGATGAATCACCCGAGTGATCCAGTTTTAATGTTCTCATGTTATGAATTGTGTAGCCAACCAGAGGCTGACATATTGAGGAATTTTACCAAGACAGCTCAGAAACACACCTTCTTTGATACCGGATGCTCTGATCTGGTGTAAAGGACTATTTATATGTCATGAGTTTAACTTAACTTTACTTTGTTCTTGTGTGAGTGCAAATGGTGATGACCTTGTCATATAAACTTGCTGAAACATATTTCAATCACTGTAATCATAACATAGCATTCATTTCAAACTTCAGTCATTGGGCACAGATTAATGAAACATTTCATTATATTATAATTATTATAAGTAGCAATAAACAAATGTTTATTTAATGATTATCTAGCTTATAAGTTTTAGAAGTTCATATTTAATTTAGGGAATCATTCTTTGATTTAGCAACTAATCCGGGCTGCGAGTGTTAGGCATGAAGAATCCTGTAGGACGATAAGGGAAGCTTGGATCTTGAGGAGAGAACATTGTTGTTGACAATTCGTTATCATTGTTCAGAGCTGCAGAGGCTCTGAGCTCCAGCTGATGGGATGAAGGCAGGCCAAGTTAAAGGGAACACATGCAGTCTCGTGTCTCCTTTTCAACCAGATGTTGAATGGTCAAACTGTACCTAAAAACTGGCCATTGCTGGACGTCACACACACACACACACACACACACACACACACACACACACACACACACACACACACACACACACACACACACACACAGTGAAAAGTTGACATGTCAGGGGGAAAGAGGATATATGGTCATCCTAGTCTGTTTGCGATGCGTCAGATCATTGGCATGTGTCAATCAGAGAAAACATCTTAGGAGGTGCAGAAACAACTAAAATTGGGTTAAGAACTGTCTAACACAATATTGAAAACTGGTCTGATGAGTCTAGATGGACCCTGTTCCAGAGTGATGGTGCATCAGGGTAAGAAGAGAGGCAGATGAAGTGATGCACCCACCATGCCTAGTGCCTACTCTACAAGCCTGTGGAGGCAGTGCTATGATCAGGGGTTGCTGCAGTTGGTCAGATCTAAGTTCAGAAACAGGATGTGCTCCAAGAATGAGGTCAGCTGACTACCTGAATGTACTAAATGACCAAATTATTCCATCATCGCTGATGGCATGGGCATCTTCCAAGATGACAATGCCAGAATTCATTAGGCTCAAATATTTGCAATAGATTCCATTTGTGTATTAATTACTCTTTAACTTAAAACAACTTCCATCAGGACCTGCCTCTGAAGACAGAAGGACTGACAAGTGACTGTGTCAGTCATGCCTGCAGGTGACAGTTTTATGGCGTTCAATAATAACAAATTAGCACCTGTCAGAGGTGGTCAGGGTGCCATGGAGCTGGGTCAACAGCTGCTGGCGATGTAATTAAAGCGGCAGCCAAAGAGACGGAAAAAACCAAACTAACGATAGACTGCAACTTAATTAGAAAAGCATTACCAGCATATCATTTCCATGCAGGGTGGTGACAAAACACTTTGTAGACCATTAAAGGAATTATTATCTATTTTGTTTGGGCTACAAGTTTGGAATTGCTGCATGACTCTATACAAGCTGTATCTCTTCTGGTGTATCTTGTGGACATCTATTGTTGGTTTCAGAAGGTCAGTTTAGATAAAATATTCAAACACCAATGGCATACCATTTCCTAGTAATAGAGCTCTGCATTGAAGAATACATGTGTGCCATCAATCACATCCGTTTGTGCCCGTATGCACACATTGTGATGGAGAGCAGCTGCCATGACTTATCAGGGCTCCTGCTGAAGACGATGTTTACGGTGACTGATGTTAGAGGGTCTATGCTTCCCTGGTCACTCACTGCCTTCTGTCTCACTGTCAGTGTGCATATTTTTACCGTTCCCTCAACCCCCTTTCTCATTATGATTGGAGGTCATCAGCAAAACTGTCAGTGTGCAATCTCACACAGAAAAATAGCCGGGCACGATCGCAGACGGACAAGCAAATGGAGTGTCATGTCAATAACTCGTGTTGCTGGGACAGTCTAAACATGTAGCTGTTAAATGATAAAGCAACCATAGATCATTATTCTTGTGTGTCATGTTTTATTGAGATAAACGTGACACTCTCCAAGAGGGTGTTATGGGATCAGCCTTTTTAATGTCCCTTTGATGGTGATTTCAGATGTGATTTTTTTTTTTTTTAGTTTTTATCACTGGGCATTAGATTCAGAATCCCTTCAGGTATGCGGCGACTAATTGGTTTACAGTATTGACACGTTTAGACGTAGTTCATGCCTTCAGACAGCCTTTAAAGTTCTTTTTCTTTAATTTATCAAGGTGGTTTTTGGATGCCGTTGGACAAAATTTCCATATCAAATGACCATTAAAGTCAAGAAACCATATCATGATAAAGCACAGAATTACTTAAAAATGAATCAAAAGGTGACCCCGAAAATTGACAGAAATATCCAAAGATACATTTTTAGGTCACTAAATCTGCTGAGGAGCTTAATAAAATTAGAATAAACTAACTCCTCAGGTGAGAAACAAAACATCTTTAAGAAACCAAAGTTACCTTAATTCAAGCCCCTTAATTTATTTTCCAAGATATAATATTACTGTGAATTAAAAAAAAAAGATGTTGAATGGTATAATTTTGACATGATTTGCAATGTTTACTGTTGAGTTGCTTCGCTCATATTTTTAATAAAGTTGCAGTGGTCGCACTGCCCCTAACTATTAGGGGCGTTCCATCAGTAGCAGTTTTTAAACCTCTGGGGTCCATGGACGAGTTTCCGCATCTTTTGAACAGGTCTGATTTGGGATGCTGTAGAAGCAAGACTGCGCCTCCCTGAGTTTCGGTCCCAATTCAGCTTTAAAAGGGAGATTATAAACTACACCCCAGTTTTTAAATTTTGTTAATAGGCAACGTAAAAGCGGAGTTATACTAAACTAAAAAAACGACCTATTTTTAGACAATCTGATAACTTGTCAAAACAGCAGTTTAGTAATCCGTGAGAGGGAATGTGCTTGTGAACATAAAAAAACCCACAAAAACATGAGATCCTTTTGCTGTTGGTGGAAGTCTCACATATTCAATTGATAAAAAAGTATTATTATGTAGCTGAGAGAGAGAGGAAGGCCGCACGAGTAACGAGATGTGCGCAAAAGACCGCTTCGCGGGGAACGGAGTGGCGCGAACGGAGTAACAACAAACAATTAGACAGATATTGACAGTAAACTTCATATTTTGGAGCGATCTGGACAGATATATTGTCTCTGCAGTTTAGTAGGCTCTTATTAGGCTTATATAAAGGATGATGAGAAGGATAAATGTCCACCAGGCAGTTCAGATGTTTTTTGAACTGGAAGCAGAGGAAGTGGACGGAGACTCATAGAGTTGAGATTAAATGTTTTTGATCACAATAGTAAAGGAACTGAGGCTGCTCTGTAAATAGTTTTCAAATAAACAATACACATGGCAACTTCTGATCAGGCTTAAAATATCGTATTGATGTAAACCACACCCACTTCCGGGTTAGGCCACGCCCACTCAGAGTACAGATACAGATACAGATAGTGGTGTACTTGCTCATCCCTACCAAGAACGTTAAGAAAAAATCTGTTTAATCAAATTAAAATAAAAATATACATAAAGTTGTGTCTGGTTCTAGTATTTCATATTTCCTAGTTCCTACTGCATGAGTTCAGATGTATTAATCCATGCACTTAAATAATAATATTCTGATTTTATTGAAAAACTTGTTCTGTATTAGTTCCTTTACTATTGTGATCAAAAATATTTAATCTCAATGCTGAGGCTGCACTGTAAATAGTTTTCAAATAAACAATACACAAAGCAACTTCTGATCATTCCATATCAATTTCAGATTTAAAATAATGTATTGATGTAAACCACACCCACTTCCGGGTTATGCCACGCCCACTCCGAGTATAGATACAGATAATTTAGTTGGTTGAACAGATACAGATTGTGGTGTACTCGCTCATCCCTACTAATCACCATCTATTTTCTATCAGAAGCTAATGCAGCAGATAGGCATAGGAGACTATTTTCCCATTCATCCTGCATGATAAGCTCAGAGTGACTCATCATTTTGAAAAATAAGTAAAAAAAATTGTTTCTCAGTGAAGGAACTCTTAAAAAAATATAAAAACGTGTTATTTACCTTTACACTTTGATCAATGCTGGCTTTTCAAAGGCCATTGCTAATCTTTAAAAGTCAAGACACCCAATGAGCATCCATCCATCCATTCATTGAAACAAAGTGGCCCTACAACAAACTCTCCCAAGATAAGGCTCCTCACCTTATCTCTAATGCTGAAGCCTGCCAACCCTTAAATGAAGCTCATTTCACCT
Organism: Nothobranchius furzeri; assembly: GCF_043380555.1. Classification (NCBI taxonomy): domain Eukaryota; kingdom Metazoa; phylum Chordata; class Actinopteri; order Cyprinodontiformes; family Nothobranchiidae; genus Nothobranchius; species Nothobranchius furzeri. The sequence goes on from NC_091754.1 coordinate 53,364,409, forward strand.
GCTTGTTTCCACGTTTTTTTCTTTTGGTTAAGTTACAAATCTCATGAGTGAGGGTTGGAACATAGACACACCAGTAAGTCCAGGGGCGTCATTTATCAACCCTACTTACGAACAGATCTCTCCGTATTTCGTGCGTAGGAACAAATTTACGCATTGTGTGGTATTAATCATTTTGTACTCGTGAAATGTTCCTAACTTTAAATAAACAGACGTAGTAACAGCATCTTGTGGTTGAACAAGGGAGGCGCAACACTGAAGGTCTCAGTCATCCACATGTTCATCCACAAATTATTTTACCCATTTAATAATTATTTAGGTGGAAAAACTGCTGTGCTAATAACCTCCTGGTTTCAGGTTAATTTACGGTTTTATTGGCTTTTAATCCTTTTGTTATTTTGTATTTTTATTGTTGTTTTTAGTCTTTGATTTTACAATGTTGTCAAGGTAACCATACTGAATGACAGCTCAGAAGAGGCTGCACTCTCAAGACGTTTCCAAATAAAACTAACCCCAAACAGAACGACTCCTTAAATGTAAAATGACAACCCGTTACTCTACGATTGAACGTATTTTATTTTTTATTTACTCCTGATGGAGACCTCTCCTCTGCCTTCAGCAGCCAGTATCTCAATCTCACAACAAAATTTTCTTTTTTTGTTTTTAGTTGCAAATTAACCTTAAACCATTGTTATTATGTTAGGAAACCGCCAATATTTTTCGTCAAGTGGGTACCTTTTAATTCATTTACAACATTTCGATGGATATTTCCAGAAATTAATGGTAAAACTACACATTGCCACTTTAAGGCCTGAAATATGAAAAAATACTTTGAAAAAATGTTTTTCTTAACTGGTAGACAAAGAAAATTAAAAATTAGTTTAATCTTACTTTTGATGTTTTATATAATTTACAGAATGAAGCTATCTGGAACAAAAACAATCTTTTATCCAAAAGGGTCCAATAAAAGTAGTCCAGTTAAATAGTTAGTCCACAACAAGTCTCACGTCCACAATCCAACATAATGTGCTGCTGAATGCGTCCCAATATTCCTTTAAATACGTCAGTTTTTCATCATGTTTTGTTCATAAAAGCCGTTAGCTTCCCCATATTCACTTCAAACATTTACACAACCAACGTTTTCCAGTCCATATCTCATTACTGGTGTTATTTTTAAAGCATGTATTTTTTAAAAATGAATAAGCAACCATACATTGGGGGGGGGGGGGGGGCATTAAAGCCCATATTACTCTGTGGCAGTATCACTTACATAAATTTTCACTGTTGTGGGGAAAATCTCTGAGCGTTTACTTTAAAAAGACACCTCAACCATGGCTCTAGTCCAAATGCTTCAATAGCGGCTTTTATTCAAATTTGGGTATGCTTTTACGAAAGCCTCTTGGGCTGAAATGGCCAGATTGTTAAGGGGTTAATGGTAATATATGTGGATGTTAACGTAAGACCACTGCTATTGTCAAAAACAAGCATTTGCAAGTCTCACAGGTGCACACAATGTTTTCTGATAACCCTTTGCTCTGCCAAGGATCTTTTTGAGATCCAGCCACATTTTTATTTAATACCACTAAATATCCTTAGAAGCTAAAGGGGCTATACATCTTATTTTATCACCAAGATAATAGAAAACTCAACTGACCCAGGTTTGAAATTTGTTTTTTCCCATCTTTGTGAAACAAATACAAATACAAAGTGACATCATCCTCATCCAGGGATGTAGCCACGCTTACGATAAGCAGATATTTCAGGTGATATGTTTGAGTCCCTGATAAGGCCGCGGTGAACAAAGCAAAGCTTGTGTTAGGAGAACAATAAACAAAGGCATTGCACTTACTGTGGCTTCTTCCCCCTCCACCCCCACTTTGGTTCAATTTCAAGGCTTCCACTGAAGAAATCTGCATACAGTATGCTAAGAATATGCACATCTTTCTGTGGTGATTCATAACAGTGGAGCATTTTTAATCCTTTGTGGTGAATTAACAAAAAAAGTGCATTAGCTAGCATTCATTATGCAAGGCAATGACTCATAAGTAATGTGAGAGATTACTAGGACTTTGCAATCCATTATTGTGACTGATTTTCACACTGGCTGAATAGAAAAGGAGTAAAATGGAGCGGAATAAGAAATAAGACCAGACTGTATTTAGCATCCACAATGAGAGACACACGACATTTGCACACCTTGAAACTATCTTTCCTTGAATGTATTTTCTTTTCCTGAGCAAAAACATGTGACTTTCCAGCAATGGTATTTTTTTCCCCTCGATTATGTGTGATCTAACGCGGAATGCGTCTAGGGCGAGTGAGTTTTCAGCCGTGCTTGCACCACTGATTCGACATTTCCATTCGCTTGCTGTCAGTTATTAGCAGACTCACGCTGCCGCTTCGACCGGCTGGAGGCAATGACAGTTATTTAAAGAAATCAGAGCCATGCCAAGTCTCTGAATGAAACAGGAGGGGTGGGGAGGCCGAGACTCGGGTGGGGAGGAGGTGGGGCAGGGGACTGTGGCAAGGTTGGGGTAAGATGGGGTAACTTATGGAAATCGAGACAAATAGATGCTGAGAGAATATGGAGAGGAGAATAGAGGATGGTTTGTCAAGTGCTGCTAAGGCATAGAAAAGTGTAGAGGACACAAAAGGCAGTGATTTGAAGATAATTCCAGATCAGGGGAGACAGAGAGCAGATACTAAATGGAGTAAAGAAGTGAGCAGGGCTAGCTTTCACTCTCAGTAAAGAGAATTATTAATGGATATTAAAGGGCAATCCGAATTAGGGGGGAAGTTAGTAATCAGATAGATACCTTTGATTGTGAAGCGGTGTGGTCACATTGGTGGCTGTGCAAAGCTCAATAAATAAACATTAATTGATTGATTGATTGATTAACCCATCTAAAAGTATTGAGCATGACTAAAGTTTTGTTTTAATTAGATTAATTTAATTTAGATTTGAATGATTTAAACAATTATCGACCGGTATCCAACTTACCATTTTTAAGCAAAATTTTTGAAAAGCTTGTTTTAATGCAACTTAATGATTTTATCAACACCCATAATGTTTTAGAAAAATTTCAGTCTGGTTTTAGGGTGAACCACAGCACCGAGACAGCCCTTCTGAAGACTTTAAATGATTTTAGACTCAATTATGACAAACGGATGGTGACTGTGTTGGTTCTACTGGATCTAAGTGCTGCCTTTGATACAGTAGACCACACTGTCCTTTTAACTCTGGTGCTGTTCACCATTGGTTCACATCCTACCTCACAGACAGGACTTTTATGGTGAGTTCAGATACCTGTTCCTCTAGGGTTCATGGGATTACATGTGGTATGCCCCAGGGTTCAATTTTAGGCCCAGTGCTTTGTAAACTTCATATGCTCCCTCTTGGCAGTGTCATCGGGAGACACGGGGTGAATTTCCACAGTTACGCTGATGATGCAGTTGTACATCTCTGTGTCTCCTGATGACACACGGCCAATGGACACACTTTTTAATTGCATTTTTGACATCAAATCCTGGATGGCAGAAAACTTTCTGCAGCTCAACCAGGACAAAACTGAAGTTTTATTTATCGGTCCTGAGGCCCAGAGAGAGAAACGTTTACCAAAATTACAATCACTGTCTCAATCCATCTTCACAAGTGAAGAACCTGGGTGTCATCTTTGACTCTGAGCTGGCTTTTATCTATCATATTAAAAATGTCACCAAAATAGGTTTTTATCATCTAAAGAACATCGCCAGAGTCTGCCCCATTCTCTCTTGGGCCAATACGGAGATGCTGATGCATGCTTTTATCACCAGTAGAATAGACTACTGCAATGCCCTGCTCTCTGGTCTTCCTATAAAGAGGATTTCAGGTTTACACTTGTTACAAAACTCAGCAGCACGTGTCCTGATGAAGACCAGGAGGCGGGAGCACATTACTCCAGTTTTAGAATCACTGCAATGGCTCCCTGTATGTTTCAGGATCGATTTCAAAATACTTTTAACGGTTTTTAAGTGTCTTAATGGTCTTGGGTGTTCTTATCTTTCACAACTGCTTGTACCGTATGGACCCACGCGGTCTCTGCGCTCCTCTGGCAGCCATCTCCTTGTCATCCCTAAAGTTAGGACGCATATTCACAGCAAGGCGTCTTTCCAGTACTACGGTCCTCGCCTCTGGAACGAGCTGCCAGGGGACCTCAGGGCTGCTGAGAACGTTCATGTTTTTAGAAACAGGCTCAAGACTCATCTTTTTAGCTTAGCTTTTTACTGATTACTCTCACCTTTTTAATTAATTAATTGCTTAGTTTATTTATTTATTTTATCTATTTATTTTATTTATTTAATGTATTCTTTCTTTATACGTGCTTTTTAAACAGTTTTTTACCTTGATTTATGATCAACATTATTTTAATATCTATATAACTTTTTATATTACAATTCTCATTTTAGCTCTTTGGATTTTATATTTTAACATTAATTTAACCTTTTTCCAGTGCTTCCTCTGTGGGAGCCCTCTGCCCTGGCGGCGGTGGTCGGCCTGGGTGCTTTCCATGTGTGCCTGGGTGGTGGTGGGGGGTCTCTGCCCTCCCTGATCTGGGCGCCCGGTCTCAGTGCCTCGGCGGCTGCTGTGAATCTGCTGCTGTCGGGGCAGATGGCTCCCCGGATGGTGTTTCCTTATCCTTATCTTAGCTGGTCTGGCTCATCTGATCTCAGCCAATTGTGTTTTTTTTTTTTACCATGGGGAAGGGGGCATGTACTGTATGTATGTGTGTGTGTGCGCGTGTGTGTGTGTCGGTGGAGGAGTGTTGTGAAGCGGTTTTTACTGTCAAGACTGTTTCTAAAATTCTGGGGATGGCAGGGAATGTGGGTATGTGGGGCCTTTTTAATTTGTTAAGCACTTTGAGTTGCATGTATTGTATGATTAAGTGCTATATAAATAAATAAAGTTGATTGATTTGTTTCCACAAAGTTTCAGTTGTTCTTGATAGATATGGCATGCTGACAAAGACTTTAGTGATAGTGTGTATTTTCCCTGGTGATAGAGGGCAGCACCTACCTAAAGCATTGCAAGAAAGCAGTATTTTTAGGTTGGAGTATGACCTTACCAACGGATGGCCTTTAGGGTCAAAAATTCCTGGGAGCACAACCTCTAACAAAATGAAATGCACATGAAACTCCCTTTCATCCCTGGCAATGAGTGAAGAGGTAAATGTGTAAAACAACAGTAGCTAAGTTTTCATGCACCAAATTTCCCCAACCTGATTCAAATCTCGGTTGATTTGAAATCCCAACTCTGTCTACAAGGACACTAACTGAAATGATGCGATCATGCCGTGAGTATGCATACACCAAGCATTAATTCAGATGAGATAGGTTGAGCATGTGCATAGTTGTCTTTCCTGGGAAAAAATTGTAAACAAATGTCATGAAACGAAATAAAAATGTAAAAACAAAAATAATTTTTCCTGCTTTCCTGATTCATTTAATCGATTCAATTGTTTTTATTTTGCTCACTGACGTTCCGGTTTCTTCCCTAGACAAGCAGAAATTGCTGCTGCTTTCACAGAAATGGTCATGTATTTTAGACCCAATTTTTATGGTTCTGTGTTACAAAGCCGCCAATATTTTTCAACAACTGGGCATCATTTAATTGATTTTCAACAACATTCTATGGATATTTCCAGAGATTAACAGTAAAAACTACACATTGTCTCTTTAAATGGCTTGTTTTTGATAAAGCGCCTACTGGGGTGCAACAACTCTCTGTCGCCCCAACAGAAAAGAACAGCATACTTGACTTGAATTACACAGTATATTAGGTTTCATGTGCCTTCAATCTCTGAACTTGATAACTAAACTGGACAGGAACTGGAACAGGCTGCATCTGGTCAGCACGAATGTTGTAGCTGTAGTTGTAGTGGCTGATCTGGCATTGGAGGTCTGGCTGCAAGGAGCGAAATCATGGCACAACAGGTGATAAGGTCAAGTGATTGGATAAAGAGATGCATGAAAACTTTTAGGAATGTTTTTCATGGCATTCATGGTATCTTTGAGTTAGGCAGATCACAGCACTCAATTGAAGGGCCAATGGTTTTAAATTCCAGCTTAACAAGAGACAAAAATATCTAATTTATCAGCTGTGCCCCATCAAAACTTTCTTTTTAAAGATCGTACCTGTGCAACAATCTTAATCAGTTGCAGTTGATTGATTTTAATGTATAAAAGTAATTTTAACCTTAATCGTACGGCTGTTGACAGTGTGTATCCTTTAAAAAGTGTTTTTCAGATGCATTTAAATTCCACCATAGGCTTTAGGAGCCTTCTTAACACTTTAACTACGGTAACAACTAATTAACCGGTCATTAACGTAACAGGCCAGTATAGTGAGATTAATTAGAAAACTGCTTCAACATCCTGCTTGAGTGGCCAAGCAAAGGAATGGGACACACAAGCCCATTTTATGAACATTTGTAGATGATTGACCAACTGAAGAAAGTTTGAATCACAATTAAAATATGTAAATACCCCATATTTTATTTGGGTAAGATATCAATAAGTACTTAAGAGGTGTGCCACCTACTCCAATAGCTAATGAGGCAGAAAGGGAGCAGAAAAAAATACAAAAAGCTCGTACGAAGACTAAAAGAAAGCAAGGAAATGGAGAAGATTCTTGAGTCAGAGAAGAAAAATCAAAATTCCCATGGAAGGTCAAGGGATTAGTAAGGGGCCACTGACAGTCTTGGGAAGGAGTATTTAAATGATTAAAAACGAGGGGGGGTGGGGGGGAGGCAGACTACCAGTAGTGTCGCCTTCAGGAAACACCCAAAAATATATATTTCACAAAACTAGCTTTGATGTTAGAACCGCAGTGGATCAGGTTAGTTTAAGTGTTGGGATCTCAAACACAAACTGGGAAACTGAACAAAATAATATGCAAGTCCCTTTGGTTGGGTGAATGTAGAATGATGTATTGGAGTATAACGGACCACAAAGCTGTTCTCTAACATAGTCAACACATTTCGAAAGCATCGTTTAGTCTAATATGAAAACTGACTGCTGATGAAGCACCTCTGGAATGATAATGGTTTATTAAAATAATAATTATCCCCAGCCCAGCTATTGGCATATGACTAGGACCTCGTTTTTGTTTCTTTTTTCATTAATTATCTCCTTTCTATGTGGAGTCAGCCTGATCTCCCCCTGCATCTATCGGTTTTCTCCGGGTACTCCGGTTTCCTTCCACAGATCAAATCCTGCAAGTAATGCTGATTAGCAACCTTAAATTGTGTCTTAAAAGTAGACACTAGCTCACAGCAACTCTCCAGAGGACCAAATGGTTCAGGAAAATTTGTATTTCATCATATGGCAAGTTTAAAGGTGTGGTTGACTGAAAAACCATGTTTTAAATAGTCTCCTACACCTACCTCCTGCATTAGCTTCTGATAAAAATTGATGGTGAAAGGCTAGGATTAGAAAATCCTCATAGATCTACGTCACAGTGACACATAACATTCATGGACTCGCCCATCTTGACTCATGATGGGAAGACTTGTTTAACATCCAGGAATCAGCAGCGGACGTCTCTGCTAGTTTAAGCTAACCAATAGCATTAGCAACTTCACGTCAGGGCAGATATCTTCCAGGATTGTGTTATTTGTGGAGATAAAACATCCATGTTGCAAGTCAGGTAGAGTTGCGTTGCTCTTATCAAATCTGGGGGGAGATGTCCACATTTCAGAAAATATGATTCCGAATTCTGTCATCTGAAGCTCAGCTCTGATGTCACAGACTTGGCCCTGCTGAGCCAGGGGTTTGTGGGCTTTTTGTGCAAATGTAGTGATTAAACGATTAATCCACACCTTTAATAATTTTGCTGATCTACAAAATTCTGGGAATATAGACAATTTTCCCAAAAATGAATAAGGGATAGAGTGCCGTTAGTTTTTGAGGGATTGAGGCTCTTGACCTGTAAGAAGGACACTGGGACTTTGAAACAGGAGGCAACCTTATTTATGGAGGGGAAACAGGAACTGTCTAAAACAATAAGTTGTCTATAAGGTCAAATTACGTTATTGCTTATGTGTTGCATGTTGAGCTAAAATAATTGATAACTGCTACATGTTCAACTTGGCTACTAATTGTTAAGTACAGTTTGAGTTCCATCAATTTACAGATTAGTAGCTTTAAGTAATAATACTTGTAGTTTGGTGATCTTGTTTAAAGCATTTCACTTGCTAACTGAGACTAATGGTGTTTTGTATTGTTTTCTCTAGTATTGTGAAAGTTTTCAATCTCACATTTGGTCATCTGGCAAGTGGAACTGATGCCTGATCAAGTAAAAAAGCAACAAAAGAACATTAAGAAGGTTGTCACAAGTTGTTAAGGCTCACCCCTTTTTTCCGCTGGACATGAATGCATCGCAAAACAACAGTGAAGTGTACTTTGTAGCAGTTAGAAGCCATTATAAGCCATTATAAGCCATTATAAGCCATTTATAAATTTATAAATAAAGCCATTTATAAATAAAGCTTTGATTGATTATAGTGGACAAGTTCCTTTCCACCAGCAGCAAAGTGTTACGTTCTGGACACGTCCCAGAAGCAAAGGAACGTTATCATTATGTTCCAAGTCTATTTTTTTTTTACTCGCTATGCTTCCAAAGCACATCAAACTTCGCAGTTTAGTTCGAACCAGACAGGAAGTCAAACACAAAAGCAGTTTAAGACATCCGGAAACTTTAGCAGTTCCTGTTAAACCCCCATAGCCAATGGAAACGTAACAGAAAATAAGCCATAGATCTTTTTGAATACATGCAGCTGTCTTTCTCCTTGCCTGTTATTGTGTCTTGTGTGAACTCCAAGCATGGTGTTGCAATTGTCTTTGCGACTTTGCGGGACATAGTCTGGCAAGCCAGACTAAATAAATGTATTATTTAGTCTGGAAACGCTCCATTAACGGCTCTCGGTTGTGGGGCAGGTTCTACCGTTGTCTTTCAAATGATCTCCGCATGCTACTGGACAACGAATGTGACATACTCACCGCAACAGCCATCGGTAAATGAGGCCGTCCACAGTTGAAGAAGGAGAAAACACATAATTTTTTCTTAAAAAAAAAAAAAAGCACTTAAATACATCTATCTGCTCCTGATTCTAATGAAGCCCAAGTTCTAATAGTCCAAAATTGATGTAAAAGCCGTTTCAAACGAGCTGTCGCCATCTTGTTTCACTCTGTTGCATCATCCCACCCACCAGGCAGATAGAGGGTCCTGATTGGCCCACAAAGCGGATAAAGCTCTGTGATTTGTTCACTAAGCAGATAGAGCACTATGACTGGCCCACCATTATGGACCAATCACAGCTCTTTATGTGTTTGAAACCCCTCTAGAGAGCTGTGATTGGTCAGCCAGAATTCTGTTAGGGGCTGCAGAGGTTCCAGTGGAGCGTTCCTAGACCAAACTTTGCAAAGCAAGAATTTGGTCTAGTTCACTAGGCTATGCAGGACCAGCAATGTAGAATGCTTTTGAAGCCGTTTCACATTTAAGAATGAGCTCTCAGGTAAAACAAATTCACATCCAGTGGAAAGAAGGGGTCAGGATGTGTTTCCCTCTACACCGACAAACTGGGAATTGAGATTGAAAGAAAAACACAATCACAAGCCTTAGACCAGGGGTCGGCAACCTGCGGCTCTGGAGCCGCATGCGGCTCTTCCATCCATCTGATGCGGCTCTCTGTGCTTGTAAAATAATGAATGGATATTTAAATAAAAAGCTTTATATTTTACTGCATTAATTTTACATCTGTATGCCAATTCTAAATGTAAAGATTGTCTGCGTAAACCTGAACAGGTACAACCCGGTCTTACTGTGAGACCGGGTTGACGCATCACGCTTGTGCGTAATCATACGCGCTTTCTGAGCTGAAGAGGATGTGAGATTCTGGGCTTCTCCTCAGACAGGCTCCTGGATGTGTCGCCACATTGGAGACAGGAACAAGCACTACTCAGCCAAAGTTTCATAATCAGGGAACATTTTCTAAGTGACAAGTCTCGCTTCAGTTGGAGGAATCTTCCTGCATGCGCTCTGGTTCTGCGACGCACTCCAAGCCCCTCTCCACATCTTCAGCTCACTGTGCACCGTACGTACACGCTGACAGCGAGCTGCGCTGAGCAGTGTCCAGCTCAGATGTTCAGATGGGAGTCTTTTCTTGAGTGATTTAGCTACATCTGCGATGTGCGAAACAAATAAAATGCCAGTTTGTCTGCATGCGTCAGGGTAATTCCTTCTATTCTTTCTCCGTCATGCTGTGGTTATTAGCCAACAAATCGTTTGTAAGTTTTACTTACCCGTTGGATTCATCAATAAAATTCGTAAATATGGAAATATGTATTGATTCTATTTCTTAATTAGGATATCCGTGAATATGCCTCAGGGCACCACCCCTTTTAACAGGGGAAAAATTAATCCAAACCTCTATCAATCTGTCTAAAGTTCGTAAAATTCTTTTAACGAGCGGCGGTCATATTCTATCCAATACAGACAAATTCACTTGAGACAAAACTTAATTGGCAATGACATTTATTAACTAATACAACCACCTCAGCTCCTCCAAGGCTCTAGCCAATCAACATGTCAACCAACTGGTTTTGTCAAACAAACAAGGAAACAATGGAATGATAATGTGAAGTAACAATCTAATCAGACCAGTGGGGTGAGATGGTGATGTAATGTCTGTGAAGGTTCTCAGTCATCCAGGTCATTGTAGTCTAAGGAGCTTTGAAAGAAAAGCGTCTGGACTTCTTTGAGTTGCTTGAAGACGTTTCACCTCTCATCCGAGAGGCTTCTTCAGTTCTAAGGTCAAATGGTGGAGAGTCCCAGATTCAAACCCAGTGGGAGTTTCCCCCCGAAGAGGGAACAAAAGACCCTCTGATGATCTTCTACATAAACACATGAGCCAAGGTGTTAAGCTTGGTTTATACTTGACGCATTCACTTTCCGCGCGGTGATGCGGCTCGCGGCTGCAACGCGCTTCACAACTCGCAGCGTTAATGGTTTTTGCGGCTCGTCTCTGCGGTGAGCCAATATTCTCCCAAACTGAACGGGGCAGCGTGGAGCTCTACAGCATGCACCCAACACTACACCATAGTAGAAGTAGAAATCACTGTTTACAACATGGCATTCCAGCATTTTTAACAGCGTTCTCATCTTTTCCGACAGTGCGAGCTATTTCTCTCCAAGAATTATTAACAACATGTTGATCACGGTGATCTCTGAGAGCTGAATCATACAAATGTCTGTATTTACGAACCTCTGCGGTGCCGGTCCGCCATGTTTTTCCGCGTCCGACCGTCCGCGTGGTTAGAAATTTTCCGAGGTGTGCGTTGCGGAAATCTTGGGCCGTGCGGAGACACGGTGGAGGGGCGTGGTTGTTAAAATGACGCAACTTTTCGGCGCGGAGCCGTGCAGACCTCGCAGACGCGTCAAGCATAAACCAACCTTTAGGGTGGGTGTGGGTCCTATTCAGCCAGAGTTTCGGGTGAGCTCATTGTGAAGCCTGGCCCCACCCTATCATGTGAATTCCTGAGGTCAGATGGCCCAGGATATGCGTGGGCATTGAGGCATCTGGGAAGGGATCTCAAAACTGGATTATAGATGGCAGACAGTTGGTGTCGTAAACCACCGCCTCTGTTCAAAGATGGTTGCTCACAGTGGACAGAAATGGCTTCCTTTACTCCTCTTTCAAACCATCTGTCCTCTCTGTCCAAAATGTGAACGTTGGCATCCTCGAAAGAGTGACCTTTGTCCTTTAGATGCAAATGAACTGCTGAGTCCTGTCCCTTGGAGGTGGCTCTTCTATGTTGTGCCATGCGCTTGTGAAGTGGCTGTTTGGTTTCTCCGGTTTCTCTTTGAACAGAGGCGGTGGTTTACGACAGAAGCCTGTTAATCACCTGCTGATTGAAAGCATGCTGGATACCAGCCCTCGAGGCCCAGAAATGAAAACCCCTGGTCAATGCTCTTGAATGACAAACTCCAGATATTACACCAAAACAGAAAGAACAGTAAAATAAGTAAACCAAGACACATAAATGCTCAGTACCAACACCCCCTTGAACTTTTATTTTTTTCTGCAGAGAACATCATCACCCCACTGCCAATGTATAATTCACACTTTAGGATGGAGCACAAGCAAAGTTGAATCACATGAGTTCTAATGGGATGTGACAAAAGACTGAATAACTTTCAGTGTCCCCAAATGACACATTGGATCTAATCTCAGTGATATTCGAGTGGTGAAAGCCGCTTGACTGAACCAGTTCAGTAATAGGCTGATTGAAATGCAAAGACGAGTCAAAATGCACAGCACTATTTTTTCTCAGATATGGGCATAGAAAAGACGGGGGAGCTCAGGGATTGAGACAGATAATTAAAACTTCTGTTATATCAGTGTTTGGTTTGTGGTTAAAGACACTCAAATTGTATTCTGACTTTGTATTTAACTCAAGAACATCTTCTGAATATTTTTCTTCAACTACAGCTTCAAACTCCAAATGTAGCAACCATCAAGGGACGCTTTTATAGTACTTCCTGTCTTCTTTAACTCAAGGACAATTTGAATTTGATGACACCATTTGTCAAATACTTCTTATGCGTAATCTGGCGTATTGATTTAACTGCCTGTAAAAGTCCTTGGTGAGACATGAATTTTTTCGTTCCCATCAGGGAAATTAACATGCAAGTTAAACCTCAAACACACAAGAGTGCTAGGACAACGTTTAGCTGTGTTGTTTAACATTGAAAAAAGCAAAGTTAATTGAAATCAGTAGACACGGTTTGTAGAAACACATCTGCAATTCAAATACATGTAGTGAGATTGCTTCTAAATGAGAAAATTGCTTTACTGAAAAAATGTTTTGGTTCATAATTCCCTTATAACAAACCTGCTGAATTATGAAAAAATTATAATGTATAAAACCCTAACCCTAAAGGCATCAACATGGATGTTAGTAAAGCACGTTGGGTTTTATGAATTTCTTTGTAGCTTTAGCTGTTGTATAAGTATTACCCCAGTTTTATTGTGGTTAAATATAATGGTTCCCATACAAGTATTGAACTATACAGCCTATGTACATTAGGCAGAAGACTGAACAGCCTCAAACCCTGGCTTTGACCCTGTTGCTTTTTTCTACGCTTTACTTACCACATTACTTTTCAGTGTTTTCTACTCTCCTTGGTTATACGTTGGGCAACATTGGAAATTAAATTTAAAGAATAGTTATGTGCTCACTTGTTTGTGCCACTTGAAAAAGGAATCTCTTGCACGTTCAATCTGTTGCAATGAATCAAGGTCTGACTGATTCCAAACATATTTGTATTATGGTAATCGAGAGAAGTGGAGACATCAGGAAAGCAGCAGTGGTAGAGAGAACCTGTACCAGAACCCGGAGGAGACATCGGCCATCTCACACCCTGGAGTTGGGATCTGCCTTTGTGAAAGTTCCTCCAACCACCCAGAGAGTGAGTGGATGTGCTGGAGCAGACCTCCTGAGCAGCACCCCGGCAACAACATCTTCTGCTGGATGGTGGTGGAGTGTGGAGCTGCGTTGAGGACCAGCACCCAGCAGATACATGCCCATCTTGCACCTGGGTGTCGGCGTCCGTGTCTGTCTAACCAGTCGGACAGAGACCGGGTGCATCAAGGAAGACCTAACACCCGAGCAAGACCCGTTCATCCTGCCAGCAAGGCACTATTGAAGGTGCTCAACTGTTGGTCAGATTCTTCTGTCAGGATGTCATGTGAAGGACCAAGACAGGGTGAGAGATCCCCTTGATGCTGGCAGGTAAACTAAAAAAGGCCTAAATGAGCATAAATTGGACACCTGAACACAAGGATTCAAGAAGCTACAAAAACACAAAGAGCATTACATCAAGGAATGGCAATAACTGGGAGTTTAAATACACAGAGGGGTGTGAGGGCAGATGAGGTGTAGGGATGCTAATTGTGATTAGTGATATGCAGATCATCAGGAGAACAGAGGAAAATCAAAACAACATGGGCTGGTGGACACAGACCATGACACTAAAGCTATCTTGACATAGGATGACACTCAGATTCATCTTACTGTCTGCATTGTACTGCATGGTAGAGCAGTTGGTAGCACTGTTGCAGTACATTAAAAAGGTTGTAGGTTCTAAACCCTTATTCAGCCTTTTGTTCAGGGTTTAGAGCTTGTTGTCTCAACACATGCATAGGTTTCCTCTGGATTCTACTACAGCCAAATACATGCACATTAGGTAATCTGATAAATATACATGAACTTACATTTAAAATTTCACCATCTTTCTTTAGCGGGACATCGTGTAAAAACAATTGACTCTTTAGTGGCGCTCGGTTCAGAGTAGGTATTGCGGCTACGATAGCCCACACACATAAAAAAGGCAAAATATCAACAACTTCTAGCTTTCAATCAGGTCTGCTCTTTTAATTAGTATTACTTTCTAAATTAAATCTAAAACATGTGTTGAGTAATAACATATGTTTTAATGTTAGCTATGTAGATGTTAATTATGTTTGCTGAATTTCATGGCTAACAGCAACTACTAAATTATTATAATATTTAGCTAAAATAGCATGAATTTCGTAGAATAATCAATTGCCAATCTCTATAGCCTATCCAACACACTGCATAGAACTACTACGATCAAGCAGTTTATTGTACATGTTTAATTCCGACTGCCATATTAACCCACCTGTCCAGAAAGAAGCAAGGCAATAAATATGGCACATCTTTTGATCTCCTTTACTTTTATGAGGTCAGTCAGTCCATCTTCGGAAGGCAACTCCAATATTAATTCTGGTTTTCAGATGATGCCAGTCTCTTCCCCTTTTCAAATTTTGTTTTCCTAGGAAAATAACTATGTTCCTCAACTTTGGACGTAGAATATGTGTGATCCTCCATTGTTTGTTATTCAGACCAACCAAGTACAGCTACGGTGTACTGGTTATTTTCTTCTGCATTGGTTTGGCTGCTTGCATGCATTCCAGGGCATAATGCTGCCCTCGGTCAAAGAAAATGGTTAAATGGAACAGACTTGCATCACGGTCACGTAATGTCACGTGACACGGGAGATAACGTTATATTTTATACGTATAAGTTTCAATGTAAATATACAATGAGGCTTTTACTTTTTAAATTGTGTATATATTTGTTAAATTAAATATGTAAGCGAGTTACTACCCACTAGCCACCGAAGCTGCAACTACTAAGTAACTAACCAATCACAGACGACTGCTTTTGATATAAAAATAAACATTTCAGATATGAACCCGATAGCTACAATTAGTACACTTACATATAAAATTAAAATTGGCCCCTAAAGAAGCTGCCAGCTTCTGATCCGCCATCCTTTTGAAAATACCACGGCGTATTCTGGGAAATGTTTGACCAAGGCTAGGCTACAAGACACCTCCCATGTATCCTTGCTCAGCTAGCTTAATGGCTAACAAACGGAGAACACAGATGAGTCTTGAGTCTGGATTTGAAAAGTGTGAAGCAGTCGATGTTTCTGATGTCTGAGGGGAGGAGCGTTCTAAAGACAGGGAGTAGAGAGGCTGAAAGCTCTGCTCCATGCTTTCGTTCTTTTTTAAACACAGAAACAGTTTTGTTTACCTGTTTGTAGCTACGGTTTTGCGTGTTTAAAAAAGAACGAAAGCATGGATTTACAAAGACACAGCAAGAACACACCTAAGATGAAAGCTCTGCTCCCCATGGTGGTGAGACGTGCAGAAGGGGCAACAAGGTGGAGAGAAGAAGAGGATCTGAGTGAGCATGATGGGGTAGCAATATTAATCAGGTCTGTCAAGTAGGGAGGGGAACGATTGTGTATTGCTTTGAAGGTGTGGAGGAGGATCTTAAAGGTGGACCTAAATTTAACTGGAAGTCAGTGGAGCTGCTGAAGAACAGGGGTGACGTGGAGAAAGGAAGGGGTTCCTGTGACAACACAGGCTGCTGAATTCTGGACCAGTTGCAGTTCACGAAGGAGTTTATTGGGGAGACCAAAAAGAAGGGAACAGCAGTAGTCAAGCTGGGAAGAGACAAGGCTGTGGACGAGAATGGCTGCAGCATGAGGGGTCAGGGAGGAGCAAAGACGATTTATGGATCGAAAATGGAAATAGGCTGACCTAGTTCTGTTATTGATGTGTGCATGGAAAGACAGTGAACCGTCGAGGATGACACCCAGACTCTTAACCTGCAGAGAGGGGTAGACTGTTGCACTGCAAATTGTTAAGGTAAAGCTGTCAGTTTTGATGCATCTCCTACGCAACCGGGGCAGGACCAAGACATCAAGGTTAAGGTTCCTTGGCAATGAGAAACACCCACTGTCAAAGCACAAACTTGAAACACGGAGCATTTTAACTTGTATATCCCTAAGCGTTTACCGTATTTCAAGATAGCACATGGCTATGGAGTATTGACCAAAGCTCATGTACATAAAATGTAAAAATTCAAGCTAATAGAAATACTATGAATAGACATTGGTGAGAAATATTAATGAGAAAGGACAAGTTTGTAAATCGGATACCCAGAATTTGATAGTAAATGGTGTAGGAGTTGGTAAATTGAGTGCTTTAAGAGCTTAATATATTACCTCTGCTTATGACCAATAAGCTGTGATACTATGTATAAATATAGAATATCAACCTGCTTGGTCTTTGGATTTTTATTCAGAAGTTTCTTGAATTCTTTGTTTATTCAGGGATTGTAAACACTTCGTTTTGATTCAAGCAAAGAGTCAGGTTTATTAAAGTAGGAATTTATTTTCCAAACAATTAAAACATGACAAGTTAACTAATATTTACTGTGATGGATGAATCTAGATGGAAGAGATGTGATGTATGGTGCCTATGTGTGAATATGATGTTATCAGAACTTTCGTATCGAGAAGAGCGGAGTTCTGGGCGTAAAAGGGAAAGAATTTGGTTTGCGTTAAGCTATGAGGGTGATTATTATCAAAAAGCATCAGACGCTATCTGGGTGTCTACTTCACCTGTTTGGAGACCCCCGTTTGGATCCCAGATGTCAAGGAGCCAATGATCCCAATGCACGTGGTTCGTAGATAAACCCTCGATGCAACCAAGTCAGTCCTGAGTTGCCTCCGGGTCACACGATAGATGAAATTGGTTGTGTCTTAGAGCAGCTGTTTCTGAGCAGCTGAAGGAGCAAGTTGCTTTGGTCTGAAGGAACAGGCTTGTCTGTGTCAGCTTTGCAGCAACCTTGACGGCGTGTCAAAGATTGCTCTGGGTTGAAGAGACTTCACTACGGACGGCTGTTTCCATAGCTTCCTCTAGAACTGAGTCACCGTAAAGAGAGCTTTGTTTTTATATTCTCATATTAATTTCTTAACAAATCAGAGCATGCCATGTTAAAGGGTATTACTAAGAATCTCAGAAACACGCCTTCTTTCAGATTCAGAGGTTCTGATTTGTGGGTTAGAAAATATCATTGTGTCATGACAATTAACTTAACTTTAATTTATCTCTAATGAACCTTGTGTGAGTTTAGATGATGATGGCCTTGTCATATGAAACATTACTGATCCATATATAAACCTTTCAACGTCATAATAACATCTCACAGATTAATCAAAACATTTCATTTAGTATTCATATAATATTTGTTCATCCAACCATATTAGTCTTTAATGATTAATTAACTTATACGTTTTAAATGTTCACATTATAATTAAGTTCATTCTTTGATTAAGCAACTCATACGAGCTGAGAGTGTTCACTTTATCCAGAGGTATGAGGAGTCCTGTAGAACGATAAGGGACGCTTGAGGCCTTGAGGAAGGAACATGATGTTGATAATACGTTATCATGTGTTCAGAACTGCAGGGAGGCTCTGAACTCCAGCTGATGGGACACAGGATCTGGCAGATTAAAGGCAGCACATGTAGACTCCTGTCTCCATGTCGACCAGATATTAAAGGGGTCAAACTGTACTTAAACTAACCATTACTGGACATTACAATGGTAAATGGTAAATTGCCTGTATTTGATATAGCACCTTCTAGAGTCCTGGAACCCCCCAAGGTGCTTTACAACACAATCAGTCATTCACCCATTCACACA